>NC_086230.1:15601250-15935625 GCF_036321145.2 Pelmatolapia mariae
AATGCTTTATAAATGATGAATTAAACCTTGTACCTACCATACCAGTAATACCTTACTAATTAAAGATCGAGGATCAGGATGTTGCTCTATCATTTCTCAAGGGTTTCTAAGAATATAACAACATCTGAAGTCAATGTACCGTAAACTTCTGTTATCAGTTAGAGTCTGGAGGTTTTGAGTTTCTTGGTGCACAGCTGGGGCCAAGTAAAACTGCACATGTAAACTTTTTCCACAAAACAAGATACTGATTTGTCTATGCAAAGTTTTCCTCCCTTATAAACAACATGACCAATTGTCATTTAGTTTGTTATAGAAATTCTTGGACATTTTTAACCATACTAAGACTCTGATTATAACGTGCTGGAAAATATGGAGTATAGGGTTTCCTGGAGTTTGTTACTCATTGTTTGTTTTCATGGTGAGTGAAATAGTTCCTCATACAAAAGAAAAAAATAATAATAGTAAATAATCAAAATGTATTATTATTATTATTTTGTTTTGTTTGTTTTTTGTTGTGCAGGAGTTTGGAGTGAGATCAAACTGGAGCAGTCTACTTCTGAGGTGAAGAGACCTGATGAGAGAGTGAAGATGTCATGCATCATATCTGGCTATACCCTGACAGACTACTATATCAGCTGGATACGACAGAGGCCAGGGAGAACTCTGGAGTGGATTGGAAGGATGGACACAGGAAAAAACTCTGCTAACTATGCCAGTACTTTCCAAAGCCGTTTTATCATTACTGAAGAAGACTCCAGCAGCAGACAGTACCTTGAAATCAAGAGTCTAACAGCAGAAGATTCTGCTGTTTACTTCTGTGCCCGACAAAGCACAGTGACTGAGGACAGAAGAACAGCTGTACAAAAACCTCAACTACTAAAGGGATCTCAATGACTTATGGTTTTTCTCTTCACCTGAAAAGTGACCTTGTTGTATACAAATCACAGAAATTTTACTGTAAAACAGATGAGAAAATATCTATTACTCATCATTTCAATATTATATAATAATGCTAAATTAACACTATAAAAAGCACACTTGAATATAGTCTGGGAAGATTAGCAATTTACTCTAGGAAACCCTATACTCCATATTTTCCATATTGAATTTTGAATATGTGAGATTCACATACAGTGAATCACTAGATACACTGGATCAGACAGGATCTGTGGAAGGGATTCTGACTACATTACTATCACATAATGTACTAGCGCATAATATACCAAGACAAATCAGGACATCCACAGTGGCTGTTGAGTTGTTTGAGTTGATCTACAAACTCAACTACAAACTATGCTACAATAAAAATGATACTACCCCAAAATACCTACTTCCATCTGATTTTGTCACAAAAACTGAAGTGGACTCAAGAGCACAACTCAGAAGAATAAAGACACAGTGTGTGATCACCAACTATGTGCTACATGCAAAGTGCAGGCGGGGATTGGCTCCAGGGGTCAGCGAGAACAGGCATCCAAAACCACACTAAGGGATTCAAGGGAAGGTCTGTACAAAGGGAAACACACAGTGAGCAAAAACACAAGCAAAGCAGCCAGCAGCCATTTCTGGGGCTTAGACAGATTTAAAAAATTGAAACTATCCAGTAAGTGATAGGTCTCTAGGTGAAAATGCCTTGTTGATGCTGGATGTTAGAGCCCATCACCAAATGGAGCTGATAGAAGTGCAACATGCTTTGGTTGTAATCAGTCATCACAGCATCTCTGAAGGAACAAGATATCAGCCTGTAAGCAGATGGGTAATAGTAGAAGACCACACCAAGTGCCACTCCAGCTAAGAACAGGAAGCTGAGGCTACACACAGGACACAGGCTCACCAAACTGGACAACAGTTCAAATCAATGAAATGTTATTTATATACTGTATATAATCCGTTTATGAATCAGTGGTTACAAGACCTGGAGGACTGCATGCATTGAACTGTACAGCTTTGAATTCACCATCAGTTGCTTCTTACAGTAACTCAAACATAAAAAACAAACAAATAAATAAATAATATTACATATTTATTTGTCTCTGGTCACATACATATTCATTAGCTCATAAGGCTACTGTGCTTTCACACACAGTTTCAGTTCCTCAGAAGTTATTTCCCTATAGTATCATGTTAGATCTTCGTTCTCACACATCTGCAGAAACTGAAAACATCAAGGGTACTTATTCAAATAAAAACGACAAACCAAAGTTAGCATACTACAGAATCTTGTATGTTAGCAGTACACCTGCACAGCAAGGAAACAATAATAATTTTTTTTCCAGTATGTTGTTTTGATTTTTAAAATTTTTATCATGACTGCATTAAAGGAGGGCATATAGTAAGTTTATTATCTCCAGTAAAAACATCAAAACTAATGTAGACACTAACCTTAGTCTACATGGAAACCCATTGAATAGTTTATCTTTTAATAAATCACCTCCATTAGGATTTATAGTATTTGTTAATACACAAGAAATTATCATTATTATCATTAAATTATTATTGTTTTAAAAATAAATCTCTCACTTTTGCCATTATTAGTTTCAAGCAACAGAGTAAATTCAGTCGTTCAGTTATAGTAAATGCTGCCTTTTAAAAAAACCCATACACAATTCGGTGAATGACGAAAATAATGAAGCTGATATGATTTCCAGGTATGTAATCCAGATAGAATAATAGAAATTATCCAAACCTCTCAAGTTGCCAATCTTTTCGTGATTAGATGTTGTCATCACCTGTCAGGTCTCTTATTTTTTGGCAGCTTTCACGGAGCCTGGATCAGACAGCCTGCATGGAAAAGACTTGATCTGAGGCATAGAGCAGCCAATGGTTTTCTTTTGGGGTGTTTTTTTTTTCCTGTCTACCCTTCCTGTTCTCAGACTCATTTCTCCTTTATCTCTTTGGTTATGAATAAAAATGATTTACTATTAGTAAATATACTTCCTCTTGTGTTAGGGTCGGCACTGACCCATTTTAAATTTCAAATGCATAAAAAATTACATTTGTTTATTTTATCAAGGCTTTTTGACTTTGTCAAAAATCTATATATCTACAAAATAAAACAAAAAAAAAATCTTTTCACTAAATTATAAAATGCCCTAGTTGAAGTCATGACCTTTGTGTTGTTAGGGTCGTTTTTGACCCAGTTATAATATTATGAGTATACAGCAATAATTAAAGCCAAAACTGAAATCATAAGTGCACTGTCAGCTAAAACACTGACAGCAAGCTCCTCTCCTAAACATATGAGCTTTAGGGAATTCTTATTTTGCATGTTTTTTGCAGTATACCTGTACAAAAACAAAACAAAATAAAGACAGCCATGTCAAGACATGTGAGATGACTTCACTCATTTGAGTGGCCATTTGACTTCCAGAGTGCACATTTACAATTTACAGCATACAAAAATGAGAAGATATTCACAGTGAGCCAAGTTCTGGATCATATTTTTGGTGAAAATGAAGGAGAGGACACAGAGCAGCATAGCGATTCAGATGGGCAGGTTTCTGAGGGGGAAGACTATGTGGACTATCATCCAGAAGACACAGACACATCTGATCAGAGGTGGAGGTCGTTGGTGTTGAAGCTACTCCGGCTGAAAGATTCAAGTCCAAAAACGGTAAGATCTTTTGGAGCTCAGTACCTCATGAGCAGGGCAGCTGCTGCAAATGTCATCAAAATGACCCCTGGAATCACAAGGTTTGCTCTGACCAAAGTCAGTGACATCAAGAGATGCTTTGAGCCATTTATGCCATCGTCACTAAGAAGAATCATCATTACTATGATAAACCTTGAAGGAAAAAAAGTCCATGGCGACATGTGGAAAGATATTGATGAGGAATACCTGGATGCTTTCATTGGTGTTCTTCTTCTTGCTGGAGTGTACGGATGCTGCAATGAGGCCACTGATAGTCTATGGGACGCATCGACAGGCAGAAATATTTTCTGGGCAACGATGTCACTTCACATATTTGATATCATTTTGATTCAAGAGTCCTCAGATTTGACAACAGAGAGACCAGACCGAGGTCTGACAAGCTTGCTCTCAACAGGGATATTTTAGAGAGATGGTTGCAGCTTCTTCCGCTGATGTTCATCCCAGGGCCAGAGGTGACAGTGGATGAACGTCTTGTACACTTTTCGAGGAAAATGCCCCTTCCAGCAATACATACCCAGTAAGCCAGGGAAATACGGCAGAAAAATCTGGGAAGCCTGTGATGCAAAAACCAACTATGTCTGGAATGTACAGATTTTCACAGTCAAAGCTGTGAGTGGCATCCCTGAGAAGAACCAGTGAAAATGTGTGGTCCTCGATATGACCACTGGACTGCAGGATCACAATATCAGCTGTGATATTTTATTTTATTTTATTTTTTACCAGATATGACCTCGGACAAGAACTTCACAAAGGAAACTTCACAAAGGTGTAGCTGTATCATTGGGGAGTGATAAAAAGCCCACAATTACCCACGACTATAACCAAAACAAAGGAGGAGTGGACTTTTTCTTTTTTTTTCAGTTTATATTAAAGGTCTACTGCTGAAAAAAAGACAAATATTTTTTTGTCTTTTCTTGATGTAAATATCTATGGGTCGAAATTGACCCGTAACACCATAGATGTCATTTTAGTTATTAATATTAAAATGAAAAAATCAATAAAACAGATTTATTTAAGAGATGTGTCCTATACCCCTCAGTAATAGTCAGGTAACACAAAAACCTTTTATTTATTAATATGATTCTTTTGAGGTTATTTTTACTATTTTTTTAAAATTGAAATCGAGGGGTATAGTGACAAAAAAAGACCCAGAGGCCCAAACCAAAAACCAACATTTTCATGGATAAGGAAGCCTAACAAGGTAACCAAGAGATGAGAAACAAATTGGATGATAACTTATTGTTTTTAGTGTATTTTATAGCTGATTTAATACACGGGTCAAAACCGACCCGTTAACATAAGAGATGATAACAGAAAGCTAACACAAGAGGAAGGTTAAGGAAAAGCTCTCTCAGATGTAGGGAAGGGGACTTCAGTCTCTCGTCAGTCTCTCTCTGTTCCACCTACCGACAACCTGAACAAAAACCTCACATTGCCTGAACATTTGTAAATCAAACCATAGAAGGAGTTATCAGACCACTAATGGCCTTAAAGATGGCTTATGATTAAAATAAACAAACAAACAAAGATAAATACAAAATAGCTTCAATGATATCTCTTATCCCTTTAAGTAAAATGCGTGTGTTAAATGCATCTCTGTGTTAAACTTTCTGTTTTTCTGTGTCTGACATCTGCAAACAGAGAGAACAACAAAAGTTTTGTCCACAAAAATCTTCAAATTATGTTTTAGCTAAAGCTAAAGTAAAGTGTATTTGCATTTGTATTTGATATATAATAAATAGGAAAAGTAAAACAATGTATGAATAAAAGTTGTAGTTGGATGCAGAAGTTGGATCTGAAACAAAGTGAATCACTTCAGGTGAAAAAATGGTCAACAGCCTTTCCTATGAAGAGTTAGAGTGACACCGATGCTTTATTTGTTTGATTCTATGCAAATTTAGCTTCTTAGCTCCTCAGCCATAAAACTCTGCACATTTTCTTTTTGAGGAGATTCCAGAATATCAATCGCATCCATTATTATGCAGCCAGGGGAACACCTGACCATCAACTGTCAGGTTTCTTATTCTCTCTGCAGCTCCCTAACAAACACTATTACGTGTTACTGTGCCAGAGAGTCAGTAAAAAACAAAAACATCAGTAGACCTGAACGTGTAGACCTGAAAATCTTCACAATGCCTCAACATTAGTTGAGACACTGGAGGAGCTCATTTCTGGGGAGGAGCTCCCTGACCACTAATGATTTTAAAGAATCTCCTCACCTAACAATATTTATGTGAATCATTATTTTGTAAATTTATTTAATGAAGAAATGGAAATAGAAACATAAATTCTTAAATTCTTATCATTATTTTTAATATTTTTAACCGAAGGAATGGATGCTCCGTGGATGTGTATTTTCAACATAACTTATTATTAATACACATACGTGGGAAAAGTTATTTTTTCACAGTAAAAGTGAACACTGAACATCCACAAAATATTTTTGAATAAAATTATAAACCGTGTGCATCTCACAAGGATTATCCTGGATACTTCCTGGGTGAGGTGTTCCTGGCATGTCCCACTGGGAGGATGGCTTGTACAGACCCAGGACACCCTGGAGAGATTATGTCTCTCAGCTGGCCTTGGAAAAACTCTGTGGAGGAGGTGTCTAGGGAAAGGGAGGCCTGGGCTTCCCTGCTTAGGCTGCTGCCCTTGTGACCCATCCCCAGATAAGTTGAGGTAAATGGATGATTGGAAAGAAAAGAGATTCAACATAAATATTGGAAAAAGGAACAAATAATTTGCATGCAAAAAACTGTAACACATTTGTTTAAGTAAAGTTCATTTGTATGATACCACTAAAGAAAACAGGTACAGAAAGTAAAACAATAGATGAATAAATACATTTTACAATTAAAATATTCTGAAGACACACACACACACACACACACACACAAACACATGCACGCACACACACACACACACACACACACACACACACACACACACACACACACACACACACACACACACACACCTATCTAAACAAGAAATGAATAACGTATAACTAATAACTAAATGTATAACTAATAATTTTCAATTTTAATTACAAAAAACATGACACTCCTATTTGTCATCTATGTTAGCAATGTTAACTATCTATAGAAAAATTACCAATATTATTTGTGTTTCTATTATTATTAAAATGTTTGTGCAGGTGACAGAGGAGGGAGTGTGAGTTTAATTAATTAAGATCCAAATGCAGCATTTCAAAAAGAGAGTCAATGTGTCGTTATCTTCAGTCATATTTACTATAGTATGTTGTATTATTCAATTTTAGGTTCTCTTTCATCATGTTTTCCTTTTAATGGATTATGAGTGTCACAATGGCTCTTTTCTTTGCTACGGGGAAAACATAGTGCTATACTTAAAAATAGCTTAAAACATAGTGAACGTAAAGAATCTTCTGTTTTAGACTGTGTCAGTGATGTTATCTGTTGGATGGCACATACTTTTCTCAAACTAAATAACAAAAGAAAAAAAAATGAAGTCACATTGTCCAGTCATACAAATCTAATAGTTACTACAATCCTTTCCTTTCTGCTATGAATAAACAGTCACTCTCACATCCAACCGCAATCCTCCAGATTATCTTGTCGCTGTATTAATTTCATTTGTTGTGATGTTATCTGAAATAGTGCCTGAGTAAAAGCAAATAATTTGCTTGCCTTAATTCTTGTTTGATGTCTGACAGCTGTGCCCTGTTGTCTCTTCTAAAAAATATTTTGCAAGGATCTTTACAATGAGATGCATCAGCTACTATCCATTTCTTCAGTTTCATTTTCTGTTGCACTCATTGTTATCCTTCTTCTCGCAGTTATTTCACAAAGCCAGTGGGGTGTTTGCAGATTAAACCATCATCCCTTCAACGGTGGAACTGCCATACTGATTTATCTGAAACGTTATTCAAACCACAAAGATAAATTTGTGTTTGTTTGGTTTTTTTAATAACCAGCTTCACTTCAAGCTGATGATGTTTTTAGGTCAGTGTGTTATTGATGGTTAAACAACATAGTGTTGAACAAGCTTATTTGGAGTGAGTTTCAGAGATGAGGTTAACCATTTTGCCAAAGTATTTGAAAAATTGTGAAAACTCCTCAGTAAGTAAGGCGGAGTCTATGCAAAACAGACATCTTCCACCACTACTTATCCATCTGTTGGAGAAGATAACAGACAACTCTGGGTACTTTGAAATACTGTATCATGGATTACAAGACAAGACTGCTGCTTTCAGTTATTTGGTGGGCAGGTGAGGATTTCCCCTGATCTTGATTTAACATGTCCTTATTTTTGGAGAATAATTCATTATTTATTTATTTTTTATTTTATGTCTTACCAGGTGTTGATGGTCAGACTCTGACACAATCTGAACCAGTGGTTAAAAGGCCTGGAGAATCTCACAGATTAACCTGCACAGCATCTGGATTCACATTCAGCGACTACAGGATGGGTTGGGTCAGACAGGTTCCTGGAAAAGGACCGGAGTGGGTTGCTTACATCAGCATTTCAACTTATAGTTATGCTACCTCTTATTCCCAGTCAGTCCAGGGTAGATTCACCATCTCCAGAGATGATTCCAGCAGTAAAGTCTATCTGCAGATGGACAGCTTGAAGACTGAGGACACTGCAGTTTATTACTGTGCCCGATGAAGCACAGTGAGAGAAGGCAATAGAAATGCCATACAAAAACTACTTCCTCTTTTTCCTAACTCCAGTGAATATTTGGTAAACTCAGGGCTTTTTTCCTACATTTTTTAAACATTCATGGTAAAAAAAAATGTCATCATTAATTAGTAATGCAATAACTTTTGTCCAGTGTTACATTGTTTAAATTTAGGTTCTGAATGTAGAGCAACACTTATAAATGATATCAACAAATTATTACAGCATTTCATCATGTATATTTGTGATGAAAACATTCACAGAGTTATGGATGAAAAGGTCGGTGTGACAGATCATTCTACATTTGCAAGCGTTTCACACCAAACAATTATTTAACTTTATTTGATATCAGTGAATCAGCTGGTCAGGGTGGAGAGAAGTGTGCTGTTTGAAACACTGACACTGAATAATAAATAAAAAGTAGCTCCTGGGATAGACATCTGATTATCTGGGCATATGATGCTGATTTGTTTTTTCTCTTACCTCACAGCCAGTATTCCAGTAGACATGTCTGTTTGAATATTAAACAATAATCTGCAGGCTGAGGAGAAGCCATCACCTCTTGAGTAATGAAATCAAAAACGTGAATCTAAATAAAATAACCCCCACCCCCCAAATAACATATATCACTATTACTTGGTTTAAAAGTACTGGTTTGAGATTAGAAGGTTAAATAAACAGTGAACCCCACTGAGAAAAGTTACACAATACAAAAAGTAATGACGAAAATACATTGTCAGTTCCTCAAATGTATTTTAGAAATAACATGCTCTTATTTTTGGATAATAATGTATTATTTATTTTTTTTAGTACTGCGCCAGAGAGTCACACTGACATAAAACATCAGGAGACTTTAACAATAACCCCTCAAAGTCCAATACAGACAGCTCTTGCAACACAAAGCCAGCAGAGGAGGAGCCCGCAGACCACAAATTGTTTCAGGATCAGTTCACTGGTAAATGAACAAAAACGTATTCATGAACAAATGATTTATAGTATACAATATTCAAATCAAGTTTTTTTTTTCTTTTTATATAATTCTGTAAGTATACAAAGGCTAGAATATTAAAAATCTGTTAAATCAAACAAACAAATAAGCACTGCAGGCCTTGAAACATCAAACCAATCTGAGCTTAAATGGACAGAACAATAACACATAAATCACTGGCACTTATTGCATACAAGGAAAAGAAAGAACATGTAATTCATGTATCATTTATAGTGCTGTATTCAGCAGTTGAAGTTGGATGTAAAGACTTGGAAAGGGCATTTTTGGTCCATTAGTTGTTGTGTGTACTTGAACATCACTCTTTGGTGATACAGAACAAACATAAAGTCTGTCTTTATGTTTAGTTCCTCTCACTTTAATTAAACTTTAAAAAGCAGTGAAACATATCAACATTGTCCACCAACCCCAAAACACATAAATTACCCACATTACTGTGCTGTTTACAGTTAAAAGCAACATGACAGTGTGGTTATTGCTCAGGTATGACACACCTACAGCAAAATAAAATAAAAAGTAAATTCAAAAGCACATCTCAAAATTAAATTAAATTGATACACATAGAGACAAAACATACATAAATATAATTTCAAGGAAGTCACATAAAGGTTTTGAGTGTCTCTCAGACACTAAGGAAACACTGGTGTTTCATAGATCTTCACTAAATGGTGCTGAATGCTGGTCTCATTTCAGGAGAACTCAGGTTTTTATTTTTAAAGGCCAATTACCAGTTTGTGCAGAGCCGGTTCAATGAAGCAGTCGTTTCAAGGTGCCCTTTATTGGAAGGTATATACTCAATCGGTGAGAGGAGAGACTGACAGACTCTGTTAATTCTCTCTAATTCTTAAATAAAGGTCACAACTCCATCTTAATATGAGAACAAGTCACTACAACATTTAATAAAATGACTTTTGCTTTTCTGCACTGCAGAAACAAACAGTTTAGTTAAATGCAATGTAACAATTTTTATTTCTCACTAAGTAAAAGCAAAGGGAGTTCTGCGTCAATGTTTCTTGCTAGGAGGAGTATGCAAAACTTAGACATTCTCTCTCTTTTTAAATGAGCGCAGAGGATGGTAGAGAACAAAAAACAACATGTTGGACTACAGGACAGGACTGCTGCTTTTAGCTCTCTGCTGGGTGGGCGAAGATTTTCACTGATTTCAGTATTTATATGCATTGTTTCTGTTTGTGACACAAATTAAGGTGATTTTTTAAAATATCTTACCAGGTGTTGATGGTCAGACTCTGACACAATCTGAACCAGACCTAATAAAAAGACCTGGAGAATCTCACAGATTGACCTGCACAGCCTCTGGATTCACATTCAGCGACTACAGGATGGTTTGGGTCAGACAGGCTCCTGGAGTGGATTGCTTATATCAGCATTTCAACCCATAGTTATGCTACGCATTATTCACAGTCAGTCCAGGGTAGATTCACCATCTCCAGAGATGATTCCAGCAGTAAAGTCTATCTGCAGATGAACAGTTTGAAGACTGAGGACACAGCAGTTTATTACTGTGCCCGATGAAGCACAGTGAGATAAAGCAATAGAAATGCCATACAAAAACTACTTCCTCTTTTTCCTAACTCCAGGGAATATTTGCTAAACTCAGGGTCTTTGTCCAACATTTTTAAACATTCATGGTAACAATGTCATCATAAATTATTATTACAGTGTGTCTTGCCCAGTGTCACCTTGTTTGAATTTATGTTCCAAATATACAGCAACAATTTTGTTGTTGTTAAGTTAGCAAAAGTCAGTGAACAAATTAAACCAGATATGTTGACCAGTTTAGAGACACTAGCTTCATCATCAAAACAGGGAGAGTTTGTCATTCTTGCACCCCATTAAAGGACAATATAAACACAAATTCCAACACATTATAAAAAAAAGAAACTATTTTTTAATCAATAAAACATACAGTGTCATTATCTCTTATAATATAGATTGCTGATCAGTGTGTCACATCGATCTATCTAAACATTTATAAACAATATTAACAAATCATTAATGGATTTTATCACGTACAGTCGTGATGAAGGCATTCAAAACGTTATGGATGAAGAGGTCATACTACATATGCAAAGTTATGGTGTGGTTTCAGAAGAGCTTGTCTGTGACTATTATTTCATTTCAGAGAATCAGCTGATCAGAGTTGAGAGAGGGGTGCTGTTTGACTAGTAAACAATGATCTACAGGCTGAGGAGGACCCATCACCTCTTGAGTAACAACATCAAAATTACTATTACTTGGTTTGAAGGAATTGGTTTGAGATTAGAAGTTAAATAAACCCCTCATCTGGGGCTCTCCTTAGCTCTTCCCAGGAGGGTGGCACGGTTGCCCATCTCATGGTCCTCCTTGGGCTCTGGCACTCTGGGGGCCTCTGGATGTCTGGGGCCTGGATCTCCTCCATACCTGCTTCATATCCTCGGGGACGGGGCTATGGCTCTCCACACCCTCTAGCAGATCATTACATGGAGAAACCTTTTGAATACAAGAGCACATCCACACAGGTGTACACATGGGTGTTCACTGCTCACAGACACAAACTACACCTTTCTTGGCTGCTACCTCAAAGCACATTGTGCGCTGTCAGTCCTGCATGCTGCACAACAACATTTAATATTTATTATTTATTGCTCTTTACACTTAGCTAGATTATTGCGATGGTGTTGTGTTTATTATGTTGCTCTCTTTTTTGCTTATTTTTTTTTCTCTCAACAGGTGATCCAGGAGATTTTTTCTTTTTAAGTGCCCTTTCTCACTGTCCCTCTTCCCCTGTTTTTCTTTCCCTCCCTCTCTCTCTTTCTTTCTTTCCTATGCCCCAGTCATGTCAGTCCCGTCTGAAAAAACTGAAAATAAAGTAAAATAAAATAAAATAAATAAATAAAAATAACAAAGGTTGATCAAATGGACCAATACAGCAAGGCCGTGATGATCCACTTGGTAAGGTAAATCTTTTGGGCATCTTTATTGGCCTTCAGACAACAATTCTAATGGCTAAAGAACCAAACGGGACAGGCAAAAAAAAGAAAAAGAAAAAAAAAGGATAAATAAACAGTTAATCCCACTGAGGACAGTTACACAGTACAAAAAGTAGTGAGGAAAATAAATTGACAGCTCCACAAACTTGTTTTTAGAAATACTGCACATAAGAGACACAGTGAGAGAGAGCAATAAAAACATGCTTCCTCTATTCATCATTACCGGGGAACATTTCATTAATTGATGGATTCTTTACCTTAATTAGAAATTTTATCTTTAAATGTTCACTTTCAACACATCATCAAAAAAGAAATAGTATTTGTTAAACAATCAATAAAACATACAAACCCCGAGAGTCATGATGAAGAAGAGATTGTGAACAAATTTTGTGAACAATTTTTTTCTAAAACATGAAACAACTATAAAAACTTTCATGTACCAATCGATTTGACACAGTTCCCACATGGGAAAAGTCATTTTTATCACTCTTAATGCTTTTCTCCAAAAGGTTAAGGCATTTTTGTCATGGTCTAGGGTGTGCAGCTGGAGTTTTCCATCAGGCTCCTGAGTCTACCTGGGATCTGCCCCTGGGCCACCTCCTCCTCCAATTCTTCACACCTGGAGCTGATTGCAGGCAATCAAGCCAGAGTGATTTAAGCCTCACGCTGATGTTCATTCACCACCAGTTCGTCATCAACCCGTTTCCTTGGCTCACCTTTTCTCAAACCTCTGGCCTATGCGCCTCTTTCGGACTCAGAATACCAATCCACCATTTTGGAAATCACTCTGTGCCTCACCTGCACCACACTCCATCAGGAACCTCTGGATCTCAGGTCAGCCTTTCCACACCGCTCAGTTCACCCCGGATTCACATCACCCCCCTCTCGCTGCTCTATCTCTCCTCCCACAAGTAAGAATAGCTACATAACATACTCACCAATTTTGGAGCTAAGTCCGTTGTCCTCTCTCCTCAGTTCGACTGCTAACTGCCGTGTTTCAGGCTGCATCTCAGGTCCCCATTTCCCCTCTCTAGTTCCACGTCCCAATAGCCATGCCACGACTTGTTCTACATTTGAGTTGTTTTTGTTCTTGCTACGTTTTCTAAGACTAATTCTAACCAATAAATACATTGTAAAACTACCTGCTGTCTCTGTCCTCAGTTTCTGCACCAGGTTTGGTACCGACCACTCAGTTTCGTGACAATTTTTCTTAACACAGACTCACCTTTGCAAAACACACTACAACAATCCAAAACGTTTTGACATACTGCAAAACATGAATGGTCATTCAATCTCTTTGTCACTGTGATGAATGAATAAAAATCTTTAAAAAAAGATATTCAAGGACTAATTCATCAAAATGACTTCTTTTTTCCTTAACACCTGACTCACTTAGGAGCTCTGTAAAAATGTAGGCATAATGTAGAGTAAAAGTTACTCAGACGTGACAATGTGAACAGGGATGGATCTAGAGAAATTTTCTTAGGGTGGCATTACGGTGTGTGGAAGAATTTCTTTCAATTATGTATTATTCACATTATTTTATTGTATAATGCCTTGGTGCCACTGGATTTAAGCATGTCTTAGGCTACGTCCACACTAATGCGTTTTCATTTGGAAACGTATTGTTTTCTCTCCGTTTTCGCCTCCCGTCCACACTGAGACGACGTTTTCGCTCAAGGAAAACACAGCATTTTGAAAACGCTCTCGAAAATGCATACATTTGAAAACGGAGCTTTCCCGTCGCAGTGTGGACACTTGAAAACGGTGACTTTCGAAAACGATGACGCATGTTGGTCATATGACACAGTCATGTGACCACTTCAACCAAGATAGCGGAGAGCATTATACAGCAGTTTTGTTCGCTTTCAATTTTGACAGCCCTATTAAAGATTAATATCAGTTTGTACATGCTCCAGATAGCTTTTCTTCAAATTCTCTAATTCTCACTCACTTTTGCAACTTTGTACTTTTGTGTTACTCGCAGCAACAACTCCACCTCATTGTTAGTCCATTTTAAAAAACTCGGTGCTTTTCAAAGAGACGTTTCAAAGAGCCGGAAAGTAAATAAGTGGCAGACAGAAATGAGGGAGGTTGAATCGTCTTGTGTTTCACGCATGCGCAGTACTGGAACGTAAGCGTTTTTGTCCGTTTCGATGTGGATGCACAACTCTGTGAAAACAACTGAAGACGCTTGTGTGGATGCGGAGCGTTTTCAGACTAAAATGCAGTTTTCAAATCTATCCAGGCTAGTGTGGACGTAGCCTTACACTCATGCAGTTAGACAGATGGTTGAGGTCTGGTAAGGAAGTTGGGGGAAGCAAACAACTCCACAGGAAGAGTCTTTTGTCTCTCTTTCGACTCTCTACTGGGCAGGTGAAGATTCTCTCTTCTTTTAAACTTTTTTTCAACTTCAATATGCAGAAATAATATTTTTTATGAAACAAATTACTTCAGATAATTTTTGAAAATTCTTCCCAGGTGTCAATGGTCAGACTATACTAAAAGGCCTGGAGAGTCCCACAGATTGACCTGCACAGTCTCTGGATTCACACTCAGCAGCTACGCTATGGCCTGGATTAGACAGGCTCCTGGAAAAGGGCTGGAGTGGATTGCTTATATAGGCTCTTCTAGTATTCCTATCCATTACTCCCAGTCAGTCCAGGGTAGATTCATTATCTCCAGAGATGACTCCAGCAGTAAAATCTATCTACAGATGAACAGCTTGAAGACTGAGGACACAGCAGTTTATTACTGTGCCCGACAAAGCACAGTGAGAGAAAGCAATAGAAAGGTCATACAAAAACTACTTCCTCTATTTACTTTCACCACTGGGAACATTTATGTTTTCATAAATTTCATGTCACTATCCTGCATTTCAGCTTCTTTGACTAGTGTAGCAGATTACTGCAATTCAGCCAATTTTTAACATTTCACTATTGGTGGATTTGCCTACCTTTGTGTTTTCCCATTTAAAGATAGCTGATGAATTCTTAAAAAAACAGTTTGTCTTGTTTATTTATTTTTCTCTCTTTCTCTGTTTTGTTTATTTCTAATTGTTCTAAAGAGGTTTACTTTTTAGGCTGCATCATGAAGTCAGATCACTTTAAAGAACTGAACATTATTTGTCGAGATGTAGGAGAAAATTTACTTGTTGATTACACTTTCAGACCCATCATGACAGAAAAGAATCCCAGCAGTCACAGGATTTGGGACAGGACCCCCCAGAGTCTAGATACTGGTGGTGGTGAAGATGAAGACTGAGGCTTAGACTCAGCTCTGAATGAGAAGCCTGTGATGTGGGGATGAGGAGGAGGTGGGTTGCATGAATGAGAGTCTAAAAGGGAGAATGACGAGAACACTGAGATTTAAACCACATTAAGCAGAGGCTGATTTGCTCAAAGAAGGAGGACAAGAAGATGATTGGACTAGAAAAATGACAGCATTGAGATTGACAGCATTTTAAAATAAAGCTAATTTTCTTTATAAAGGGCCTAACCTCCAACAGCTTTACTTGAATAGAAGCTATTACAAAAGACCAATTGTCACTGTGACTGCAGTGTCAGATTGTGTGTTTTTATGAGGACCCAAACACAGACCACAAGAGTTTCTCATTTGTTTCTCATTCAAAACTCTAACAAAGTTGTTTAAATAACTTGAGTTAAAAGCAGGGCAGCTATACTGGTTAATAGCATCAATAGCTTAAGATGAATATGACCGTAATATTATTTCCACTGTTTAGTAGAATAATCAGATATGATTGTCAGATAAAGTCAGATGAAAAGGCAAAAGCAATTCAGTTGAGCTGAGCTCTGATTATTCTGTGATAATAGCTATGCATCTGGTTAAAAAGAGACTATTTTCTTCTTTCTTGCACAATAAGAATAAATATAAAAAACGAATATTTCCTAGATCCTATGCAGACACTATTCATTATAACTCTCAGTTTTATTGTGAAAATGACATTTGGAGAGATTTCAGAATTCGTTCACTAGTGGTTCTATATTGACAGCATCTTAGCTTTCCCTAGGCCTGCACTGTTCTGGATAGAGACCTCTGATGCTGTGTCTGTAATCTACTGAGTTCCCAACTTCCAGTTTTGGGGTTAATGTAGATTCAAATAACATTATTAATTCCAAAAAAGGCCATTTCTTCTGCTTCTTACCCGCACAAACTACTTCCAAAACAACCTACCAAGGTTCAAATAAATCATTAACAGTTAACAGTAAATTCCAGAACCCATTCTGAAACATTACTGTAAATATAACTGAGAAGGCAGAAAAATCCATGTGTCATTTAAAATATTGAAGGGTTGCCTCAAGATCCTGTGACGAGATTGTTTTACTGTAGCAAACACAACAGAAAGATTAAACAATGAATAATTACATAATAATAAACACATAGTATAATGATAAAAAAATTTTCACCACCACTTATCCACATATCCACACAAATCCGGTATTCAGCAGAATAAGTTGTGAGAGAAAGCAAATGGCAACACTATTCTTTTAAGATTTACAAATACTGTTTATGTCTTATGTACAGATTGGCACTAGACACACAGCTCATAATCTTATATGCTTTTATCTGCTTTCCAACATAGTTAAGTTGTGTAACTGAGTTTTTGAATACCAAATTCCTCCTGTAGAGGGAGGTCTATGCAAAGTTTTGCCTGCTTATAAACACACCAGAGCCATTTCTCATTTAATTTGTGACTGAACAGCTTGAGAATATTTTTACCAATACAAAAGTGTCCTTAATCATGGAATATATGACATCTTGGAGTTTATTCTTTTTTTCTATTCTATTTTTTCTATTCTGTTTCTTGTCTCCAAGGTACAAACATTATTGCTTAAAACACCGAAAAAGTCTAGGTTGCAGGAGTTTGGAGCAAGATCAAACTGGAACAGTCTCCCTCTGAAGCGCAAAGATCTGAACAAAGTGTGAAAATCTCATGTACCCTTTCTGGTTATACCCTGACAGATCATCATATTCAATGGATATGACAGAGACCAGAAAAAGCTCTGGAATTGATTGGGTGGATGAGCACAGGCAATAATTCTCCTAGTTACGGCAGTTCTTTTCAATGTCCTTTCATCATGAATGAAGAAGACTAGCAGCAGAAAGTATTTCGAGATCGAGAGCCTGACAGTAGTTTATTTCTGTGCCCGTCAAAGCACAATCAATAATATTAAGTAGCAATCCTAATAATGTCTGGCTTCTGTCACTGACAAAGAACTGTATTCTGACTTATTAAGACTGTGTAAGGAAAATAAATAGAAAATAATACTCCTTGTTCTTAATAAAATAATCTTAGGTTAATGATGGACTTTGGGTAAACTTGGGTCTGGACAACTACTAGCAGCTTTAATTCTACTGTATTCTGTGAAAAGCTTTTTCATTTCAGATCCTTCTCAGAGATTTTGGAAAATACGGGACTATTTTACTTTTTACATTCCATTTTTTTTCTTTATTGTAACACAAGCCATGATTATTTCACCCAGCTTGACACAGTCTTATTTACAACAGTCTTTTAGCACAACCTTCTGCCCTGCCCTGCTCTGAGAGGTCATACAGTCCCAGCTTTAGTTCTCATCTCCAGGTTCCAGCATGCTACTCAAGGTATGATTAGATGAATGCTGCCAGTCACCAACTGACACTGCACCATGAAGTCACTGCACCACACGTCTGCTGCAGCTGACTGACAGGCCATGCCCACCACATATATTTTATCATTGTGTTATGTTCTGTTGTATGTTTATTTCAGTGAGACACATTATAAAAAGAATAAAGCTGTGTCTCAGGATATGTGAGTATTTTCAGTCAGCTCAAGGCTGTTTTAACATCTCCAGAGACAACAGCAAAAAGCATGTGAATCTGGAGATAAACAGTTTGAAAAAATGAAGATTCTACTTGTTACTGTGCTCGAGGGTCACAGTGGCTGGACTGAACACAGTGACTCTGATCATGGACTCATTTAAAGGGTGATTCAAACATCCAGGATATACTTGCTACATTCTTACTTTGTCTTTCACAAAAATACACTTGTTATAACTGTTCTTCCAGGCACACTTAAAATTTTAAACCATTTAAATGATACTAATTGAGTTAAAATGTAAAATGTATTTCTGAAGCACTTAGGTAGAGTACACCTGGGTGTGTGTGTAACAGCAGTCTAATATAACATTAACTGAAATAACTCTCATAGTCCCTTTTCACCCTTTTCATGCAAAGTAACAACAGTAAAAAGAAGTCATCTTTCATAATTTATTTCTTACATCTGAGTAATGAAATTAGAATCTAATAGGGTAATTTTCCTTGCATGGTTTCATGTTGTTTGAATAGGCAGTTTTTTCAACAGGCTTCAGTTAGACACTAATGAATGCTTTATGCATTTGTATGCAAATTCATTGACTTCTTCTGTTATGCAGGTATAAAAGCTTCACATCAGACTGCGTTGTAGAGTTCACATCATGACACATTCATCAAAAAACATGTTTTCTGTAGCTCTGTTATTACTCTTAGCCACTTCATGTGAGTCTTTTTAACATTCACAGTATTTGTTTTGTAATATGAACAATTTGTCACAAATTTGTCACAAATCATTTTTTTTTTTTTAACAGGTGTGAAGTGTGAACAGCTGACACAGCCAGCCTCAGAGACTGTGCAGCCAGGTCAACGTCTGACCATCACCTGTCAGGTCTCTTATTCTGTGAGCAGCTGGCACACAGCTTGGATCAGACAGCCTGCAGGAAAAGGACTGGAGTGGATTGGAATGGCACGTACTGGATCTACAACATACTACAAAGATTCACTTAAGAGCAAGTTCAGCATTTCCACAGATTCTTCCAACAACAGAGTTACTTTAACAGGACAGAATATGCAGCCTGAAGACACTGCTGTGTATTACTGTGCCAGACTCCCACATTAACACACACAATCAGCAGCTCTGTACAAAAACTGGTCAGAGCCTCAATACTTAAATTCACCAGAGGAGGAGCCCCCAGGCCACTTATTATGTTTTGACATAGATGATTGTTAGAGGAAGAGGCAGTCGATGAGAAAAAGAAAATTACTTGTAAAAATATACAAAAAACACAAAAATTAAACATACCTTTTAAGTCTCAACTTCAGAATGCAACAAATAAATAAACAAGGTAAGGTTATAAGGAGTTAAATAAATCAGTGGCACAATTCTGGTGGAGGGTCTTTAGTTTCCATTTGTTGTCATTTTGCCTCAAAACATTTAGTCTATTAGTTGGTCCACTAATTTTCTTCACTGCCTTATGCATGTCAATGTTCCTTCAATTCCTGCTGTTTTATGTATTCTGTCTTTGTGCCTTTTAGACTCTCATGTCTGCGACCCTTTGACTCCCCATTTTAACCTCATCCTGAGCTTTATTCAGTTATTCATTGTTTATTATTCTGCATCTGGTTCATCTTCAGCATCAGCATATAGACTCTGGAGTTCTGTTTTACTTCCTACCAGTCTTGAGACTCAGCTTGTGTGTTCTCCCCATGTTATTTTGACTGACTGGGTCCAAAGCCACAGAATTAGTGTTGTCAGGTTAATTGGCAATTCTTAATTGAATTTGAGTACAAATGTCTGTCTGTGTTAGTCCAGTGCCAGCTAGTATAGGCTCCAGCCGTCTTGCAACCCTAAACTGGACAAGAAGAAGAAGAAGACGGATGGTTTGAAGGCTGGATGTGTTCTCCTTTTTTGGTTTTAGTAGGAAATCTGGCTGTTGCATTTTTTGGATTAAAATACCAACTTTTCCCAAATTCTAAATAGAACATATCCATCTAAGTCTCTGTTTTACAATTAAAGTTTAAACTGTCATGATGTCAAATTTAGAAGGAGAAGATTTTCAGAACGAAAAAAAGTCCCTGTAAAATCAAACTTCACTATTTTATACTTTGTCAGTTCTCCTATGTTTTTTCTCAAAAATACAGGTTACACTAAAATATATTTTATATTTTAGTGTAACCTGCTCTACTATATTTATATATATATTATATTTTTCATTTTATGCAAAAATTTCCTCCTATAAAGACAAAAATAAAAATTCTCAATAATATGTAAAGTGTGAGTTTACATATTAGATACTTTTTCTTTAAATCAATCAATGGAAATTTTTACAGATTTCTATAAAATTATTTTGTTCTTATTTTCTCATTTTCTTTGTGTGTAATGTGAGTCTTAAAGCTGGTTATGTAATTAATTTTTTACCAGTTGTTACTTTAAAAATGAGAGCCAACAACTAACTATAAGTAGTAAAAGTCTGTACATGTTTTAATATTTCACTCTAACTCCTATGGTCATTTCTCTATACTAAGTTTAGGTTTAGACAATATATTTCATTGAAAAAAGGCAGGTTTACATTTTGCACTTCTGTTTCCTGCTTATTACACAGAAACTACCACAGGTAATTGAGTGGTAATGGTTTGAAAATTACAGCATTATTACGTTCTTGTTTCTGTCTTGTTACCCTACTTTCTCCATTATTACGGAGCTATAATAGAAAGTGCAACACAAATCTTGTCAGAAGCAGTTGATTCCTTTCTGTGAGGAGGAGTCGAAAATTCAAATGCAAAAACTCAACTTCTACTTAACTGAGGGTTGAAGGGAACATTCAACACTCAGCACACACAATGGCTTACAGGGCAGGGCTGCTGATTTTAACTATCTGCTGGGCAGGTGAAAATTGTATAAGTATATGGTGTATATGTATTGTTTCTCTCTCTCTCTCTCTCTCTCTCTCTCTCTCTTTAATACATTTCTTTTTTCATTTGGGCAGGTGTTGATGGTCAGACTCTGACACAGTCTGAACCAGTGGTCAAAAACCCTGGTAATTCCCACAGACTGACATGTACAGCATCTGGATTCACATTCAGCAGCTACTTTATGCACTGGATCAGACAGGCTCCTGGAAAAGGACTGGAGTGGATTGCTAGTATACGCACTTCAAGTTATAGTTATTCTACGTATTATTCCCAGTCAGTCCAGGGTAGATTCACCATCTCCAGAGATGATTCCAGCAGTAAACTGTATCTACAGATGAACAGTTTGAAGACTGAAGACACAGCAGTTTATTACTGTGCCGGAGAGACACAGTGAGAGACAGCAATAGAAATGCCATACAAAAACTACTTCCTCTATTTCCCAACACCAGGGAATATTTCCTACATTTTTAAACATTCATGGTAAAAATGTCATCACTAATTAGTAATACGATATCTCTTGCCCAGTGTCACCTTGTTTGATTTTAGGGTCCAAAAGTTTGCAAAAGTAAGTCAACAATTTAAACCAGATATGCCGACCAGTTTAGAGAAGGTCCCATTAAACTCACACTAGCCTCATCATCAAAACAGGGAGACTTTGGCATGCCTATTAAAACACCTACACCCCATTAAAAGACAATATAAACACAAATTCCAACACATTAAAAAAGAATAATACTCTTTATAAATATATGATATATACTCTTAAAAATCAATAAAGCATACAGTGTCATTATCACTTACAGTAGAGATTACTGATAAGTATGTCACTATCTAAACATGTATAAATGACATCAACAAATTATTACAGAATTTCACCAATGGGTTGCCATTATTAGATATGATGGTGGGAGCACTTACTATTCTCAGTCAGACCAAGGCCGGTTTACCATCTCCAGAGACACCAACAAGCAGCAGCTGTATCTGCAGATGAACAGTCTGAAAACTGAAGATTCTGCTGTTTATTATTGTGCTCAAAAGCTACAGTTACTGAAACTGTTCAACAACTGTAGAAAAGTCTACCTTATTCACTGTTAGGCCAGTAATATTATCAAGGTTATGTCATAACTCTTCTCTTCTTACTTCCCCTTTTCATTAGATACATTAATGGAAATTTGATTACCAACTAAAACTGACATTACTTCAAGATTCTCAAAGATTGCCTCTGCATTGTCTGAACTTCTTCTTCTTAATAGTGACCCTAACTGGTTGACCAATCCTGGACTCATCTAACTCTCCATTTAATCACAGACAGGAAAAGTCTGATCATCATTGTCTAAAATTAAAATATTAAAATATAATTTCTGTAGCTGGATGATTGTGGGTTTTTTTTTTTCTGGTACATGGACATTGACTATCTACTTCAAAACAGAGGGAAATACCCTATATATTTAATAGTCAACTCCACTTCCATTATATTGTTTCTCTAAGGAGGAGCTGATGCAAAATTTGTATTATTTATTTTTGCCAGCAATAATAATTTAAAAATAGTATAACAAAGTAATTTATAGACTATCCTAAATTTATAGACCATACCCAATGAGGGTATGTTTTTTTAAAACAAAAAAATATTTATTCTAATTTCGTATTTTTAAATAGATTTTTTTTTTTGTCATTTGGTCCTTTATTTAAGCAACAAACCAGTCCAGGTTAGATTTTTAATTTTTAGACTAAAAATTAAAAGAACTTTAGAAGGCAACAAATAAATTGGTGAAATATGATAATGATTATAAGGAAATTGAAAAATAGTTATAGAAATGACTGAAAGATTTATTAGGCTGCGTTTTGAGTTTTGTTCAAAAATGAATAACTTCTTATAGGAAAAAGAAATACATCACATATGCAGGACACCTTAAACTAGTTTTTTATTTAAGCAGCAAGGCAGAACAAAATCAGGGCTGTATCAAGACACGAGGGCTAAACCCCAATTCAACCAGACCCAGAACTGACCCGGAATTAAAACAGGACTACAACAGTTCAAAATCAGGACTACTTTAGGACTTAACCAAGAAAAAAACAAAATCAAAACGCTGAAAATCATCATAGACCTGCACTAAACTTATTTTTTAATTCTACCAAAGTAAACTATTTAGATTCAGCAAAGTTTATATAATTATTTACCCTTGTTGTGCAAACAAGCCTGCATAACTTAATACATATAGAATTTGAAAAGTAACAAATGGTATCTAAAAAGAAACACTAGGTACTAGATACATGTTCTGATGAGTTTTGGCAAACAACCATTTGACTAACATGTGTGTCTCACCTGGATCTTGTTCCATCTCTGTTCTGTCCTCATTCTCCTCTCCATCTCCCCCTGTGTTCCTCTCTCTCCCTCTTTGTGCTGACAATCAAGCCAAACACCAACATCATCAAATATACAGCTGAAACCCGATATTTACATACTCTTCAGATAAAAGCACAAACACTTTCTTAAGTGTAACATCAAATCAGACTAAATGTTTATTTATTTTTTTAGATTGGTAAATATAAAAAAACATATTTGTTAAATTTAAGAGTAAAGAGATAAATTGTCTGTATTTCTTAATTGCAAATGGCACCTAAATTGTATTCAAAATTGAGCCACACTTATGGAGCTCCACAATTCTTTTCCTGGTGTTTTGGTTGATATCTCTTGATTTTCCCATGACACAGAAAGAGGCTCTGGGCGTTTCTCAATATGCGTACTTGTGCGTACTTGCGTTCTCGTGTACTCGTGATACGTCATCAGTTGGAGACCAAGTACTGTTCCAATTCGAAGTACGCATCAAGCCGAGAACGCGAAAAAGTCCCGGATGTGTTCTCGCTCCGCCCGTTTTATCGAGCATGCATCGGTGTGGACTTGGTACAGCTAAATATCCCAGAATGCATTTCGTCCAAAACTCAACAGCGGACTCCCGGGCCGTTTATCAATGCCCAAGTACGCGAGTACGTACTGGCGTGCTCGGTGAGTACGTACTCGCCGAGAACGCACGGGAGTACGTACCCGCCGAGAACGCAAGCACGGACTCGTGGGCTGTTTCTCAATTCTCAAGTACCCGAGCACGGACTCGTGATTTGTACCAGCGTACGTGATGATGTCACAGGTCCGGAGTTTTTACTGCCGTCCCCTCTTAGTTTAACTGTGAGTAACATGTTATAAAGCTTAACTTTAATCACAGCCAAACCGGTTTACTCAGGAACAAATAAAACACTGAAATAAACCAAACATTAACATTTAGAAGTGATCTAAGTGACTTATATATCATTTTTAACCTCAGTGTTGAAACCTCTATTAATAAAAATAGTGTACATGTACATACGTGTACATACCTTAATAAAAACAAGCAGGTGAGATGTTAGAACGCTTTTATTTCTATTCTAGTGGACACTCAATACTATAGACAGCTGCTGGGGTTTCTTTAACCTGAGTAGTGAGAAGTCCGCGAGCGGGCGGGGAGGGGAGGGGGGGGGGGCGATGTGCCGGGAGTCCGCTGTTGAGTTTTGGACGAAATGCATTCTGGGATATATAGCTGTCCCAAGTCTACGCCGATGCATGCTCGATAAAATGGGCGGATCGAGAACACATCCGGGACTTTTTCGCGTTCTCGGTGTGATGCGTACTTCGAATTGGAACAGTACTTGGTCTCCGACTGATGACGTATCACGAGTACACGAGAACGCAAGTACGCACAAGTACGCATATTGATAAACGCCCCCGGCACATCGTTTTCAACCCCCCCCCCGCGCTCGCGGTCTTCTCACTACTCAGGTTAAACAAACCCCAGCAGCTGTCTATAGTATTGAGTGTCCACTAAAATAAAAATAAAACCATTCTAACATCTCACCAGCTTGTTTTTATTAAGGTATGTACACGTATGTACATGTACACTATTTTTATTATTAGAGGTTTCACTACTGAGGTTAAAAATGATATATAAGTCACGTAGATCGCTTCTAAATGTTAATGTTTGGTTTATTTCAGTGTTTTATTTGTTCCTGAGTAAACCGGTTTGGCTGTGATTAAAGTTAAGCTTCATAACATGTTACTCACAGTTAAATTAAGAGGGGACGGCAGTAAAAACTCCGGACCTGTGACATCATCACGTACGCTGGTGTTCCAGTTGTACAAATCGCGAGTCTGTGCTCGCGTTCTCGGCGAGTCTGTACCCCTGTGCGTTCTCGGCGAGTACGTACTCGCAGAGAACGCGAGTATGTACTCGCGTACTTGAGAATTGAGAAACGGCCTCTGTGTTTTGGGCATGCCTTATATGCATCCATAGGTGTGCCACCAATTTACTCACATGGACTCTGCTAACCTATCAGAAGCTTCTTAAGCTCAGAATGGAATCATCTGGAGTTTTCTTATTAATTAAAGACACAATAAACTTAGTGTATACATACCGTAGTTTTTGGGTCATAAGCCGCTACTTTTTTCCCACACTGTGAACACTGCGGCTTATACTGACGTGTGGCTAATGCATTTTTTTTCATGCGGCCAAAAACATTTTGCCTGGTAACAGTAGACCAGGCAAAATGTTACGAGTGAAACGCATACGGCTTAAAATCCGGTGCGGCCTCTACAAGTACAAAATTGATTTTCTTTCTAAAATTAGAGCATGCTGCTTTTAATCAGGTGCGCTCTGTAGTCCGGGAATTACGGTACTCCTAAATTTGATGAAAGTGATATAAAAATAGACAGCTCTCTCTCTCTTTATTCTGACATTTAACAGTAAAAAAAAAAAATGGTTTTATGTTTTTTCCCTAAAGTGTATGTAAATATCTGGTTTCAACTGTGAATATACTGCTGTGTATTGAAATTCCTCTTGTTTTGCATAGAAATATACTGAACAACATACACAGCATAATATATCAAATAACATCCACCTGGGTTTTTTCTTTGAAAGAAGCCCCTTATGTCCATTGTTGTGTTCATCAGTACATAACTGAAACCGATTTAGAGAGTTTGTTTAGCCGTGGAGGGTAACAACTGAAAATATGAAATAAAAACACATGTAAGCTAAGACTGTCTAAAAAAACAGCATTGTTGTTCGGCTTTTCATTTCGCCATTTGTTGATTCACTCGAACAGCAAGTAACGTAATATGGGTCAAGTGATCAGTTTGATATCAATCTTTCGTGATACACTGTCATATTTACATTATTTGTACAGTACCAATGATTTGCTTTGGTACCTGGTCAAACTTAAGCTCTCCTCTGTCTGCCTGTCTACGCTTCTCCTACAGCAAACTTGCAAGCAGCAGCTTCTCCCCCCTCGCTCACATGCGTAAGTGCTGTGCTCAGTCGCCTAGTGCCTGAGCTCAGATCAATTAGGGGGAATTTACGACTGTGCGCTATGTGCTTCGAATATTGAGTGTAGTTTTTGTTTTATACAGTTGTCAGTCAGGCATCTAACTATGAAACAAATTACACTCCAAAAGACCACTGGCTTCTGAAAAAATGACCCGGGCTTCAGCCCAAGTAAGCCCCCCTGCGCTCCGCAGATGTTGTAGATGTCTCAAGCTTTGTCATTCTGAAAAAAGAAAACACTTTACATTTGGATAAAAAACATTCAATGCTTTTCCTTTCTTTTCTTTTTTTTTTTGTATGTTTTTTTTTAAAAAAAAAAGATTTTTTTTCGGTTTCTCCAGGATTGCACAGTTTACACTAAATATATATCCCATAACGTAACATTAATCACATTCACTTTCAGGACATCAAATACTTTTCTTCTAACAGATGATGCATGTCATTCCAGTCGCAACAATTCTGCAATATTGCTTCCCACTTAATAAATGTTCCTTTTTAGGTGGATGTCTTTGTGGTGACAGTTTTTCACTTTTACTTACTGGTTTTAGACACATAACCCCTTTTGGTTTGAAAAATATGAAAATTGTGCTGAATTGAAGCACTTTAAAACATTAACTCACACACGGAAAAATAACGTCTGTCATAAAACCAAATTCCAAAGTTTTAGGCTAAAGACAGGTCACAGCCATAAACACACTATTAGAAAACCCAGAAGACACAACTGCAAAGACCAGCTAACTGACCAAGTCTCTGCTACTGAGCTGGACAAGACTGGTTAGCGAGACTGTTTGAATACACCAGCTGACTGGAGCCCTTCTGTGTCGAGTTTGCATGTTGTTGCTGTGCTTGTGTGAGCTCTCTCCAGGTACTTTGGCTTCCTGCCACAATCCAAATTAGGTACTCTATGTTGGCTGTATCTATGTTTGCCATGTAATAGAGTGGATGTCTTAATTTGTGCGTAGTGTCCAAATAACTAGAAGTAAGAAGTTGTGTAACTGAGTTTTTGAATACCAAATTCCTCCTGTAGAGGGGGGTCTATGCAAAGTTTTGCTTCCTTAAAAACACGTCTTTGCCAATTCTCATTTTACTCATGAGAGAAAATCTTAAGAACATTTTTACCAATTTACACATTCTGATTATAAAGTTTTCAAAATTATGGAATATATGATTTTCTTGAAATTATTCTTTATTTTTTGTCTCAAAGGTAAGAAAGGGATTCATTCTTTAAAACGGTGAAAAAGTCTGATTCATGAAGATCATGTTGTTTTTTTCTGTTTTTGTTTGTTTTGCTTACAGGAGTTTGGAGTGAGATCAAACTGGAACAGTCTCCCTCTGAGGTGAGAAGATTTGGAGAGAGAGTGAAAATGTCATGTACCCTTTCTGGTTATACCCTGACAAATAATGATATTCACTGGATACGACAGAGACCAGGAAGAGCTCTGGAATGGATTGGGTATATGAGCACAGGCTATAATTCTCCTTGCTATGGCAGTTCTTTTCAACATCGTTTCATCATGACTGAAGAAGACTCCAGCAGAAGACAGTACCTTGACATCAACAGCTTGACAGCAGAAGATTCTGCTGTTTACTTCTGTGCTCGACAAAGCACGATGATGTAACACAATGGAGCAGCTGCACAAAATCCTCACCATATACTAATATCACACATGATCTTGATGATTTCTGGATTCTCCTGCTGAAAGAGAACTTTCATACATATTGTAAAAAGGAAAATAAAGATACTGAAGACTGAGTTGTTCCTGGTGTGTTCATTGGAGTGTAAATATTAGGTACAAAGGTCTTAGACATTAAAAAAGGAGCTTGCATGAGACAGGGTGTTTACAGTGCTTTGAGTGCTCAAGTAGAGTAGAAAAGTGATAAATAAGAACCAGTCTATTTACCACTGCTGGTAGACATAAAACAGGTATGAACACTATTTAAAACAACCATGTATTCAAAAAGAAATAATGTTTGAATTCCAACCTGAATACATAATAAATTAATCAATTAAAAGTCTCAAAAGAAATCAATTTCTATTCTGTCTCTTCTGTGAGAGGTCCGTGCAAAATTTGACACTTCACACTATCTCACACATCATCTAACTATATCATCATCTTAGTAATACAATTAAAGACATCACAGGAGTCTATTTCTAAAATGTTTCTCTATAGGTACGAAGTAGCAGAAACATACATACTTACAGTATTACCTAGGTAATATTTCAAATATGTCACACAGTAGACTGTTTCTATTAAGTCACTATAATGACAAACAAAGTGATAAACACTGGACCCTGGACTCATTTAAAAGTTGATTTAAACATGCAATATTTACTTTTTACATTCTAACTTATACTTCCCACAAAGAACTGAGTCTTTATAAAAAAAATGAAGCAGAGTATAAACTAATTGAGTCACAATTTTATATTTATTTGTGCAGTGATTATATGTAGTACAGCAAGTATATTATAATAATAATCAGTAATCAGTAATAGTAATCAGTTAATAATCAGACAATTTGCTGAATACCCTGTCTCTTTAATGCAATACAGAAGTGACACTAGCAGTCCTTTTTACCTCTTTGTTTGACTTATAATTTAAATGTAACTCAATGTAATCAACAGCGAACAGACGTCAGCTTTTTTTATTTATGTCTTACATTTGAGTGAGTTTATTTTTATTATTTTTTTTTTTTTGTAATTTGGCCTTAGGCGGCAGTTTCTAAAATGGGAACCAGTTAGACCCTCTTAAATGCTTTATGCATTTATATGCAAATTTACTGACTTCCTCTGTTACTCAGCTATAAAGGCTGTGGCAGACTGTGGCGTGAGGTTCACAATATGCCACATTCATCAAAAAACATGTTTTCTGTTGCTCTCTTACTGTTCTTAGCCACTTCATGTGAGTCTCTTTAGATGCGTAACATTCAACAGATTTTGCTTTTTCATATAACCTGCAGTTTATCACAAAATATTTTCTTCATTAACAGGTTTGAAGTGTGAACAGTTGAATCAACCAGCCTCTGTGATCGTGCAGCCAGGTCAACGTCTGACCATCACCTGTCAGGTCTCTTATTCTGGCTATTGGACAGCTTGGATCAGACAGCCTGCAGGGAAAGGACTGGAATGGATTGGAATGGCAGTTGGCTCTTCCACAGAGTACAAAGATTCACTTAAAAGCAAATTCAGTATTTCCACAGACTCTTCCAGCAACACAGTTACTTTAACCGGACAGAATGTGCAGCCTGAAGACACTGCTGTGTATTACTGTGCCAGACTCACAGTAACACAAACAATCAGCAGACCTGTACATAAACCCCTCAGAGCCCCACCAGAGGAGGAGCCCTTAGACCACTTATGAAGGAAGAGGCAGTCTTATTATGAAACATTTTACAAAGAAAGTGCATTTACAGAACTTCAGTCAAATGTAAATTAGATCTTCTGGTCTGCGTTCCTGATTGTTTAGGCTGCTTATTTTTATTCACTTAAGGTTTCCCAGTCAGTCAAACTCTGAAACTCTGCTTTCATTTACTTTACTTTAAATCTCAGTATATTCTGTCATTCTCTCTTCACGGAGTCTAGTTTCTGTGACCCTTTCTCTCGCCATCTTAAACTCATCCTGGTCATTCAAAGAGCCTTATTCAAGTCTTCATCTGCTTTACCTTCACTATCATTAGCATATAGACTTTGCAGGTTCTATTTTACTTCCTTTGACTCTTGGGCCTCAGCTCTGCTACATTAGCTCTTTGCTTCAATCCTTTCAAATAATCTCTCCTTACTTAATACAGTAATGCCAATGAGATACCACAACTTATCTACTTCACACTTTGTTGTTTCTAAAAAGAAGACATCAATATTAATACTGAAAAGATACATACATTATGTTTTGATGATGTTTTTATGGTTTTCACTCCTACAGCAAAGATCCGCAGACATCAATATTGTATTCAAGAGACATTATATTTGAAACAATAGATATGGGGATACTGGCTGCACAGTGAAGAAAAACTAAAAGGAAATAAAAGGCAAATTAAAAGCAAATATTAAACAAAAATAATCAAAATAATCATTAGGAGAAAGTAGTCAAACAATTATGAAGGACAACATAGAAATAACTCAGAATAGATAAATAGATAAATAGACAGCCTCATCAACTACAGACCTATGTATAGCCTTCATATCTGTACTTATGAAGTATTCAAGCAAATAGTTTACTAGTTTGCTTAAAGAGCAAAATGGTCCATTGAGGGTGCCATCACCATCAGCCCTCAGGGAGGGCTGAGCCATCTGGAGAACCACCAAACTGGACCACCTTCAGATCCCCCCTGCCACCTGCTCTTGGATCAAATATTTCCTCTCCAACAAACCTCAGTCAGTTAGACTCAGCCCCCACCTTTTCCCCACTGTCACTCAGCACTGGTTCCCCAGACAGTTGCTTTCAAAGTCGTCTGCTGTACACCCTGTACATATACAACTGTACATGAACCCACCAAAACAATGTCATTGTCACACATGCCACTGACACCATTGTTTTTGGTCTCATCTCTTGACTGAGTTGAGGCAGCGTACAGGGCAGAGGTAGGTATGAAGTAGCGGATACAGAAAGACATGTAAAAGGTAAATAACATAGATATACTTAAAGGGCAGTTACAGCAAAATTTCAAATATGTCAGACAGTAGACTGTTACATCTTTGTTTATTTTTGGTCACTATAATGACACTTAAAGTGCCATTAATATTGATCTTAATGAAATGGCACTGACCCTTGACTTATTTTACTTTACTTTACTTTATTTTTTTTAATTTATATAGCACTTTTTTAAAAACAACAAAATGTTGGCCAAAGTGCTGTACAAAGATAAAAAAAATTACACAGTAACAAATAACATCAATAACAAATAACAAACACCTGGTAACAAATGAGTAAGTAGATAGGTAACGCTCATGCGGTGTTGAAGGCCAGTGAGTGAAAATGTGTTTTAAGGTGGGATTTGAAAAGACTGATGGTCGGGGTCTTTCTAATGTGGAGAGGTAAATCATTCCACATTTTTGGCGCCACAACCGCAAACACCCGGTCACCTCTGTGAACCAGCCTCTACTTAGAGCAAGAAATCACTTGATCTAAGAGCACTAGGGGGCACATAAGGCTTACACAGATATTCTAGAGACTGACCATTCAGCACTTTATAAATCATCAGTAAAATTTTATATTTAATTCTAAAGCGGACTGGAGGCCAGTGAAGTGAGGCAAGCACCGGGGAAATATGTTTGTGTCTCTTTGTACGTGTCAGGAGACGAGCTGCAGCATTCTGGACCAGCTGGAGCCGCGCTAGACAAGACTGGCTAACGCCTACGTATACAGTATTACAGTAGTCCAGTTGAGATAAGATAAAAGCGTGAATTTCACGTTCTAGGTTTTTAAAAGATAAGAATGATCTCACCTTGGATAAGAGCCTCAATTAAAAAAAGGACAGCTGTACAACAGAGTTGATCTGTTTCTCAAAGGTAAACTTATTATCCAGTACAACCCCCAATTTTTTTGGATGCAGTTTAACAAAAGGTAATAGACTGCGCAGGTCAAGATCTGGGGTACTAGAATTGCAGCTTGGTCCAAAGATGATCACTTCAGTTTTTTCCTTGTTAAAATTAAGAAAATTTGAGGCCATCCAGGTCTTAACTTCGTCGTGACACTGAAATAAGGATTCCAGCGAAGCGGAGGTGGTCTTTAGCTGGAGATATATCTGAGTGTCGTCAGCATAAGAATGAAAACCGATGTTATATTTCCTGAAAATTAAGCTTAGCGGCAACATATAGATGGAGAACAGAATTGGGCCTAATACAGATCCCTGTGGAACACTGCAAGTAAAGGGAGCTGAAGAAGAGATAAAATCTGAGAGGCTCACAGAAAAAGTCCTATCAGAGAGGTATGACCTGAACCAGTCCAGTGGGGTGCCTTTGATACCACAATGCTCCAGTTGGGAGATCATATTTAAAGGTTGACTCAGACTTCCAGCATTTACTTTCCACATTCTTACTTATTCTTCCAAAATACCTTTGTTATAAAAGTTATAGTAAAGTATATACCACACTTGTCATGTTTTTTAAACTGTTCTTCCAGAATTCTTTCATATTAGTTACAACAAGCTTGGGAGTTTACATTGTTTAAATCACACCATTAGAGTCACAATTTTATATTTATTTGTGCAAAGCTTAGGTAAAGTAAAGCAAGTATCCCAGTATAAAGATCAATAAATATATTTATTCCAATAACCTGACAATATGATGATTGTCCCATCTCATTAATGTTTTAACAACTGTTTGCAAAACAGCAATCTAACATAACATTAATAGAACTAACTGATATTTCTCTTTTATACAATATTTATACTAAAGTCACAGAATTAAAATATGTAAATTTCCATAGAATGTTTTCATGTTGTCCATGAGAGTTTCTATGTAAGCTCCATCCTTTTGAATGCTTTATGCGTTTATATGCAAACTCACTGACTTCCTCTGTTACTCAGCGATAAAAGCTTCACATAGGACTGTGCTGTGGAGTTCACATTATGCCACATTCATCAAAAAACATGTTTTTTGTAGCTCTCTTACTGCTCTTAGCCACTTCATGTGAGTCTCTTTAGATGCATAACATTCAACAGTATCTGTTTTGTGATATAACCTGTAATTTCTCATGAAAAATTTTCTTTTTTAACAGGTGTGAAGTGTGAAGAGCTGACACAGCCAGCCTCAGAGACTGTGCAGCCAGGTCAGCGTCTGACCATCACCTGTCAGGTCTCTTATTCTGTTAGCAGCTGGTACACAGCTTGGATCAGACAGCCTGCAGGAAAAGGACTGGAGTGGATTGGAAGTGCAGCTGCTGGATACACAACATACTACAAAGATTCACTTAAAAGCAAATTCAGCATTTCCACAGACTCTTCCAGCAAAACAGTGACATTAACTGGACAGAATATGCAGCCTGACGACACTGCTGTGTATTACTGTGCCAGAGACCCACATTAACAAAAACAACCAGCAGCTCTGTACAAAAACCGGTCAGAGCCTTAATGTGTAAATTCACCAGAGGAGGCGCCCTCAGACCACTTATAAAGGGAGAGGCAGCCTGAGTGAAAAACAACTGTGGGTTGAAATAATAATGTAGAAATGATAATACTAATATTAAACATTTTGCAAAGAAAGTAATGTTTCTATTTGCCTCACAACAATCACAAAGCTTCAGTCAAGCTTCTCTATTTACTTTCTGGCCTGAATTCCCAGGTGTCTGGGCTGCTAGGTTTCCCACTCAGTCAAACTCAGTTATATTGGCATCAATCTGGTCCAATTATTTTCTGCTTTGCTTTATACATGTTAATATGCCTTACTTTGCTTTAGTTTAAACTCAATGTGTTCTGTCAATCTGCCTTCTAAGACTTTTATTTCTGTGACCCTTTGCCTCCTTCAAAGAGCCTTATTTAAGTCTCCATCTGCTTCATCTTTACCATGATTAGCAAATAGGCTCTACAGGTTCTGTTTCACATTCTTTCCCTCTTAGGACTCATTTCTGCTACATTAGATCTTTGCTTCAGTCCTTTCAAATAATCGCCCCTTACTTAACACAATAATGCCAATGAGCTATCATAATTTGTACCTTGTTGTTCCTCCACATGAGTACTGACATTGATAAGATAAATACAAGACACTAAATCTTGGAATATGTTTTGGTGTTCACCCCCCAGCAGAGTTCCAGAGACATCCGTACTGTATTTATAAATAGATATGAGTGAAACAACATTAGGTATGGGAATATTGGCTGCACAGTGAGAAAAACAAGAACAGTAGAGAATAGAGGAGAAAAAAGATCAATTAAAAGCAAACAAATAAATAATAAAAATGACTGAGATACTGTGGTTAAACAGTTATTTAGGATGACATAGAAATAAATCACAATAGAGTCACAAGAAAAACCTGCTTATAAAATATGTCTTTAAGAGGGATTCAAAAGATGAAAGTGAGCTAACTGATCTTATGTCCTCTGGAAGAATATTCCAAAGAGTGGGTGTCCTGACAGGAAAAACAAAAACAAAAAACAAAAAACACATCACCCTTGGTTCTCAGTCAAGAGACATAGAGCCTTCGAGCCCTATATTGTAAGGACCCTTAAGCAACACAGTATAACTCAGTGAATAGTGACAGAATAACTTGAAGTCAGTTTTCTCATCAGGCTGAATCCGCCCAACGAAGATCTATGATTTTTGCTTCATGCAGAAGTATAAACACTAATGTGTCCCAAATCTCAAACACTCTAGCACAGTCTTTTAAAAGAGTCTGTTTTAGTGTGAAAATAACATTTTTAACAACAAAATTTTAGGCCACAACAGTAATTACTAGTACATTTAGAAACATTTATCAGTAGGAAAAAGGTCAGAAGAAAGGTCTTGTCAATATAAGAGTGAACCTTTAATACACATATTATACTGGTGTTGCAAACAGTTCAGCATTTAAATACATTTTAATTCACTTTTAATTATTTAAGGTAATACGTTGTGTCCCAAGCATAATTCATCTAATTCAACATTCAGTATTCAAATAATTTTATTTTCAATTTGCTACATGTACAAGACACACAGGAGAATTGAAATACTGTTTCTCTCTCACGTTATTCTTTGGAAGAATTAAGAAAGATAAAGGACACTGCAGGGAAATATATAAAAGTCAAACCTATGTACAATAGTGCAGTCGTGCAAGATAGACATCCAATTAAATAAAAAAAGAGCATCTTGTGTGTTGTACATTGACAGTAGTGCAGTGACCAACAGCAGCAGGAATGTGGTACAAATGGTTGCAGTTTCATAGACAATTAAAGATATGATTGTAACTTGTGCGCGAGAGTGTGTTACAGTCCAGCAGGCAGAGGAGGGAACGAAGTTGGTGAATGAAGTTATTAAGCGGTCTGGCGGACTGAGCCCAGAGGCTCTGGTCCATCTTTCCCAAAGGCAGAAATTCAACCAACTTTGTGAGGAGGAGTCAAAAATCAAATGCAAAACTAAAATCTTCTACCTCTACTTATGAGACTGAAAAGTGGATGAGAGTGAACAGATGACAAACAACTTACATAATGTATTACAGGACAGGGCTGCTGCTTTTAACTGTCTGCCTGGCAGGTGAAAACATCAACTGACATCTGTTTTATAAAACTTTGTTAAGATATGGTTTATAATTTATTTTCTTTTGTGTCTTCACAGGTGTTGATGGTCAGACTCTGACAGAATCTGAACCAGCAGTTAAACAACCTGGGCAGTCTCACAGACTGACCTGTACAACATCTGGAATCCCATTTAGTAGCTACGCTATGGTCTGGATCAGGCAGGCTCCTGGAAAAGCACTGGAGTGGGTTGCTTATATCAGTGGTAACAGTGCCTACATCCATTATTCTCAGTCAGTCCGAGGCAGGTTTACCATCTCCAGAGACAACAGCAGAGAGCAGCTGTATCTGCAGATGAACAGTCTGAAGACTGAAGATTCTGCTGTTTATTATTGTGCTCGAGACTCACAGTGACTGGGGTTGTTTTAGCAGCTGTACGAAATCATTCAGTGGTCCACTCTAGCTTGGTGCAGACCATATTTACAATTTAAAATAAATTTTACCTTTAACATAATTTTAACAGTGTGTTTTATCAAATTTTGTTATATTTAATCCTATGCTTCATTTCTTTTAATGTACACTTTTATTATTTTTGGTTCAAAATGTATTCATAAATGGTTACAATTTAACATATTTTTTGTTATATCTCCGGTGTTTTTTCCCCCCCTACTTAGTAGCACTTTCTGGCTGTTAATTTTTAGAACTCTGAAATCTCAGTCAAGTAAAATGCAAATTTAAATCCCCATTTAATTTGCCTGCACACTGAGTTATTACTAGATGTCAGTTAAAGAGTGGCAGATTAATATTAAATGGCGCTAAATAATTATGCCTGGTAAAAGGACAACCTTGCAGTTTTTATACCGCAAAATTTAAAAGAAGTTAAAGGGAAAAAAATAAAGTCTCTCTTATGCTGGTAGAGAGATTTCGCTGGCTGGATTTGAGTCAGCTTGTTCCACTAGGAAAATGGATCACTTGTTTATTCATTTTTTTCTTTAATTGTTTTGTTTGTTGTTAATAATTTGAAAGAGATTTACCTTTAAGGATGAATCATGAAGTCTGTAATAACCAATAAACAATTCAAATAAATTGTTTATTTGAAAACAAATCCATTTTTATTTATTCTATTTATTTTTCTATTACAACTTTTGGACTTTAGTTGAACTTTATCATCACCTGTTTCCAACATCGCTCTAACCCTGTAGTGGAATCCCAATGGGAAATTTTTTCCTTCAATTAATTTTATTAAGATTTTTGTAAAATTGTTTGAGCAATGGTTGTTTGAGCAACAACTGCTTCTGATGCTATTGGTCTAACAGTGGTGCCAGTGGAAACAGTGCTACTGTTGGCTGAAGAGAAGAGAAGATGGGTGAAGCATTTAAGGAGGCAGCAAGAGAAAAAGAAAGGCAGGAGAGGAGGTGAGAGGAGTTATTTTAAATGTAGGGACTATGACTGGTAAAGGTAGGAAGCTGTCTGATATGATGGAGAGAATAGCATGGATGAAGTGGAAGATAGTGTTCTTAGCGGAGCGAGAAAGAGTGGTGATTGGAGCAGACTGGTGATGATGAGGTGTTGGATAGGTATGTTGCTAAAGAGAGAAATGCAGAAGAATAGATGGTAGTGGATCTTGCCAAAATCATGGAAATGGCTGTGGTGAACACTTCAAGAAGATGGAGCGGATGTGCACACAGGTGGATGCATAAGGTATCTGAAAGAGATATGAGGCTGCAAGTTGGTGTCAGGAGAAAATGTAGCTTGGCAATATTGTAGGGTTTAAAGGTAAAGGTAGGAAGCTGTCTGATATGATGGAGAGAATAGCATGGATGAAGTAGAAGATAGTGTTCCTAGTGGAGAGAGAGAGAGTGGTGATTGGAGCAGACTCGTGATAAGGAATTGTTGGGTATGTTGTTAAAGAGAGAAATGCAGAAGGATACATGGTAGTGGATCTTGCCAAAAGCATGGAAATGGCTGTGGTGAACACTTCAAGAAGATGGAGCAATAAAGAGGGACCTATAAGACTGGATATGCACACAGGTGGATGCTATTCATAAGGTAGAGACAGACATGAGAAAATGTGGCTTATATTGTATGGTAGTCTTTGGTAATCAGGAAGAGGAAGGAAGGTAAAGCTAAGGATTAAATGGAAGTTGAATACAGAAGAATGTTGCACAGAGTTCAGGGATGACCACAAACCTGCTTTACATCTTTTCCTGCTTGAATTTCAAAATTACCAGATAATTTGGGAAGTACAGCTGTTGTGCTGAGGTGAAAGTCCAATAAGATGTCTGATGTATACTCTGAATGTAGAGGAAAGAAGACAATTAGACTTGGTGATGGAATTGGGAATACAGAAAAATATTTAAAGGTAGAGGCTAGCAAAAAAAAACACTTTACGGGATGTGGCACAGAAAGAGGCAAATGAAGAGGAAAAAGGCTGACAGTGAGTTGTATGTGAGGTTGGACACGCAAAGGAAAAAATGTTCTGTGTTGTACGAGATAGTGAGGAGGAGAGATCAAGCAGGAAAAGATGTGAAGCAGGTTTGCGTAATTTCCCAAGGATAAAGATGAAAATCTATTATAAAAGTGAATATAGTGTATTGAGAAGATTGAAGGACTATTAGAATAAAAAATGATTCAAAAAATGTAGACCAAGAGGATAAAAATGACTGAATCATGAAGTGCAGAGGTCTAATAAAGATGAAATGAGGGTAACTATGAAGACGATGAAGAGTGGAAAGGAGGTTGGTGCTTCAAGTAGCTATAAAGTGATAAAGAACCATCTGTGTGTTTTTTTTGAAAAGAAATCTGAAAACGTTGAGGTTATTTCTTGCATTTCTTTAATTTTTTGTCACATTTTTTAATTCATTTGCTCACAATAATAATTTAAAAAGCATATAATAAAATCCTTACAGTAACACTAATATGAGATTGAAATGTTTAAGGAGATGTGAAAGCAACACTGTTAACAGCGATTCAAATATTTATTGAAAAATAAAACATTTTTTCCTAAAACAATCTGTTCAAAGCATTTTACAGTATCAATATCAGATCTTAAATGAACTACCACTATTTTCTCCTTACTGTTACTATTTCTACAACTTCGTCTTGGAGCAACTGTAACCCACATGATTTCCTTAGGGATTAACAAAATATTCTGATTCTGATTGTTTCAGGATACATGACCTGCGATTATCCAGTGACACATCTGCTTACCTTTATCTTTTGCTCGTTTCTCCTCCTCTTCTTTTCTCTTTTTTCTAAACTGAGCACCTGATGAACAGCAGTATGAACACCTATCCCCCAACTCGAGGATCACCACAACATAACCTAATAGACCTACACCTTAGTTCACAGATTTGCTTTGTTACAGGTGTAATTGTGAACAGCTGACACAGTCAGGTCCTGTGATTTTGCAGCCGGTTCAACGTCTGACCATCAATTGTCAGGTCACTTATTCTATAAGCACTTACTGGACAGCTTGGATCAGACAGCCTGCAGGGAAAAGACTGGAGTGGATTGGAGGGTCAGGTGTTGGACACAGCACATTCTACAAAGGTTCACTAAAGAACAAGTTTAGTGAATAGACAGACAGATAGACAGATACACACACACACACACACACACACACACACACACACACACACACACACACACACACACACACACATATAACACAATTATGAGACAAATAAAATAACAAAAGTTAAAGCTTAAGGTTTCCTTAGACCATACACTACAACTAAATACTGCACAAAAAATTACTGAATTGCGGTTGTTTCCTCATAACACTAGCAGTCCTTATTGAAATTCTTTAACATAGAGGGTAAATTAGTTAGCTTACCGAGACACGTGGGACGCCATTAATTTTGCTGCCACTTTTGGTGATTTCAGCAGTTCTGTCTGACCTTCATCTCACTATTGAGATGTTAGCCACTCCAGTTATTTGGAACAACACTCCATGTTAATGCACAACGTTTGGCAAATCTTGAAAATAAAAGCTCCTGCTAGGCACAGCAGGAAGTGTAGAACTCAAACACCTTTTTTCACATCATCACTTATTGTAACAATAATATAAAACAAATAAAAGAAAGATTTTATAACTAAACAAATCACTTACAAATCTTATCTTATTTTAACCCATTTCGCGAGCAGGGTGACAATTTTTTGGAAAGGCTTCTTTGCTTTTGCAAGTGTTATTAAAGCCAGTCTTACCTTCATGCACATATATTAAGAGATGGGCTTTGATAATTTGTCAGATTTTCTTTTGTGCTATACGTGAAATATATATTTTGGCCTATTGAAATAAATTCTTGCTTTGAAAGTTAGTACCTGATTCTTATATATAACAACAATAATCAACAAAAATATAAATAAGTAAAGGAGATTGTAGCGATAGATGGAGCTTCAAGACCTGCTTCATACATTTACAAGGTTGGGGATTGGGTGATAGGCCTTCTTGTAATCAATCCAGGCAGTGCACATGTTGGTCAGCCTAATCTTGCAGTCTCGGCTGACTGTTCGGTCTAGTAGCTGGTGTTTTGCGCCTTTTGGCATTCTTGCCAATCCCTTTCTGTGCCCCACTCATGTATTGACCCATGTGCCTGTTCATCTTAGCCGCTATGATGCCTGACAGGAGCTTCTATGTGGTACTGAGGCAGGTTACTGGCCGGGACCAGTCCCTTCTGGGGGTCCTTGAGGATCAGGACTGTCCGGCCTTCGGTTAGCCATTCTGGGTGTCTCTCGTCAACTAGCAGCTGGTTCATTTGTGCTGCCAGATGCTCATGGAGTGCAGTCTGCTTCTTCAGCCAGTAGGCGTGAACCATGTCAGGGCCTGGTGCTGTACAACTCTTCATACTGGAGACCCTTTTCTTGGATGTCTGCCACTGTGATGGTTACTGGATCCAGTTCAGGGAGGTTGCTGTGGTCTGCTCTGAGATACCCTAGCACATATGCTCTTCTAGTATTGCTCCGTCTCTAGCCTGTTCTCATAGGGTTCTCTTGCTACTGAGAGTACACCTTGGCTGGTTCTATGGAGAACAGTTGATTTATTCTCCTGTCTGATAGCTCTCTGGAGTATCCCTTCAAGCAACTGGCTGTGAGTCTTTGCTTGGCAGTTTCCAAGGCCTCTGGTATGGACAGCTTACTGTACCTCTTAGCCACCTTCTTTGTCACACCTTTCTGCAGCTCTGATAGCTGGCTAACTTCCCTCCGTGCTACTTCCCTCCGTGCTACCTTGATCTTAGCCTCTAGTCTCCTTCTCCATGGAGAGTACCGCCAAGCATCTCACTGATCACTGCTACTGTAGTGTAGATCAGCTGATTAGTCTTAGGTATTGCTGCATTCACATCATCTAGTAGATCTTCTGAGGCTATTGAGGATCCAGAAGAAATGTTATGTTTAAAGGTTTGGACGGCTTTGACAAATTGCAAATTTATAGTATGTATGTAAATCAAATACAGGATTTTTATATGGTGTGAAGTTAGGTTTTTACATATTATGAAACATCAAGCAAAAAAAGATCAATAAAAAAGTATTATTGGCCACATCGCATATTCTCAATAAATTATTAAAAATAAAGACTATACACTCCTGTTATATCCTTGTATTCCAATATAAAGTAAATATCTGCTAATCACAACATTCTGTTTCTCTCTGATAAGTCAAGCAAACATTTTGGGAAACCCAAACATGTTATTTCAAAAAAACCTAATTTAAACGAGCCTATATTGTTTTTCAGTCTTTCATTATTAACACTTACCTCATAGTGTCTGAATGTTATTCACAGTCTGAGGGGAGGAGTCAATGCAAAAACCCAGAGAGCTTCTTTATATCTGACTGCAGGGATGATGACAGAGAACAGTGGACTCATCTCAACATGATGGACTGCAGGACAGGACTGCTGTTTTTAACTCTCTGCTTGGCAGGTTAAGAGTTTTTTTTTTTTTTTTTGATGGTCTAAAATATTTTGGTTCATGCTTTAAAGTTGTGCATGTCATTGATTTTCTTGTAATCTCTTGTAGGTGTTAATGGTCAGACTCTGACAGAATCTGAACCAGCAGTTAAACAACCTGGAGAGTCTCACAGATTGACTTGTACAACATCTGGACTCTCATTCAGCAGCTACGGTATGACCTGGATCAGACAGGCTCCTGGAAAAGGACTGGAGTGGATTGCAACAATTAGCAGCAGTGGTGGCAGCACATGGTACTCTCGGTCAGTTCAAGGTCGGTTTACCATCTCCAGAGACAACAGCAGAGAGCAGCTGTATCTCCAGATGAACAGTCTGAAGACTGAAGATTCTGCTGTTTATTATTGTGCCCGAAGCCACAGTGATATCAGTTGGTTAAGCAGCTGTACAAAATCATTCAGGTTTCATTTTAATGGCTCCCCACCTGCAATATAGCAGAACAACTTTGCACCACATATAAAAGAATCTCTACTGACAGTCTGCACATATGTTTGTTACATTACCTCCTCAATAACTGATAAAACAGTCTGAGTAGCAACGGATGTCCTCAGTCCAGTGAAGGATTTAGGGAGAGGAGGCCTATAAAAATTTGACATTCAAGAGTTTTTCTAAGAAATGGCATCACACATGTTTCATCTTAAAATAACTAAATAATGATCCAAATTAAAATAACTAACTTAGAGCTTAATAGGCTGTATTGTTATTATCACTTAAACTAGTTTAATTAGTCTTTTAAACTTCAAATATGTTTCCATCTCATTTACTGAACAAATAATGCTTTGAGTTTAGTGATATACTCTTAAAAAAGTAGAGCATTATTTGTCTTGAAAACTGTTGTTTTACGACAAAAACAGTAAGTTCATTCTTTATTCATTATTTCCATAGTAAGAAAATTGGTTATACTTTAAAACACTGAAAAAAGTTTTTTTTCTCCTTTCTTTCTATGCCAGTTATTTTTAAAGAGTCCAGCAGCAGACAGTACCTTGAAGTGAAGAGCCTGACAACAGAAGGTTCTGCTATTTACTATTTTTCAACACGCAGATGTTTGAAGCTGTTTTCAGCTTACCAGCAGCTAGGAGGGCCAAACAATCACACGAGCTGATTGGCTGAGGAAGAATCAAATAGTCATGGCCACAGTGACTGACTCTGAGCAGCTGTACAAAATCTCCCTCTTGTTTTTGTTGTGTTAATAAATTTTGAGAAAGTATAATGTCTTTACTGTATCTTTAGTTTTGTTGTTTCTGATGAAAAACATAGAAAAAGAAAATTATCACCCAAAAACAAAAACATAAAATACATCAATTAACACAGTATCTGTGCATTAACTGACAACTACAGTATGATTTATGTAAAACTGTAAAATATGTAATTGTGTCTTATTTATTTTTTCTCTTTAGTCATTACCTGAGAAGTACTTACAGTGGCACTTACATAATAAACATTAACCGTAACTGAATGATAATGAATCTCGTCATGGGTAAATAGACATCAAACAGTTTTTTTCTCACAGTTTTTGAGATGTACTTTCACACATTCAAACTCTTCTTTCTCACAAATGGACATGTGAAAAATGAGCTCAGCTCTGTTACTGCTCTTAGCAGCTGGATGTGAGTCTCTACATTTGTTATGGTCAGTTGTTGATATTTGTTATTCAACTAGATATTTGTTGTTCATCTTTTTTTTGTTTTTCACAGTTGTACAGAATAAACAGTCGACATAGTCAGCCTCTGTGACTTTACAGCCAGGTCACTGTCTGACCATCACCTGTCAGGTGTCTTATATTGTCCATGGCTGCTGTAAGACTTGGATGAGACAGCCTGCAAGGAAAACACTAGAGGGAATGTGGATTTAGCTGAATCTCCCACAAACTACAAAGAGTCCTTTAATTAAAAGAAAATTCAACATTTCTGAAAGACACTTCCAGCAACACAGTAACTTTGAAAGTACTGAATGTGCTTTCGGAAGAGATTGCTGTGTATTACTGTGCCAGAGAGCCACACTGAGTCAAAACATCAGGTAATCTTAGCAAAAAGCCCTCAGAGCACAAACCCTTGTAACACAAAGACACCAGAGGAGGAGCCCCAAGACCACAGTTCACTGGTAAATTCATAGGAGACGCATGTATATACTTATAAAGAGAAATGGGTTATAGAGCTATATAGAGTTATATTCAATTGAATTGAAGTTATTTTTTTAACCCATACAAGGTGCTCAAGGGCTGAGGTAAATAAAAAAAAAATATTGGTCATCTCCTTTCAAAAAGCTCAGGTTTCTTCAGACATGTTCCTTTAAGCACAGTTTTCTTTATGTTTATATATATATATATATATATATATATGTATATATAAACACCCAGCACGCCCCCTGCGGGCAGTTTATCCTTCAAACTCGGGTCCTCTACCAGAGGCCTGGGAGCTTGAGGGTCCTGCGCAGTATCTTAGCTGTTCCCAGGACTGCGCTCTTCTGGACAGAGATCTCCGATGTTGTTCCTGGGATCTGCTGGAGCCACTCGCCTAGCTTGGGAGTCACCGCACCTAGTGCTCCGATTACCACGGGGACCACCGTTATCTTCACCCTCCACATCCTCTCGAGCTCTTCTCTAAGCCCTTGGTATTTCTCCAGCTTCTCGTGTTCCTTCTTCCTGATATTGCTGTCATTCGGAACCGCTACATCTATCACTACAGCCGTCTTCTTCTGTTTGTCTACCACCACCATTTTGTCCGTCTGCATCTGGAAGTCCCACAGGATCTTAGCTCGGTCATTCTCCACCACCCTTGGGGGCATCTCCCATTTTGACCTCGGGACTTCCAGGTTATACTCGGCACAGATGTTCCTGTACACTATGCCGGCCACTTGGTTATGGCGTTCCATGTATGCCTTGCCTGCTAGCATCTTGCACCCTGCTGTTATGTGCTGGATTGTCTCTGGGGCATCTTTACACAGCCTGCACCTGGGGTCTTGCCTGGTGTGATAGACCCCAGCCTCTATGGATCTTGTACTCAGAGCTTGTTCTTGTGCTGCCATGATTAGTGCCTCTGTGCTGTCTTTCAGTCCAGCTTTGTCCAGCCACTGGTAGGATTTCTGGATATCAGCCACCTCCTCTATCTGCCGGTGGTACATACCGTGCAGGGGCCTGTCCTTCCATGATGGTTCCTCGCCTTCCTCCTCTTTCTTGGGTTTCTGCTGCCTGAGGTATTCACTGAGCACGCTGTCAGTTGGGGCCATCTTCGTGATGTATTCGTGGATGTTTCTTGTCTCATCCTGGACTGTGGTGCTGACACTCACCAGTCCCCGGCCCCCCTTCCTTCCGCTTAGCGTACAACCTCAGGGTGCTGGACTGAAACCCTCCATGCATGGTAAGGAGCTTTCTTGTCTTTATGTCAGTGGCTTCTATCTCCTCCTTTGGCCAGCCTATTACCAACCTTGGTGGTGCTGTTCTCTTATTGTTTCCTTGCCACTGAGCGTACACCTTTGCTGGTTCTGTGGAGAACAGCTGGTTTATTCTCCTGCCTTCTATCTCTCTGGTGTACCTCCTCAAGCGGCTGGCCAAGGCTGTGAGTCTTTGCTTGGCAGTTTCCAAGGCCTCAGGTATGGACAGCTTGCTGTATTTCTTATGCACCTTCTTTGTCGCGCCTTTCTGCAACTCCGTTAGTTGGCTAACCTCCCTCCGTGCTACTTTGATCTTGCCCTCTAGCCTCCTTCTCCAGGGAGGGTACTGCCCCTTGTGGCTGTTCAACTTGTAGCCAAGCATCTCACTGATCACTGCTGCCGTAGTGTAGATCAGCTTGTTAGTAGGTATCGTCCCTAGTGCTGCATTAACATCATCTAGCAGACCTTCTGAGGGTACTTCACTTGGTAACCGGCTACGGGGGATCCAGGTTTCAAGCTTGGCCATGATCCTATCTTTCAGGTCAGTTCCTCTCGCACTCAACGATCCTTCTCCTATCGCACTTGGGGCTATGTACCCAATCTCGGGTGGGGGTGATGATATCTCCCCCCTGACCTGGCGTCCTGACTCCTCCTTGCCGTAGCATTTATGTTGTACCTCGTCAATCTCTAGCTGTGAGAGCAGTCCCTTCTTTCGAATGTTGGAACACTGAGCTACTAGTTGTTTCGCCGTCATTGTGGATGTTGGGTATCGAAGAATCCATAGGTCCCTCATCCTATTCATGTAACCCCTTCCGCCAGGGTTACTTGCGTAGTAGTATTCCAACAACGCCCTGTTTTCGTCTCTTGCCCACCGATGCCTTCTTGTTCCAGTAGCCCACTTGTCGTCAGGATGCCCTGGTTCCTCAACACCTGACGCGGACCTTGTTGATCCGGGCGACGTCCGAGCCGGCATGCCTTCATGTTTATCTGTCTCGCTCATGTCTGCGGTAGGCTCACTTAGCATAGGGGGTCTAGCCTTAGGACCCTTACTGGATACAGACGCCCCAGGCAGGGATCGAACTTGCGATCTTCTGCTCCCAAGGCGTGAAGTCTAACCACTACGCTATCCAGCTGACCCTCGTTGAGGCCTCTGACCATCATCTGTCAGGTCTCTTATTCTGTTAGCAGCTACAGTACAGCTTGGGTCAGACAACCTGCAGGAAAAAATCTAGAGTGGATTGGACAGCAATGTCATGGATGCACACCAGCATACAAAGATTCACTCAAAAACAAGTTCAGCATTTCCACAGATTCTTCCAGTAACACAGTGACTTTAACTGGACAGAATGTGCAGCCTGAAGATACTGCTGTGTATTACTGTGCCAGAGACCCACATTAACACAAACAATAAGCAGGCCATGACAAAAACCCCTCAGAGCCTCAACACTTAAATATGCAGTAGGAGGACCCATCAGCCCATTTATTATTTATTAACATAGATACATAGTGTGGAAAATACAAATTACTTTTAAAAATATGTAAAAATAATATGTGCTAAAATTAAAAAAAAAAACTAAACTAAACAAGAAAGAAAATAATATTTCTGTCTGACTCACAACATTTACAGAGCTTTGCTGTAACTTCAGTAAGTAATTAGTAAGTTCATTGTCTTTCTGACCTGCATTCCCAGGCGTTTGGTTCAAATTCAGTTCAGATGTGAACTTGACTTATATATGTATAGTTTTAAGGCTATAAATAGTTAGTTTGTTACTGGTTTTGTATTGGGAATTTTTAATAAAGCTATATTTACATTTGAAACCAGAACTCTTGATGTGGTGTATTTTTAAGCATGTGTTGCCTTCCCTTTACTCTAAAGCATTTAACCCTTAGAGTTCCTGGGGGTGAAATTCCCCCAGATGGTATTGTCTCAACAAAATCAGCCATTTTCCCTGACCTCACTGATACATAAAGCTTAAAATATTACTTTTTATTAAAGATGACTTCATATTGAAGTTAAGTTTAAGACATGCAATTGATTTTAACTAACCTGACATTACACCTCTTTTTACATGACAGTCATATGCTAAATTTGTGAAGGTAAAGTGCCTGAAGAAAGGTTGTAGAAATGTGAAAGGTTGTGGTTTACATCAAATTTCACCCCTTCATGCAGAATATAATATAATAGTTACTATGATAAAGACAACATGAGCATAATGTACTCAGTTCTAACTACAACTGCGTAATTCTCTTTTATTAATCTATGTATTTAAAATAACACAGAATGGAAAGTACTATAAAGTAATAATTTGTGTTTATCATCTTGCAATGAGTGTGTGATAAAATAACAAACTGAGTGAATGTGCATTTAGTTTGAACACTTGGCATACTATATATATATATATATATATATATATAGCCAAGTTTATGTGAAAATGTAAAATGTAAAACAGCTTGATTACATATTTGGTCCTTTAATTTAACTGTTGTTACTAAGTATCACTTGGTATTCACTCTAGACTTAAAGTGAGTTTACTTGGGAATGATGTGGCTGTATAATGTTGGGAGTCAAAGCAAAAACTTACTTTTCAACCGGTACTGATCTGACTGCAGGGGACACATCAAAGAGCTGTTAAAAAAAACCCTCACAAATTAACCTGCTCCACCTCTGGACTGTCATTCAGTGCCCTGTAGATAACCTGGATCAGACAGGCTCCTGGAAGAGGACTGGAGTGGATTGCAACTAATATTAATCGGGGCACGGCCTCCCAATCTCATTCAGTCCAAGGCAGTTTTACTGTATCCAGGGACAGCAGACAGACTGTAGAGTCTGCTATTTTGTACTGTGCATAAATCCACAGTAACTAGAGGCAGTTACGCTGCTGTACAAAACACTGCAGTGCTCATTAGACCTCTTTATCTCATATGTTTTAAACCATTTTGACCCCTTCTGCCACTCTATTTAGTTTTTTTAATAGGCATTGGTTTTTATGTATTTGAGATACAAATCGTTTTACAAATTGTGTTTATCTTTTAGTGTCATTAAAACTAATCTAACCTTCACTGACAAAATATACATGTCCATGAATATAAGGCTCTTATATTAAAATACTGTAATACAATTTTTGGGAAACTGGGTTAAATTTATCAGACAAGAATGTGTCATTCATTTATTAAGTTGCCTAATTTCAGCACAAATGCAATGCAAAATGCAGAAGTCCTTAACCTGCTTCAGTAAGTAAAATAATAGAACAGTTGACAGATGGTCTAACATGTTAAGACAGGACTACTTGACTGCTGCTTAAGTCTGCTGGACAGGTGAAGAATATTGGGTATTTACTGTTTGATTTGGGAAACTGTATCAGTGTATGCTGACAATGTGATTTCTTCTGATTTTGTTTATTTATTTATTTTTATTGATTATTTCCTGGTGGAGGGGTCAACAGTTTCACTGCTGATGAGTGAAATTTATCTTCAAAACCTTACCAGCTTATTTGTTTTTCAAGTGTTGATGGTCAGACTCTGACAGAATCTGAACCAGTGTTTAAAAGACTCGTAAAGTTCTGGATTCATATTCAGTAACTACTTGTTGCATGACTCAGTGGCTCACATCCGTATCTTCAGATGAGCAGCCATGCTTTTGGGAGTCTGTGAGATATTTCCAGTCGATCCACACTAATAAACAAATTCACACTATTTAGAGCAGCGGTCCCCAACCTTTTTTGCGCCACGGACCGGTTTATGCCTGACAATATTTTCACGGACCGGCCTTTAAGGTGTCGCGGATAAATACAACAAAATAAAACTAGTACCGGTACCGAAAAAAAGATGATTTATTCATAACACACGTGAAAAGACCCAGGAAAACCGAGTTAACGATAAAAACGATACCAAAATAACGCTGAAAACCGATAAAAACCCTGAAAACCATACATTTCACGCCTGAGCCTCAACTCTCGCGGCCCGGTACCAAACGACTCACGGACCTGTACCGGTCCGAGGCCCGGGGGTTGGGGACCTCTGATTTAGAGGACTTATGTATACACTGTTGATTTGTGTTTTCACAGGTGTGTACAGTATTAATCTCATTCAGTCCGATGGTTATGCAGCCTGTACATTATGACCATCACTGTGTCTGGTTATCCTTGACTGAGTCTGGCTACAGCAGAGACATGTCTGTTTGGTTATTATAAAGGGACAAAATCTGAAGCCTGAAGAAAAGATGTTTATCACTCCACAGTGATACAAATCACCAAGACACAATTAGAGTTTGGGTGTCATATTTGACAGTACTCTCTCATTTCAGTCTCACATTAATTACATAACCTGGTCTGCATACTTTCACTTATGTAACATTAACTGACTTCGTCCCTTCCTTACTGCCCATGCTGCTGCCATCCATGTCTTTAGTCTTCCAGATCACCACTGTTTCCCGCACTCTCAGATCTTCATCTGCCACTCATCTTGTTGTTCCTTCTGCTCGTCTCATCACTATGGGGAACAGAGCTTTCAGTCGCTCTGCTCCTCGGCTCTGGAACTCACTTCCTTCAGTGTTAAGAAATATAGATTCCCTTCCCTTATTTAAGTCACAGCTCAAAACCTACTTCTTGAAACTGGCTTACTCGCTTTAATACAGATTTTATTTGCTGTCAAATCCTGTTTATTTGTTTTTTTGTTTTTATTTGTTGTTTTTTGTATTTAAATGTATTTTAATCTGTTTTAATCTACTGTTTTATTAAGATCTTTTTCTCTTTGTAAGGTGACCTTGGGTTTTAGAAAGGCGCCCTCAAATAAAATGTATTATTATTATTATTATTAGTAGTAGTAGTATTACTATTATTAGATACACTCTCATAATGGCAACATCAGTTCAGACAACTCCTTACCTCCTAAAAAAACCATTACGTACATATATTTTAACAATTTTACATGCTTTCATAACTTAGTTTCACGTATGACACTGGATACTGAAGAGTGCATGACAAAGGTATTATCAAAAATGTACTGCACTTTTTGGTCACACTCAATGCAAATGGGATAGCAGTCTATTTAGCAATTAAAACGCAACATTCTGCAAGGTTCACAAAGGCTAGTCTACAGACAAAGTAACAGACAAATGATTAAACAAACAATCAAACAAAAATGTACTTTTTGTCTCCTCCTTTTCAAAATCTCAGGTATGCCCAGAAAGGTTTGTCCAAAAACCTGCTGTTTATTTTTAGGTTCCTTATACATTTGTCCACTGGAAATTCCAGTGGTGATGTGACTCAAGTTTCGAACTACAAGTGAGAAACTTTAATCATTTCCAGTGGACGACCCCATCGATTAAAGCCTAAAGCAGCCACATAAGTCAGATCATGAGTATGCTAATCATTTTTGCACAAAATCACAGAGTTGCACTTCATGAATTTGTGCCACAGAGTGACACTGTGAACAGGTTCTATGACTTACTGAGGTCTAAACATGACTTATAAACAGAAGTGGGAAGAAACAGAAATACTTTGCTAGTGTATTTAAGCAAAATGCTCAGGTATATGTAATTTACTTGTATTTATTTATTTTTTTGATAGATTTTAATTTTGCTTGTGTGTGTTTCTGAAGGTGTTTATGATTTAGGGTAAATATATCTAAACTACATGGCTCTTTGTGAAAAAGTGATTGCCCCTTTAACCTAATAACTAGTTGGGCCACCCTTAGCAGCAACAACTGCAAACAAGCGTTCGCAATACCTAGTAAAGCCATTTTTAAACTATATTTAAAGGTATGGACTGCTTTGACAAGTTGGAAATTAAAAGTATACGGGTAAATCCAATATAGGATCTTTACTTGGTGTGATGTTAGGTTTTTGCATATTGTGAAACATCCAGCAAAAAAAAGATCAATATATTACTGAGCATATCACATATTCTCAATAAATTCCTAAAAGTGAAGCATATACACTGCTGTTATACCTTTGTATTCCAATATAAAGTAAATTTTGCTAATCACAACATTCTGTTTCTCTCTGATAAATCAACCAAACATTTTGTTAAACCCAAATATGTTATTTCAAATAAACCTAATTTAAACTAGCCTATATGTTTTTTTTCACTCTTTCATTATTAACACTTACCTCATAGTGTCTGAATGTTATTCACAGTCCGGTTGCAAATCTCGGAGAGGAGGAGTTCATGCAAAAACACAGAGAGCGTCTTCATCTTCATATCTGCCTGCAGGGATGATGACAGAGAACAGTGGGCTCATCTCAACATGATGGACTGTAGGACAGGACTGCTGATTTTAACTCTCTGCTTGGCAGGTGAAGAGTTATTGTTTTTTTCTTTTCTTTTTTTTCTTTTTTTTGATCGTCTAAATATTTTGTTACATGCTTTAAAGTTGTGCAAGTCATTCATTTTCTCATTATTTTTTAGATGTTAATGGTCAGACTCTGACAGAATCTGAACCAGCAGTTAAACAACCTGGAGAGTCTCACAGATTGACCTGTACAACATCTGGAATCTCATTCAGCAGCTCCTGGATGAACTGGGTCAGACAGGCTACTGGAAAAGGACTGGAGTGGATTGCAACTGATACTAACGGTGCCACCAACTACTACTCTCAGTCAGTACAAGGCCGATTTACTGTCTCCAGAGACAACAGCAGAGAGCAGCTGTATCTGCAGATGAACAGCCTGAAGACTGAAGATTCTGCAGTTTATTATTGTGCTCGACACACACACAGTGAAAGAAGTGGTTTAGCAGCTGTACAAAATTCTTCAGGTTTTATTATACTCCCTCACATAATGTGTACAATCAATTTAGAGAACTCATTAACAACATATATATATCGTTTTAAATCACACACCATTTTCTATCTTATAAGAAGTTTAAGTTGTGACACTGTACAATTATCTTCACTAAGGGTTACACAAGAAAATTTAGTGCTGATTCTGGAGGAAAGCTGGCATTTCTCCTAACTCTGAGGTTACATTTTGGCTCCCCACCTGCAATATAACAGAACAACTTTACATCACATATAAATGAATCTCTACTGACAGTTTGCACATATGTTTGTTACATTACCTCCTCGATACCTGATAAAACAGTCTGAGTAGCAACGGATGTCCCCACTTCAGTGAAGGATTTAGGGAGAGGAGGCCCATAAAAATGTGATATTCAAGAGTTTCTCTAAGAAATAGCATCACACAAAGTTCCAATTTAAATAAATAACTTAGAGCTTAATAGCCACAGTGTTATTATCAAATTAAACTAGTTGAATTAGTTTTTAAACTTTTAATCTTCAGCCACTATCTGAGCCATAGCTGACCCTTAAAAAAGTCTGGAGGCCAACAAATCCTGAATCAAGTGATGTGTTCAGTTTAGAGTGATATACTCTTAATGCTTAAAAAATAGTGTGAAGTTGAAGATAAAGTTAACTTTATTCAGAGCATTACTTATTTTAAACACAGCTGTTTTAGAACTGTATACAAAACACTACAGATTATTAGATATTAGAGTAAAAGCAGACTATAACCGATTTTTTTTTTCTTTATCAGCTTCCTGAAATACTTTAAAGTTTAATGAGTTATTCTTTATTCATTGTTTCCATGGTAAGAAAATTGGTTATACTTTAAAACATAGAAGACGACTATATTTTTTTTCCTTCTTTCTTTCTTACAGGAGTTTGGAGTGAGATCAAACTGGACCAGTCTCCCTCTGAGGTGAAAAGACTTGGGAGCTTTTCACCTCAGAGAGCTCTGGATTGGATTGGTAGGATGAACACAGGCTCAAAGTCTGCTGACTATTCCAGTTCTTTTCAAAGACTCCACCAGACAGTGGAGCAGACAGTACCTTAAAGTCAAGAGCCTGACAACAGACGATTCTGCTGTTTGCTTCTGTGAATGACAAAAGCATGATGACTGTAAAATAATAAAAAGGAGAAAATTTTACTTGTTTTGAGAACAGAACATGAATTACGAAGGGAAGTCCTCTAAAAAAATAGACAAAACAAAAATGAGGAAATGAGGAATGAAAGGACAAAAAAATATAAAATGTATAATGAACAGTTTACAGAAACATCATTGAAAAATAGACTACTTATAACATCAGATGCATTTATCTCCTTCTTAGAAGTTGTGTAAGTGAGTTTTAAACACCAAAAGGTTCCTGCAGAGGGAGATTTATGCCATGTTGTGCTCCTCTGTCTTTCCTCTGCAGATGAAAAACAGTTTTTATTTGTCCATATTTATTATTTTATTCTAATATATATATACATATATATATATATATATATAATATTTATAAAAATGAAGTGCACAGTACAGAGTGTAGAATGTACAACACCAGATGTCTTTAGTACATCCAGAAGCTTTTTAGTGTTAAAGAAGGCTTTGTGCTTCAGTAAATCTGGTTGTAAATGTTCTTTCTTGAGTGATAACCAGCTGTTCTCATTTATATGACCCACATAAAACAAACACGTTGTAAGAAAGTAAGAAATCATTTTGTAGTCCATCTCCTGTGATTAGTAGCTTTAACACAGTGGGCACAACCAGATTGTCAAGGAGAGTAGTGTAAGGTTGTTGCGATTCTTAGCACACCGCTCATCTTTATGGATTTCTGGACCCACCTTTCCCTAACCTAGATCACGTTGTCAGTGAGATCAGGGAAAAGCTAGAGGTGGAGTCAATGCAAAGCACTGATAGCTTCTATCTCTTTACGTCTGACTGCAGAGATGATGACAGAGAACAGTGGACTCACAGCCTGACATGATGGACTGTTGGACAGGACTGCTGTTCTTAACTCTTTGCTTGGCAGGTGAAAAGCTTTGTTGATGATAATCTAAAATTATATTTTCGTCCATGCTTTTTAAGTTCTGCATTTGTTATTAATTTTCTCCTTAATGGCAGGTGTTAATGGTCAGACTCTGACAGAATCTGAACCAGCAGTTAAACAACCTGGAGAGTCTCACAGATTAACCTGTACAACATCTGGATTCACACTCAGCAGCCACTGGATGCACTGGATCAGACAGGCTCCTGGAAAAGGCCTGGAGTGGATTGCAACTGATACTAGCAGTAGCACCAATTACTATTCACAGTCAGTCCGAGGCAGGTTTACTGTCTCCAGAGACAACAGCAGACAGCAGCTGTATCTGCAGATGAACAGCCTGAAGACTGAAGATTCTGCTGTTTATTATTGTGCTCGAGACCCACAGTGACAGAAGTGGCTAAGCAGCTGTACAAAATCCTACACAACTTATTACATCCACTCATATATAATCGTCCATTTAGTTGTAATTATTCCTTCACTTCCAATAAAGTAAAACATATATTTTAAAAATTCCAAACACTATTCTTACAAACAATTTAGGGTATTATTGTCTTCACTGAAGAGTGCATGAAAATGTGCCATCAACAATGTACTGCTGATTCTTGTGGCACACAGTGCTGTTATTCTTCTTGCTTTACTTAGAGAAATGAAGAGCTGCATTGCTCTCATTCTGCAGTATGCACACACACCATCCCTAAATATTCTGCTAAGTTAGAATGAGATCCTCTTGATGTTTATATATTTAGATATGACAGCACAATTTTTCTATCATAGCATATGCTAAATTACTTAGAGACTGTTTTAAATACAAAACTGCTCCTGTAGAGGGAGCTCTATGCAAACTTTTGCGCCTTTATAAACACATCATCACCAATATTTGTCACATTGCATCTTGGAAGCTGTATTTTGAACCACGCAAATATTTTGACTTTAAACTGCTGTAAAATATGGTACATATCATTTTGTCAAGTTTATTATTTATTGTTTGTTTCCATGGCATGAAAATGATGTATTCTTTAAAATACTGAAGACAAACGTGGTGAGTGACAGTCACTACTTTATCCTTTTGTCCTTTTTTCAAGGAGTTTGGAGTGAGATCAAACTGGGGCAGTCTCCCTCTGTTGTGAAGCGACCAGGAGAGAGAGTGAAGATATCATGTGTTGTATCTGGTTTTACCCCGACAGACTACAGCATTCACTGGATACGACAGAGACCAGGAGGAGCTTTCGGCTGGGTGGATGATCACAGGCTTAAACTCTGCTACCTCTGGCAGTTCAATGTCATTTCGTCATGACTGAAGAAGACTCCAGCAGCAGACAGTACCTTGAGATCAAGTGTCTGACAGCAGAAGATTCTGCTGTTTATTTCTGTGCTTGATCAAACAATAACAGACAACAGAGGAACAGCTATACAAAACCTTTAAGTAACCATGCGACCTTGTGTCTTTTCAAGATCTGAGTTTAAAAAAATATATAAAAATATGTATATTATTTAAAAAAAATGTATGTAAAAATATATGTGTGTTCATATCTTATAATGCTGAACACTAACATGATCTTACCATTTGAACAATCACAGCAAGTTCAAAACAATTACATTTATAAACTTCAGGTCAAAGGAAATTTGTGAGTCCTCAGCTTCAAGAAAAGCTACATTCACTGTAGTTCTGTTACTAGTAAAAAGCTTTCACATTGCTACATGCAAACAAAATGTTAACAAAGTCAGTAAAGCAGACAAACAAACACCACTGAGGTCACTGGAAACTACTGAGTCAATGTGTGCCAAACTACCTACAACTGCACATGAAAGATCTGGTGAAAGCAGCACAGCAGGTTGTAGGGATATACCTCTTTAATCTATGTGTAAGTCAGCTCAGAACACACATACACTGCACTATAAATAGGTCTGTGACATGTACACAAGCCCTCATCCACAATGTATGAACATTTTCACAACACCATTATCATGAAAACACAGGAATATAAAATATTAGATTCTATATTTTTTTATTAATATTTCAATTTTATATTATATTATATATTATATTGCACTATATCTGAGTGTAAACATAGCAAATAATCTCCTAAATCTTAAAGACTCAGATATTGTACATAGTAATGAAATATCTACAGTGAGTGGCTACATTATATAATAAACCACTTGTAGCCTGTACTTGTGACCTAATAAAGCTTCTGTATTTGTACAACAAGAGTACAAATAAAAAACCTTTTGGAGGGAGTCAATGCAAAACCTGGATGCCTTAAACCTACTTAAGTGACTGCAGAGGGAGTGTTCACATAGGACTGCTGCTTTTCATCATTGTATGGACAGGTGAGACTTTTCACTATTATTGAATCTTTGCAGTCTTGAAAGCTTAAAGACTTACAGCATGTAACTTCTGTGTTGTTTTGACAGGTGTTGATAGTAAAACTCTGACAGAATCAGAATAAGTCATTAAAAGTCCTGGAGAGTCCCATAGATTGATCTGCACAGCCACTGGATTCACACTCAGCAGCCATGCTATGCTCTGGGTCAGACAAGCTCCTGGAAAGGGCCTGGAGTGGATTGCCCTCATAGAGACTTCAACTTATAGATACTCTGCCTATTACTCCCAGTCAGTCCAGGGTAGATTCACCATCTCCAGAAATGACTCCAGCAGTAAACTCTATCTACAGATGAACAGTTTGAAAACTGAAGACACAGCAGTTTATTACTGTGCCTGACACAGTGAGACACAGTAACAGAAATGCCATACAAAAACCACTTCTTCTATTTACCACCACTAGGGAATGAACTGTTGATGGTAAATCAATGGTTAACTGTTTCAGGCATGACACTGGATAAATGCCTTCACTGACGAGTGCATGACAAAGGTATTATCAAAAATCTGCTGCACTTTCTGGTCACACTCGATGGCATTTCTCCTACCTCACTTAGATAACAATGGAGTATCCAATAGTCTTAACTGCTTATTGAACTGAGGGTCACAGGCTGACTTTACCTGCTGTCAGAAGGTGGGATACAACCTGAAGAAGTCGCTATCACTCATAAGGCTAATTTAGAATTCCAATTAACTTAACCCATCCACACATTTAAGAATTACACATATGTGTGTGAATTGTTTGTATGCCAAGCTTAGGTACAGATTTGTGCACATTTATGTTTTTTTAATTGAATTCCATTGTGCTTTTTCAGTATAAAATGTAAGTTGAAAATATTATTTCTTAAGAACAGATGCATATTTATGAAGTGAATCCCAGTTACACAAGACACAGAGTGGAAAGGTGACTGAGTGCTAAGATTTATTTATTCATTTGTGTTAAGAAAAACTCTTTATGACTTTTCTACAGATTATCGGATTAATAGCAGGAACAGAATGTCAAAAATATTTTTAGTAAGTAGTAAGCTCAGAAAGCTTTTTGAAATGATCAAATTTCTGAAGTTAAAGTTAAAGTTGTGCATCCGTGATGACTATCTATTCAGGTTTGGATATACGCAAAATTGTACAATAGTTTAACCTGTGGTCAAACTGAAAAACTGTATTTGTGTGTAGACTGAGAAGCACATTTGTACAGTGAGTACACATTTGTAAATCCTAGTTTATTCTTATGGATCATCTTATATGGATTTCTAACACTTTCTCTACATACATTTTTCCTGCACTTGCACAGGAACTTTGATGCCTCCATATGTAATTTTACAGTAAACTGATGGGAAGATACCATCACTCACAGTTATTAATGAAAACTTTGTCTGGAAAGTCTAGAAGTACAATGGATTAGACAGGATCTTGGAAAAGGACTGTAGAGGATTATGAGTTTCAATCACATAATGTACTTTGTCAGTTCAGGACTGGACTGAAAATTCACAGTGACAGCTGTTGAATGAGTTGTTTGAGTTGCTGTACAAGCTCACAACAGTTTCTGTCCACACCACAATAAAACTTCATAATGTCCGACCCTTTAAGTAATCAAAATATGATAAAGGAAAATTACACTTAACCTCCTTTGGACCTTGTGACAGGCTACAACTGCTGATGAAGAACCTGGTGAAGGCACCACAGTGGATGATAGGGATCTAGCTCTCAAACCTATATGCCAGTCACCTGATAAGGACACTATGCATTCTGATTTCTCTCTGTCCAAAGCACGGCTGTCTGGCAGATGATTCTGGATGAAATAAGTCAGCACTTATAGACTAAGGAAAACAGCTTCTTTCACAGAGCTGTTGCCTTCGTCAGATGTCTCCCTCAAACTCACACCCTGCCTAAAACTGCCTTAGTATGAAATCTTTCACAACACTTTGATCATTAAAACACTGCAATTTTCTTACTGTGACTATGATTTTTAGTAAGATTTTCATATTCAGTATTTCATTAATATTTCCATTTTTAATTTATTTCATTGAGATAAACCAAAACTTAATAGCAGTTCTGTATAGTGACATTAAACAATATTCTGACATAGACAATATTATTACACTATGCTTAAATCATTAGAATGAGTAAGTATATCGTAAAATACACTTTAAGAGGTAAACTATTTTATGCAGTCTGTTCATGTGAGCATATATTACTTCTGTGTTTGTAATACAAGAGGCTAAAAAAACAAATAAACAAAAAGTCTGTGAGGAGGAGTCAATGCAAAACTTGGATGTCTTAAACCTGCTTGTCCTGCAGAAGTTGACAGATTTCAAACAGCAGTGGTCACACAGTTTAGAGTGATGGATCTAAGAACAGGACTCCTACTTTTGATAATTTTATGGGCAGGTGAGTCATTTCACTAATGTTAAGTCAAACTTGTCGCCAACAACTAATCAACTTTACACATGTAACTTGTTCTGACAGGTGTTGATGGTCAGACTCTGACACAATCTGAACCAGTAGTTAAAAGACCTGGAGAATCTCACAGCTTGAGCTTAACAGGTGACATCAGCAAAAGCATTTTCATAAATAATATAAAAATGAACAAATTAGAATCCAGTTATTCTGAGCTAACTGGGATTTGTTGTGAGCTAACTGAGAACTCACTCAGTTCAAAACAGAGGTCTAAAGATTGCAGCGTGTGCTGAGTTTGGGAAACACATGAACACAAGGTTACTGACCATTGGTACAAATACAGCTGTATTGTATAATTTGCTTCTAGATGTGAACCAGTGATTCTGCCAGTACATGTTATGTTTGTTGATGAAGTAAGAACAAAATGAGTCTAATTGAGAATAAATAAATAAATAAAAAGAAAAAGACACTGTGTGAATTAGAAATCAACAAATTTATGTTATATTATTATTATCAATTTGATGCCAGTCTGAAAGCAGTGACCAAGAAAAGCCATCAATGTGCTTTCACAAGTAAGTTGCAATAGGGCCAAAAATTCAGCTGGTCCCAGTGCAATACTGTTCTTAAATTAGTTTATGTGATACCTGTACTTTGTATATTTTAGTAATTTTTATTGATTTATGTTTTGTGATTTTTGTATGTTTTGTGCATTTTTCTGTATTTTCCGTTTGAATAAAATTTTTGATCTAGTTTTGTATCGTTTTGGTTTTTTTATGTTCTTCTTCTTCTTCTTCTTCTTCTTCTTCTTCTTCTTCTTCTTCTTCTTCTTCTTCTTCTTCTTCTCCTCTTTGTGGATGACGTTTGTGTGCCTGTCTGTGAACCAGGTTTTTCAGTTGGGACAATACAATGACTGAAGTGAACTGAACTAAATTAATGAATAAATCAAATGTATTGAAAAATCTAAATGTGAACTATAAGAGGATAATTGCCACATCTACATCAGCTCTTTGCTTTCTGTGAGGAGGAGTCAATGCAAAACCTGGCTGTCTTAAACCTACTTATGTGACTGCAGGGAAGATGAGAGTGTGGAGTCATAATTCATTTTGACATGATGGACATAACGAGAGGACTGCTGCTTTTTATCACTTTGTGGGCAGGTGAAGAGTTTCACTAATACTGAGTTATATTTGCCTTCAAACGATTAACCAGTTTACAGCAAGTGACTGTTTTACTTGTTTAACAGGTGTTGATGGTCAGACTCTGACACAATCTGATCCAGTAGTTAAAAGACCTGGAGATTCTCATACACTGACCTGTACAGGTTCTGGATTCACATTCAGTGACTACTGGATGCACTGGGTCAGACAGGCTCCTGGAAAAGGACTGGAGTGGGTTGCTGGGATCAGTGAGACTAGTGGTTATATCCACTACTCTCAGTCAGTTCAAGGCCGGTTTACTATCTCCAGAGACAACAGCAAACAGCAGGTGTATCTGCAGATGAACAGACTAAAGACTGAAGATTCTGCTGTTTATTATTGTGACTGATGACCACAGTGACTGACTCTGGCTGAACAGCTGCACAGAATCTTCCACTGTGTATTACAAATTAATTAATACATTATCTAACAGTATGTTAAGAAATTAAGTTTGACACAGTCATCACTACATTGTTTAGGGAAAATTAAAAGAGGTTGGCTGCGTATAAAAATACCTTTATTATCAGGAGGCACTTAAAAAGTCATTGATCTTAAGAGGATGGAACCAAATCATTTATGGTTTAAACAGATATCAAACAAATAGTTTTCAAAGGTTTTCAGTCAAGGTCACGTCATGACAGTTGTAGAAATTATCTTACTGTCAGCTTTAATTTCAGGTGGGTGAAGTCTGCGTTCAGCAGAGGAGAAGAAAAGCACCTTTGGTTATCTAAACTCTGCACCACCAGAGGAGGAGCCCTAAGACCACAGATTGTTTCAGGATCAGTTTACTGGTAAATGTAGATGAGTTTCATATAGCAAATAAAACACAAAATGTATGTTATACATAAATGATTCATATTATACACGCAACTCATTTTGTATATATAGAATTCTGCAAAGTGTACAAAGACTAGTCCATTAAAAACACACACAAACTAATAAAAACAGAACAAAACAAACAAACAAATGATCAAACAAACACATAATTTAACTGGCCATCTCCCTTTCAAAATCTTAGTTATGTCCAGTGTTTATGTTTAGAATCATTGGATGTCTGTCTGAAGTTGTGGTGATGAGATTGGAGTGTGCAACTATGAATAGACTGAATAATTTTAAGTGGAAGAATCCACAGATTAAAGCCTAAAGCCAGCATGTCAGGTGACAGGTGAGACCATGAGTATGCTGATCTTTTTTTTTCTTTCTTTCTTTTTTTTTTTTTTTACAATTCACACGGTTGTGCTTCATGAATTTATCTCACTATGCTTGTTAATGAGGTCTAAACATTACTTATAAACAGAGGTGGGAAGAAATATTTTGAGCATTTATTTTTTGGCCAACGTTTTACTTTTACTAGCTCTTTTCACAAACATCAAACCAATCTGAGCCTTTTTTTTTTTAGATAAAGTTTCATCTCTTAAATCCGCTCTTCCTTTAATGACAGGCCCTGCGTTTATCCCTGACTGTTTGTATACTTTCCATCAGTTTGAACCCGTTTCACTCCCTACTCTTAAGCGTCTAGTTGAACAACTGAACAATACTAATCCCGTATATGATGTTCTCCCATCTCGCATAGTTAAGGACTGCTTCAGTGCAATTGGACCCAGTATATTGTCGCTATTGAACTCTTCCTTGCTCTCCGGCTGCGTACCATCAGCCTTTAAACATGCTATAATTCAACCTGTTCTTAAAAAAAGGAACCTCGATTATAATGATTATGCGAACTATAGGCCGATCTCCAAGCTTCCGTTCTTGGCCAAAATTCTTGAGAAGATAGTTTTGCTTCAACTCCAGGCATACCTGGATGAGAATAACATTAATGATAAATTCCAATCGACCTTCAAACCACATCATAGCACCGAGACAGCGCTGCTCCGAGTCCTTAATGACCTTCTACTAATGGCTGATAATGGACGCTCCGCGGTCCTAGTGCTATTGGATTTATCCTCGGCATTCGACATGGTTGATCATAACATCCTCTTGGCGAGACTTGAGCATACTGTAGGCATCAAGGGTGTTGCCCTGGATTGGTTTAAATCATACCTCTCCAATCGGCTCTCCTCGGTTAGCCTGGGCACTTGCTCGTCCTCCGCTGTACCTGTCTGCTGTGGTGTCCCACAGGGATCTGTGTTAGGCCCTACTCTGTTCTCATTGTACATGCTTCCTTTAAGCGCTATCTTTGAGAAATATCACATCGCTTTTCATTGCTATGCTGACGACATTCAGATCTACTTTGAGTTAAATGATGACCTAGCTTTGTCCTTGAACTGTTTTCGAGAGTGCATGTGCGAGGTCAAGCAATGGCTCCTGGCAAATACTCTTATCCTTAATGATAAGAAAACTGAAATTGTGGTCTTTGGCAGTAACGTTCTTCGTGCCCAACTTCGTGATGCTTTTGGTTTTCTCACTAGTTCCTTTTCTGACACTGCTAGGAATCTGGGCGTGTTACTTGACAGCTCGTTTAAACTTCATAAACAAGTGTCTGCTGTTGTTAGATCCAGTTTTTACCAACTCCGCCTTATTTCTAAGGCCAGGCAGTATATCCCGCATAAAGACCTGGAAAAGCTCATCCATGCCTTTGTGACTTCGAGGCTGGATTACTGCAATTCACTCTATTTTGGCCTCCACTCTGCCCTCCTTCATAGATTGCAGACAGTCCAAAATGCTGCAGCACGCATTCTAACCAAAACTAGGAAGTTTGCCCACATCACTCCCGTCCTAGCTGAGTTGCACTGGCTGCCTGTGAAATACCGTATCCAATTTAAAATTCTTCTGATTACTTTTAAAATCACTAATAACACAGCACCGAGCTATCTTAAGGAACTCCTTAACTCATATGTTCCTGCTAGGGCTTTAAGATCATCTTCACAGTTACTGTTGGTGCAGCCTAGATCTCGGCTGAAGTCTAGAGGTGACCGGGCGTTTGCCCTGGCTGCACCAGAGTTGTGGAACAACCTTCCGATTGGCATCCGGGCGTCTGATTCTATTCAATCTTTTAAATCACGGCTTAAAACGTATTTGTTTAATCTTGCCTTTTCTACCGGTTAATGCTGGCTTTGTTTGCATAGATTTACTCTATTAATTTTTCTATTATGCTTTTATTTGTGCTGTGTATGTCATATCGCCATTGTGTATTGGTGGCATTCTCCTGTGAACATAATTTTACATTTTTACATTTATGACCTGATTATACTTGTGTTATTTCCTTGTTTTATGTTAAGCACTTTGGCATACCGTTGGTTTTTAAATGTGCTCTATAAATAAAGATTGTTGTTGTTGTTGTAAATGGAGAGAACAATAACAAATAAAAGTAAATTCTATTGGTTCAGTCATCACTAAGGCTTAATGAATACAAAGAAATGAAAGAGACAAAACACATACTTTGTGCATCATTTATGGTGCTGTATTTAGCATCTGAATTGGGCTTCTGATGCAGTCTGTGAGTTGTTGTGTGCACTTCAACATCTAGCTAGTGTTACAGAACAGGAGAAAGTATAATATTTCCCAGGGAGAGATAAGAATGTCAGATAACTTCTTTCAGGAAAATTCCTTCCCTGTTCTGTAACAAAGACACAACAAGAGAGGAAGAAGAAATGTTTTGTTTAAAGGCATAGACTGCTTTAATAAACTGGAAGTTTAAAGTATATATGTAAGTCTGATATATGATCTAGGTGAAGTTAAATAAGTGTGAAGTTATGTTTTTACATATTGTGAAAAACTGTTGAAAAAAACAAAAAAAACAAAAACAAAAAACAAGCAAACTCATCAATATATTATTAAGCATATCACATCTTCTCAATAAATTATTTAAAATTAAGACTATACACTTCTGTTATACCCTTTCATCCCAGTATAAAGCAAATATTTGCCCTCCTGGGTTTTAAATGCACCTTAGAACACACATGCATCAACACTACATATGATCGGGCGGAGGGAGGTTTGGAGTCTTCACACACCCCCGTTCTCTGCAGCCTGTTGGAGCGGGGGCTGGGAGGAGGAGTTGGCCATCCGATTGGGGTCTGGATTGTGGGGCCTCCCTGCTGCTGCCGAGTTGGGGCAGTCTGCTTCTCTCCACCCCAGGGAAAAGGGTAACACTACCTGGGTCTGGGTGCAGTTTCCCCCTCCAGGGGCAAGGGTACCTAGACCTGGGGTATAGAGTATGTTTGGGGAGTGTGATTGTGTGTACAGTGTCTATTTATGTCTGTCTCCATGTTGGGTGAGTGTTGAGTAATTGCATATGAGAGCATGAGGGTGGGAATGGATGTTTGTATCTGTGTGTGCCTGTATGTCTGTGTCTATATGTCAGGTTGGGTATCAGACGTCACCTCTCTGGGGACATCTCAGGCCCTCTAAGGTATGGAGGCCTATCTCCCCCCACCACTTCCCCTGCCAGTGGCAGACATCCTCAGACATCGGTGCGTTGGTGGTTCTTTGTGTCCAGGGATGGGCGTCCAGGTACACACCGGCTCACTCCTTGGTGGCTGCTTGTCGGGGCCTGGAGCCTGGGGCTTGCTCGGGCCACTTTGGGGGTGGGGTGCCCTCAGCCTCTCGGCCTGGGGCTCGGTCACTCTGGCACAGCTGGCTGCCGGCGGAGCTCACGGACACGTCACTGCAACCCCCCCCGGCTTCTGCTCCACAGCTGCTGAGTGACCCCTCATCTGGGACTCTCCTCAGCTCTTTCTGGGACAGTGGCGCGGCTGCCCCTGTGTTGGTCTTCCTTGGTCTCTTGTGTTCTGAGGGCCTCTGGATGTCTGGAGTTTTGATCTCCTCCATACCTGCTTCATGCCCTGGAGGATGGGACTGTGGCTCCCCACACCCTCTAGCAGATCATTACATGAAGGAACCTTTTAAATACAAGCGCGTTCATGCTCACAGGTTTACACACGGGTGCTCACACACACAAACTACACCCTTTTTGGCTCCTACCTCAAAGCACACTGTGCACTGTCGATCTTACGTGCTGCACAATAATGTTTAATATTTAGTATTTACTGTTATATTCCCATAGATCATCGTGATGTTGTTTATTATGTTTATTTTTTTTCTTCTGCTTGTTTTCTCTTTTTTCTTTCTCAACAGGTGATCCAGGTGATCGATATATGTATTTTTTGTCTGCTTATTTTGTTGGTTTTTGTTTTTTGCCCTTTATCCCCGTCCCTCTTCTCCTCTGGTTTTCTTTCCCTCTTTCTTTCTCCCTTTTTTTCCCCAGTCAAGTCTGTCCCGTATTTAGCAAATGAAAATAAAATAAAATAAACAATAAAAGGTGAATCAAATAGACCATTACAGCAAGGCTGGGATGGTCCATTTAGTAAAGTAAATCCGTTGGGCATCTTTCTTCGCCTTTAGACAATAATTCTGATGGCAAAAGAGCCAAACGGGACAGGCCAAAAAAAAAAAGCAAATATTTCCTACTCACAGGATTCTGTTTCTCTCTGTGAAGTCAGGCAAACATTTTGGGAAATGCAAAAAATGTTAATTTAGATAAACATGATTGAAAAGAGCCTTAATTATTTTCCACTCTTTAGTACTAGACACAAATGTCTGAGAGGAGGAGTCAATGCAAAAACACAGAGAGCTTCTTCATCTTCATATCTGCCTGCAGGGATGAGGACAGAGAACAGTGGACTCACAGCCTGACATGATGGACTGTAGGACAGGACTGCTGTTTTTAACTCTCTGCTTGGCAGGTTAAGAGTTTTTCTTTTATGGTCTAAAATATTTTGTTACATGCTTTAAAGTTGTGCAAGTCATTCATTTTCGTATTATTTTTGTAGTTGTTAATGGTCAGACTCTGACAGAATCTGAACCAGCAGTTAAACAACCTGGAGAGTCTCACAGATTGACCTGCACAACATCTGGAATCTCATTCAGCAGCTCCTGGATGGTCTGGATCAGACAGGCTCCTGGAAAAGGACTGGAGTGGATTGCAACTGATGAAGGTGGTAGTACCAAATACTACTCTCAGTCAGTACAAGGCCGGTTTACTGTCTCCAGAGACAACAGCAGACAGCAGCTGTATCTGCAGATGAACAGCCTGAAGACTGAAGATTCTGCTGTTTATTATTGTGCTCGACGCCCACAGTGATAGGAGTTGGTTAAGCAGCTGTACAAAATCCTTCAGGTTTTATTCTATTCCCACTGGACCCAGTGAGGAGATTACCATCAAATGCCACATATATGGTTAATTTGTGATTTGGAAGATCTTGCATCAGTGGTCTTTACACACACACACACACACACACCTACACACACACACACACACACCTTGCCCAAGGATACTTCAGCATGCAGACTGGAGGAATCAGGGATTAGTCAGAGATTAATTGATTGAAAAAAAAGTGTGATGTTAAAGATACAGTTAGGTGCTGCATTCAGTGCTAGAGCATTACTTATTTTGAACACAGCTGTTGTAGAAAAAAATACAGATTATTAGATATTAGAGTAAAAGCAGACTATATATGACATGATTTTTCTTTATCAGCTGCAAAAATACTTTAAAGCACCATGAGTTTTTAAATATCTTGGATGCTTGGATCCCATTTCTGGGAGTTTATTCTTTATTTATTGTTCCCATAGAAAGAAAATTAGCTGTCCTTTTAAGCATGGAAAACAACTATTTTTTTTATTTTTTATTTTTACAGGCGTTTGGAGTGAGATCAAACTGGAGCAGTCTCCCTCTGAGGTGAAAAGATCTGGAGAGAGAGTGAAGATGTCATGCATCATATCTGGTTATGACCTGACAAGCTATTATTTGCACTGGATACGACAGAGGCCGGGCAGAGCTCTGGAGTGGATTGGTAGGATGAACACAGGCTCAAACTCTGCTGACTATTCCAGTTCTTTTCAAAGTCGTTTCATCATGACTGAAGAAGATTCCAGCAGCAGACAGTACCTTGAAGTCAAGAGCCTGACAGCAGAAGATTCTGCTGTTTACTTTTGTGAAAGACAAAAGCACAGCGACTATGACGAAATAAAAAAAAATTACTTCTTTTGAGAAGAAAGAGAGAGTCTTTTGAATTACGAAGGGAAGACTTACACAATGCACAAAGTGATGAAGAAAAAGCAATGATAGCACTACAACTTTTTTGTAGAATGTATGATGAACAGATTACAGAAATATCACAGTAAAAACCAGCTAGTTCATAACATCATATGCTTTTATCTCCTTCCTAAAATAAGAAGAAAATAAAGAATAGAGAATAAGTTGTTTAAGTGAGTTTTGCATACCAAAAGGTTCCTGTAGACGGAAGTCTTTAGTAGGTTGTGGTCCTTTATAAAACCATTCCCTTCAATTCTTACAACTGGAGCAAAACTGGAGCAGAATCCCTCTGAGGTGATAAGACCTGGAGAGAGAGTGAAGATGTCATGTATCCTATCTGGTTATAGACTGACAGGTTACAATACTGGCTGGATTCGACAGAGACCAGGGGGAGCTCTGGAGTGGATTGGGTGGATGAAAACAGGAAGAAACTCTGCTACCTATGGCAGTTCTTTTCAAAATCGTGTTATCATGACTAGGGATGGGTATTGATAAGATTTTCACGATTCCGATTCCATTTTCGATTCTGTTTAACGATTTGATTCTTTATCGATTCTCTTATCGATTCTTATTTTTAAAAAAGGAGAACACTAAGGTCGATTAGCTTAGAACTTTGTTTTATATCTTCTCTTTGAACAAGATAGAAATTTAGGAGTAACATGGCCTTACAAACCCAACAGTGAGATCTTAAGAGATCCACAGCCTATGGCTCTTCAATGGGGTGTCACAGTGTCCCCAGGAAAAAAAATTGTAAATGTAAAATAATAAAATAAATATTCTTCTGTAGCAATAACAAAGTATAACATAAATTATTCTGTAGCAATTACACAAGAATATCCAGTAATGTCCCTGCCTACAATTAAACACATTCACTTACCGAAAATCGGGGGCATCTGCTGTGGCAAATGGGTGCAAGTCTTTGACCACAAACTTAGTCACTGCTCGGTGACATTTGTCTATCCTGGCCTGAAAGGAGACGCTACCGGTAGACTGCAGCGAGAAATGCCAGCATTTGAGCCAGCCAGACTCTGTCTGTCTCTCTCATCATGGTCACCTAAATGCAGCGCACAGTAATGGCAGGTTTTGCAATAAGGCAGATCGCGCTAACATAATATGCGCTGTTAGTTGATTATTTACCTGCCGCATTAACGGGAGAGGACGTGCAAACGTTACCGCTGCTGCTGGGTTGAGATTCACGAGTCCGGAGCGGAATTAAAAACACGACATTCATTTAAGGTTATCTTGTTTTTTGTGAGCAAATGCTTTTGCATATTCGTAGTGTTTTCTCCCTTAAATGAAATATCTACTTTGCAAGTATTGCAAGTTGCCATCCGTTCTCGTAAAGTATAACCAAACTTTTGAGCGTTTGAGCCGCTTGGGCACCGTGTTTCCTGCCAAGTAAATGACGCTCCGCAACGTGGCAATGTCATTCGGGGCGACTGGAATCGATAAGGGAATCGTTTGCAAAAATGGCAAACAATTCCAAGGAATTGAAACAGTGGGAACCTTCGATACCCATCCCTAATCACGACTGAAGAAGACTCCAGCAGAAAGTACACCTGTTGTTTACTTATGTAACCATAAGAACTAATATCTAACTAACTACTAATATCAAGTAACAATGTGATCCTGTGACTTCTACTTTTTCTCTGCAGATGAAAAAGAGTTTTTATTTATCCATATTTGTTATTTTATTGTAAAGTGATGACAATATATCCATTATTAAAACCAGTTATTTGCTGATAAAGTATTATTGATAAGGTGACATTGTACACATCCATACATTTACCCATGACTTTAGATTGAACAGGCAAGCAAGCTGAAAATCGTTCAACCTAATTTTAACAGGAGAAAGCTGAAATGAGCATAATCCAAAATTTATTAAAATCCTGGTTCAGTCTACAATAAAGTTTTAATAAATGAAGTCAGATTACATCATATTTCAATCTGTTCCCTTCTGCTCATCCCAGAAGAATAGTATGTTTAGTTTCAAGAAGACAACAGAAGCTTAAGCTACCTGAACCATCCCTTAGTCAGGCTGTTATGAGCTGCTGGGACTCTATGGCCACCAGCTCTGTGTATGAACTAGAATAAGATCAAGAAGCAAGTGGTGGAAATAAGTTTCACTGAAGGGATTTTGTACTCAGAGTGAGGAGCTTGGTCATTTGGGAGGAGCTCAAAGTAGAGCTGCTACCCGTTCACATTAAAAGGAGCTAGCTGAGGTGGTTCAGGCTTCTCATCCCTGGCTGTGTGGTTATTTCAGTTATTTTATTTTGCTGTCAAAAAAAACACCCAGTTAGTTTCAACATATCAGTACAAATTAGATGTTTACTTGATTGAAAGCTGAGAAAGGAAAGTAAAAACATCTTTAAGTAATAATGTAGGAGTGTGATCGGGAAAAAAGCTGCAAGTTGTACTAATGAAAAGTGTAGATTTTTGTTTATGAAATAAACAAACAACTGTAAATGTAAATGTTTAATGGGAAATTGGAATACATAATAACAATAAAGATACCAGGAATTTTTATTTGAATTGACAAACTTGTAAAGATGAAAAATTATCTTTTTTTTAATTAAGTGATTTAAATGTAGTTGTAATTTAACTATATGCAAATAAACATCACTCATAAGGAAGTGAAAAATGTGAAGCTGCATGTGTGAGACAACAGAAGAGCTCACATCAGTTCAGCTTCAGGATCAGCCATGTTCTCTGCAGCTCTGACACTGCTTTTTGCAGCCTGTGAGAAATTATTCAGATAGACAAATAAATACATTCACACTATTGAGAGGACTACTCTCAATAGTATACACTGTTAATTTCTGTTTCCACGGGTGTGTACAGTGTTGATCTCATTCAGCCAGACGCAATGGCTGTGCAGCCTGGAGAGTCTTTGACCATCACCTGTCGAGTCTCTGGGTATTCATTGACTGATGGCTATGGAACAGGTTGGATGGTAAATGGTAAATGGACTGGTTCTTATATAGCGCTTTTCTACTCATCTGAGCACTCAAAGCGCTTTACACAACTTGTGCATTCACCCATTCACACCCATTCGCACAAGCACATCTTTTTAAGTGCTTCATAGCTAACATTCACACACATTCATACTCCGATGGATGCATCGGAGAGCAATTTGGGGTTAGTATCTTGCCCAAGGATATTTGGCATGTAGACTAGGGGAAGCCAGGAATCGAACCACCAACCTTCCGATCAGTGGATGACCTGCTCTACCACCTGAGCTACAGCCATCCTTCACACTTCAGACAGTGTGAAGGAAAACCAATGTACTGGATTTTTGATCAGTGGGGAGGAAGCAGAGTGATACAAACCAACAAGATCTTGAACAAATACTCCCAACCATCAAAACCCAACCACAAGTGTAGTATATTGTAGTAAGTTACTGCTGTACAGAGATGTTTTTTTAAAGTATTTAAATGTATTTTATTTAACACCTACTTTTAAAAACCTGACTCAGACTTCAACCCCTCAACAAAGATATGACATATTTTTATTTTCTACTTTTGCATGATGTTAATAAACCCTGTTTGAAAAAAATAACAAGCAATAATTATAAATAAATTACTATAAATATGTTTAAAGTATAAATAATAACATCCAGGATTTGGTGCACAGCAAAAAAAAAAAAAAAAGTCACTTTGGACTCCACCACCTCAATGCCTCAAACTATGCCAACCCTAGAAATTTAGCACTGTGCAGACATGGATCAATATGCTGCATATAATAGATTTTCCAGAACACAATTTGAACCTTACACGAAATGCACATACAAATAAAATATATATTAACTTTGTGGCTGAAAATAAATTTAAATTCTCATCCATACATGATGTAAAACTTTTTTTTCCAGCTTAAATATGTTTATTTATAAGATTAAGTGTTTGCAAAAATAACTTCAATAAATCAGTTTTGAAACAAATTATAACCAACTTCTCATTTCTTTTTTTGGAACCCAAACGTTACTTTTACTTGTCCTACTGTGGTTCCGCTCTGACTCAGTGTGAGCTGCAATCCTGGCAACTGGAGCCAAACCATATCTTGAGGGGTGGGGGGTGACAGACAGAGGCTGACCATAAACAAAACTATTGCTTACAAAAACAATGATACGTAAGTTGTGAAGCAAACATTTTTTTTAATTTTTTTTTTATGATGATGAGAGGTTAAAAAAAAAGACTAAATGACTCTTCTACCATTTTCTAGGGCCCCTTTCAGTCATGGGGCCTTCCCTTATCAAATAAATGATGATTTAAGTATTAAGATTTTTTTGTCTCTGGTCAGTTTTTTTTCAGAACTTTAAAGCAAAGTCTGTCCCCAAGTTCACAGTTTACATTAGTGTACTACAGTATTCTGTCTACATGTCTTTCTCTCTAAAAATATTGTAACAGCAGCAGACGTTAAACCATATTTTTTTCATGTTCCAGTTCAAACCTGCAGAGGGAGTTCTATGCAAACTCTTTCTTCTTTATAAACACACCGTCAGTAACAGTCATGTCATCTGACATCAGGTTTGTATTTTTTTGAGCTCTGTTCTGTTCTGTGTGTCTGTGCCTGCCCTGGTCCCATATCTCTGTGTTCCCTACCTGTTGCCATGTCTGATGTCTTAGTGTTAAGCTAGTGTCTGTGCGTGCTTGTTGTATTTCCTGTTCTACTTTGATAGTGCCTGTTTTGTGTGGAGTGTGTCTGGTTTTGCTTCCCCTTGTCTCTTCAGCTCTGATTTCTCCCAGCTGTGTCCCCCCCCCCCGGTCTCTCATTCCCTGACATTATTTACTGTCAGATCATGAACAAACTGTGTAAAGAGCTTTAAGACAAAGCCAAAATTTTGGCCTTGCACTAACATCTATGCAGAATGTCACAATGAATGTGTCAATTAAACATTCATTCATTTCACCCTCTCTTTCCAAATACATAAACAATTCTGGAAGCAGCTATCATAAATATGTGTATAAGATATGTGTTTTTCAGTGCTGGATTTAGCACAATTTGCAATAAATTGTGTGTAGTAATAGTAAATTAAATATTTAACTAATTTCTTTCATGTTCTATTCTTCTCCTTAGGGGGGAACTCTTGCAGATACAAATACAAAAAGGCCATCTGCAAAAATTAGCTGTACAAAATTTTTAGTCACAAAACATACACCACATCGTTTTAGTAAACCCAGAAGATTTTTAGTGTTAAAAAAGGCTTATTGCCTCCACCGACCATTGGCACTAAATGTTCTTTCTTCTTTCTTGTTAAGGTGAATAGGTTTAGGTTGTTGTGATTCTCGTCTTTAATTCATCAGGGAAAAGCTGCCCTTCATGAGGAGGCGGAGTCAATGCAAAGCACTGATAGCTTCTATCTCTTCTATCTTTCTGGCACCGTTGTATTTTTCACTCTGTTGTATATAGCATTTGTATTCTATTTTTATCCTATTGTATATTTTATTCTATTTTATTCTACTGTATATAGTATTCTATTTTTATTCTATTCTGTACAGTTGTGTACTGTATTTATTCTTATTTTATTTTATTCTAATTGTCCTTCATAACTTTTGCACTGTCCACTTCCTGCTGTGACAAAACAAATTTCCCACGTGTGGGACTAATAAAGGTCATCTTATCTTATCTTATCTTATCTTTATGTCTGACTGCAGAGATGATGACAGAGAACAGTGGACTCACAGCCTGACATGATGGACTGTTGGACAGGACTGCTGTTTTTAACTCTCTGCTTGGCAGGTGAAAAGCTTTGTTGATGGTAATATAAAATTATATTTTGGTTCATGCTTAAGTTGTGCATTTGTCATTGCCTTTCTCTTTACTGGGGCAGGTGTTAATGGTCAGACTCTGACAGAATCTGAACCAGCAGTTAAACAACCTGGTCAGTCTCACAGATTGACCTGTACAACCTCTGGATTCACACTCAGCAGCTACTGGATGCACTGGATCAGACAGGCTCCTGGAAAAGGGCTGGAATGGATTGCTGCTGACACTGGTGGTAGTACCAAATACTACTCTCAGTCAGTACAAGGCAGGTTTACTGTCTCCAGAGACAACAGCAGACAGCAGCTGTATCTGCAGATGAACAGCCTGAAGACTGAAGATTCTGCTGTTTATTATTGTGCTCGAGACCCACAGTGACAGAAGTGGCTAAGCAGCTGTACAAAATCCTGATGGTTTCATTAGATACACGCATATAAAATTTAAAATTCACTTTATAGAATATTTTTTCACTCCCAATAAAGTAAAACATATATTTTATCCATTTTGCATACTATATTATATCTTACAAACACTTTAAGGTCTAACTCTGGATAATAGTTATCCACAGAAATGTATCATCAAAAATATACTGCTGATTCCTCCTGCACTACATGCAGATCAATGAGAAATGTAGATCATCATCGCATCAATCCTGCAGCATTCACAAACCATCCCTCTGTAAATAATCTGGTCAGTTGAGAATGAGATTCTCATGGTGTTTATAAGCTTAAGTATTAAGGCAAAAATACTCATGATATTGTATCACATCATAAAATACTTAGAAGCTGTATAACTGAGTTTTTGAATACCAAATTGCTCCTATAGAGGGAGATCTATGCAAACTTTTGCTCCATTACAGTTTTTCTCGATTGGTTTGGCTCATTTCCTGAAACCGAGATGACATTCTCAAAATAACATGGACAAATCTCCAAACCACCTTGCAATTGTTCACAACAGAATGTCATTTTTCATTGGTTTAATCAAATTGCAAATGCTTTAGTACATGTCTCAAGTGACTCTGTGCTTCTTTTCAAATGATTATGTACAAGTAGCTACAGTTAGCACAATGAGCCCACATTTAGCACATTTTCCAAATAAATAGATCTTGCCGATCTAAACTGATTAGTTGATTTTTCAGTGAAATGGTCACTCACTCCAAAACATATCAGCATGGTTTCATTGTGTAAGTCATCATATGCACAATTGTCTGTTCAACTGTCAAAATTAGTCAAAGATATAATACCATGAAAGAATATCTTGGAACATTTGATAAAGTTATGACAGTACTTGACAATCAATCAGGTGTAATTAGAACTAACGAAGGAGCAGTTTCCCACATCTCAGATGACCAATCAAACAGGTTGTTCAGATACCTGACAGGTGTTGTCTATGATTATGACTGCTGCCAAAAGTATATAGACAGAGCTTGGCCCGGGGCCAGTTTCATTTGCAGTGTGAACATGGAAGCACCTCGCCAAGTACAACAGCAACTTCCTGCTCGAGGAAGAGGAGGAAGAAGAAGAGGAAGAGGAGGAGTGAGAATGCGTGGAGGAATAGGGGGAAGAGGCCGAGGAGCACGGAGGCACCATGATGTCCCAGATGAAATCCGGGCCACCCTTATTGACCCGTTATAAACCATCGCCTCACAATGGCAGAGGCAGGTCGCCGAGTGCAGCCTAATGTGCCTCGGTCTACAGTCTCCTCCATCATCCAAACCTTTCGCAGGGAAAACAGGTACAGAACTATGCTAGTGAACTATTCAGTGTTGGTGTGTGTGTAGGCCTAGAGTACTGTAATATCGTCATGTGATGTTATATGATACTATAAAAATGACAAAGACAAAAAAATGGAGAAAATACTGTGAATAGTATTCCAGTCACTGTGCAGTGCATCACACTTCTAGTACCATAAGACAGCAGTACAATTACATTGGTAACTCATTTTGTAACAAATTTACAGTGTTGACCTTTGACTTGTATGTCTTGGACGACAGCCTCAAGTGGGTGACAGAAGAAAACTTCTAAATGAACAACAAGAACGAGAAATATGCAACATGGTCATTGCAAATAATGCCATCACACTGAGACAGATTCGTAATGCAATCCTGCTAGACAATGTAATGTTCCAAAATATAAACTCTATCAGCATCTCCACAATAGACCGGGTATTGAAGAAACATCAGATGACCATGAAACAGATTTACAGGGTACCATTTGAGAGAAACTCTGACAGAGTGAAAGGGCTGCGGTACCAGTATGTGCATGTAAGTCAACTACTGGTTGTCTATCATTGTAACACTATTACAGTAAGACATGGTTACCACTGTTTTTTTGTTTTGCGTTATCCTTTTCACCTTCAGAATCCAGCTTTGTGTGACTAGAGCATTTTGCCTAGAAATTGTCTTCAGTTTTCCACTCCCTGTTTGTACAGTACTTTAGATCCTCCCTGCAGTATCTGTCTCTACTTGACTGATTAGATTTATGTCTATTCTATTGTAGAGAATAATGGCATTAGAAGGCAACGAAACCCCTCACATCCTAGTGTTCGTTGATGAAGCTGGCTTCAACCTGGCCAAAGGTCGAAGGCGTGGCCGTAACATCATTGGCCACCGAGCCACTGTGGATGTCCCAGGCCAGCGAGGAGCAAATATAACAATGTGTGCCGCTATATCAGAAAGAGGTGTGGCCACACACATTCCCAGTTTAGGGCCCTACAATACACAAAAGCTCCTCAATTTTTTGGACCACCTTTATACTGATCTGATCCCAGAAAATGAGAGAGGTGTAGAAGGACCTCAGCTACCACATTATGTCATTGTGTGGGATAATGTGAACTTCCACCGCGGCCCACGCATCAGAACCTGGTTCACCACCCATCCCCGGATGCTAATGGAGTTTCTTCCACCTTACTCTCCTTTCCTAAATCCAATTGAGGAGTTTTTTTCAGCTTGGAGGTGGAGGGTGTATGAGCATCAGGCTCAAGACCAGAGGGCCCTGCTGCATGCAATGGATGCTGCATGTGAGGACATCACAGGGGATCAATGTAGGGGATGGTTGAGACATTCACGCCGTTTCTTCCCTCGCTGCAGCGCACGAGAAAATATCCGTTGCGATGTGGATGAGAATTTATGGCCTGACAGAGAGCAGCGCGTCGATGGCCAGGAGGATGAGGATGGTGGCCAGGAAAGAGAGGGTGACAATGGCGACCACTGAAAATATTACTGTACTATAGTTCTGAAACTTTATTTACAGTATGGTAGGCTAGAGGTTTTTTTGTTTTTTTTGTTTTTTGTTTGTGTTTATATTTATATTTATATTGTTCACATTTACAGAATCCTGTATATGTTTTCTTTTCACAGTATGTTCTCTAATGTTAACATTTCTTTGTACGAATAAAAATGTTTACAGTTTCCTTGAGTATGAGTGGTGTATTGGAGGCTGATTTTACTATAAAATCTTTTGGTTTTATTCATAGTGGTATTCTGTTGCTAGACCTGTGCCTCAGTGACAAAACGTCTAAGCATTTTGACTTGCAGTGCTTAAACAATGCCAAAGGTATAATGCATTTTGGGGGCATTGACTATTTATATGGGAAGGATATTTAGTTTTGACACATGGATAAACTCTTTTGGGAGAGATATGAGCTTTTGCAGGGGATCCATGGTGTTGTGCTAAACCATCCAGGTTATTCTGACAAAAGCACTAAATGAATGCACATGTGCCAAGGCAATTGAGAAGGATCTGTGCTATTTTGACTGTACTGACCTTTTATATGGGAAAGGAATCTGCTTTTGAAGCATGGACGAAGAGTTTGGGGAAAGATATTTGATTTTGCTAGTGAGCTATAATGTTGGGCAGCACTGTAAGACTGTTTGGCCAAATGACCTTATGGTTTTGAGAATGTCATCTCGGTTTCAAGAAATGAGCCAAACCAATCGAGAAAAACTGTAAACAAATTAACTGTTGTGCACAGTTTAGTCTCCACATCCACACGCTTGTCAGTCTATCGCACAGTTTTTTTGTTTTGTTTTTTTGTGATATTTTTGTTTACTTAGCTTCGTCGAGCAATTGAAACCTACGGGCAATTACTAACCTTCCACTAGTAATTTCAGTACATTTAGTTCTGTTCTTACCTCTTCTGCCTTGGGCCCTTTTGAGTGAAAGGTCTAAGATTGTAGATGGGACCCGTTGTGGGGCACTCCTGTGATGTGGAAGGCACGTTCTCCATAACGTTAGCTGGATAACCAGGGGCTATCTGACCGGAGAGGTTCACTGCATTTGGTCTTCCACGATGAAAAAGTGAATAAATTTCTTCATCAGTAGTACGATGCGGTACACTGGTACTAATATTAGGTTGGCCAGAACATGCATTTGCCAGGGTGTTTATTAGCTCCTCATTACTTAGAATTTGAGCCACAAGATTCCGTGCAGACTGGCTCATAGTGCCATTCCTCGCAGGTACAAACAAGGAAAACACTAGATGGCGCAAGCGCCTCCTTGACATCAAGTTTCATTCTATATATTTAGAAGATCATTCTATATATTCAAGTTTCATTCTATATATTCAGAAGATCATTCTATATATTCAAGTTTCATTCTATATATTCAGACTTTGATTGTAATATATATATAATATTTTCCTAAACGGCATTCCATAATTTATATATATATATATATATATATATATATATATATATATATATATATATATATATATATAAATATAAATATATATATATATATATATATATATATATATATATATATATATATGTATGTATGTATGTATATATATCCAAAATGGTATGCACAGTATGACACGCTTGAACAACAGCTTCTAAAACAGTTTCTTGTGTAAACATCAGTTAAAAAGCAACATTATAATTTATTTATTGATCTATTTTTTGTCTTTCTAACATTCTTTCACACCTTTATTCTAATCTGGAACAGTCTGAGTTTACAACTGAAACAATGCAAAAATATTCATAGATTTAAATTCCTCTACAAACAGTCGGTCTGGTCACAGTATAATCAATGATGGTTTTAGTGTACTCTGAAATGTCTGTTCTCTTACCATTGTTGGTATGGATTCTAAGGGAAAAAAAAAAAAAGTGTGTGTATGTATGTATATATATGTACATGTGTGTGTAGATACATATGTATGTATGTATGTATGTATATGTATGTGTGTTTGTTACTTGTAATTATTATTGCCTGTTACCTGTGGTAACGCAATTTATAATTAATATATTCTGTATTCAGTTATGAAGGTTCTATTTGTTTTGCTTGGTTTTGGTTGTTTGGTTTGCAACGATGGGCGTAGCTGCGGGAAGCTTATTGTTTTTTGTTGATGAATGAACATAGGGGTGGGATTTAATAAGTTTTCTTCATCCCACTCCTTTTCAGGTACATTTTGTTTGTTTGTTATTTTGTTTTTGTGCACTTTATGTTCAATATATGTATTTGTTGTGCCTGAAATGAACAAATTAAAAAAAAAAAAAAAAAAAAAAAAAAAAAAACATCAGTTAAAAAGCAACATTATAATTTATTTATTGATCTATTTTTTGTCTTTCTAACACTCTTTCACACCTTTATTCTAATCTGAATTTTCTATTAAGTGAGTGTCTGGCTCGTTAGCAGTTAAATGTCACCACCTGGTGTAATTGCTACATGAGATTTGTTTAGATGATGGTATACTACATTTTTAGTGCTTTAAGACTGAAAAATAACACATGCAAATTGTATCTGAAAATGAATGTATGCTAAGTGTGAGTGAATCGAGACAGTATTTCTTTGATGAAGAGGTGGAGTACTGATGTCTTCAATCTCTTCATATGTATTGCAGAACAGGTCAGCTGAGAGAGGCTCATGGACTCATTCAGATAAACACACACAAAGACAAATACTGGATCACCCATGTTTATGGATAGTTTTTGTTTTTTTGTTCTATGTTGCCTTAATATGACCCCAACAAAGCTTTCATAACCAGCCCTCTTTTTTTAACAGCAGAACTTTGACGGTTTATTTCTATGAAATATGCTTTTCTGTTTACGGGTGTAAAGTGTGAACAGCTGACACAGTCAGCCTCTGAGACTCCAGAGCTTTGTTAACATCTGACCATCAACTGTCAGGTCACTTATTCTGTTAGCACCTACTGGACAGCTTGGATCAGACAGCTTGCAGGGAAAGAACTGGAGTGGATTGGAAGTGCAGGTGTTGGATGGACCACATACAAAGATCCATTAAAGAAAAAGTTCAGTATCAGCTTACACTCTTCCAGCAATACAGTAACTCTTTATGTACAAAATACACTGCTGTGTATTACTGTGCCAGACACCAAACAAACACCAAACATCTGTAAACCAACCAAAAAACAAGTTTTCAGACCCATAAGGATATTAAAGAGGTTTCATCATATAAAAAACAGAGATAAGTACAAACACAGCAACTTTCTTCACTCTGAAAATATTTATGTAAATTTTATAATTGCATCTAATGAAAAAAAAGTAACATGACACAACTTGTTGCGTCTTTATATCTAAGTGCATTTTGTTTTCCAACAAAAAGAAATGTGTCTTTGTTTGCCAGTTGGAAAAAGTCAAAGGTACACATGGATTTTTTTTACATAAAATGTTATTGATGCACAAAAATGGGGAAAGTTGTTTATTTATGATCACAATAAAATTAAATAAACCATTTTGTGAGTGCACTTACTGCCACAAAGATTCATCATTTTTTTAAAAAGCTTTTCAACCATTAAGATTAGTGCATACATACATGTAAAAGAGACCTAAGTAAATATATTACATTTTCTGAGCAGCTATTTTTCTCTGTAAGCTCTTTGTTTCTGTGTGTCTGACATCTGTAAACAGGGTATGTCTGCAAACATGTTTAAGTGTATTTCCATGATGATACAGAAAATAAATAAGTAAGTAAAGCAATGTATGAATGTCACTGTTTAAAGCTTCTGTAGTAACAGTCTTTAATATCTGAAACAAAGTGAATCACTTCTGGTGCACAAATAAGGATATAAATACATCTTATTTGTTTAATAACATAAACATACAATGATGGTCAACAGCCTCTTTAATGAGTCAGAGTTAGGTCAACAAACATGCTTTGTATGTTTGATTTTATGCAAACTTGGCTTCCTTGCTGCTCAGCCATAAAGCTCTGCACATTTTCTTTGCATGGAGATACCAGAATATCAGTCTCAACCTAAATCATGTTTTCTGTAGCTCTGCTGCTGCTGTTAGCTGGTTCAAGTGAGTCTGGATTTCTCACAATCACTAGTTTAGTTTTCTCAGCGCAATTTGATCATTTATTATGAAATATACTTTTCTGTTAACAGGTGTAAATTCTGAAACATTGACACAGCCAGCCTCCATGATTGCACAGCCAGGGGAACACCTGACCATCACCTGTCAGGTTTCTTATTCTCTCAGCAGCTCCCCAACAGCTTGGATCAGACAGCCTGCAGGAAAAGGGCTGGAGTGGATTGGAAGCGCATGTGATGGATGCACATCAGCATACAAAGATTCACTCAAAACCAAGTTCAGCATTTCCACAGACTCTTCCAGTAAAACAGTGACTTTAACTGGACAGAATGTGCAGCCTGAAGACACTGCTGTGTATTACTGTGCCAGAGACCCACAGTAACACAAACAATCAGCAGCTCTGTACATAAACTCCTCAGAGCCCCAATCGTTAAATTCACCAGAGGAGGCGCCCTCAGACCACTTTTAAAGGGAGAGGCAGTCTGTGTCAACCCCCCCCACCACCAACACCACCACCACCATATACTTTGTTGTCTCTAAAAAGAAGACATCAATATTAATACTGAAAAGATAAATACATTATGTTTGATGGTGTTTTTACGGTTTTCACCCCTACAGCAAAGATCCACAGACATCAATATTGTATTCAAGACACATTATAGGTGAAAAAATAGATATAGGGATACTGGCTGCACAGTGAAGGAAAATAAAATGAATAAAAAAGGCAAATTAAAAGCAAATATAAACAAAAAACAATCAAAATGATCATTAGGAGAAAGTAGTCAAACATTTGTCAAGGACAATATTGAAATAACTCAAAATAGATAAATATAAATATGGTGATTGCTCCATTTCATTAATGTTTTAACAAGTGTTTGCAAAACAGCAATCTAACATAACATTAATAGAACAATCTGATATTTAACCAAAATAAATATGTAAATTTCCCAAGCGCATTTTCATGTTGTCCATGAGAGTTTCTATGTAAACTTCATCCTTTTGAATGCTTTATGCAGTTATATGCAAACACGCTGACTTCCTCTGTTACTCAGCTATAAAAGCTTCACATCAGACTGTGGTGTGGAGTTCACATTATGCCACATTCATCAAAAAACATGTTTTTTGTAGCTCTCTTACTGCCCTTAGCCACTTCGTGAGTCTCTTTTGATAACATTCAACAGTATTTGTTCTGTGATATAACCTGTAATTTGTCACAAAACATTTTCTCTTTTAACAGGTGTGAAGTGTGAACAGCTGACACAGCCAGCCTCAGAGACTGTGCAGCCAGGTCATCGTCTGACCATCACCTGTCAGGTCTCTTATTCTGTGAGCAGCTATTGGACTAACTGGATCAGACAGCCTGCAGGAAAAGGGCTGGAATGGATTGGGATGGCAGCTGGATCTACAACACACTATAAAGATTCACTTAAAAGCAAGTTCAGTATTTCCACAGACTCTTCCAGTAAAACAGTGACTTTAACTGGACAGAATCTGCAGCCTGACGACACTGCTGTGTATTACTGTGCCAGAGAGTCACAGTAACACAAACAATCAGCAGCTCTGTACAAAAACCCGTCAGAGCCTCAACATGTAAATCCACCAGAGGAGGCGCCCTCAGACCACTTATAAAGGGAGAGGCAGTCTGAATGGAAAACAAATGTGGGTTGAAATAATAATGTAGAAATTATAATACTAATATTAAACATGTTGCAACCAATTAATGTTTCTAATCGCCTCACAACATTCACAAAGATCTCTGTTTACTTTCTGGCCTGCATTCCTGGGCTACTGGGCTTGTAGGCCCTTCTGTCATCAACACAGGTTTCCCACTCAGTCAAACTCAATTATATTGTCATTACTCTGGTCCATTAATTTTCTTCATTGTCCTTTGCATGTCAATATGCCTTCATTAATTGTACTTTAAACTCAATGTATTCTGTCATTCTGCCTTCTTAGACCCTTATTTTTGTGACTCTTTGCCTCCAAATCTTAAACTCATACAAAGAGCCTTATTCAAGTCTCCATCTGCTTCATCTTTACCATGATTAGCAAATAGACTCAACAGGTTCTGTTTTACACCATTTCTGTTACAATAGGTCTTTGCTTCAAAAATAATCGCCCCTTACTTAATACAGTAATGCCAATGAGATATCATAATTTTAGCTACTTTGTACTTTGTTGTTCTTCCACATCAGCAGCTCCCTCGGCAGCTGGATCCTTAACTTCCTGTCTGACAGACGCCAAGTGGTCAGACTGGGCAGCATCACCTCATCCCCCATCACACTGAACACTGGTGCTCCACAGGGGTGTGTACTGAGCCCTCTCCTGTACTCACTCTACACCTACGACTGCACGGCCACTAGAAACTCCAACATCATTGTGAAGTTTGCGGACGACACTACAGTGGTGGGTCTTATTACCAACGGTGATGAGACGGCCTACAGGGAGGAGGTCAGCGCCCTGACCCACTGGTGTCAAGACAACCATCTCACCCTCAACGTCGCAAAGACAAAGGAGTTGATAGTGGACTTCCGGAGGTGCAGAGGAGTACACACCCCCATCACCATCAACGGCGCCGCTGTGGAGAGAGTGAGCAGCTTCCGCTTCCTTGGTGTACATCTGGCTGAGGATCTTACGTGGTCAGTACACATAAACAAAACAGTGAAGAAGGCGCAGCAGCGCCTCTTCTTTCTCAGGAGACTGAAAAGATTCGGCATGAGCCCCCGCATCCTCAGGACCTTCTATCGCTGTGCCATTGAGAGCATCCTCACTGGATGCATCACCACCTGGTACGGCAACAGCACCGCTCACAACCGCAAAGCTCTCCAGAGAGTAGTGCGGTGTGCTGAACGGATAATTGGAGGTGAGCTTCCCTCCCTCCAAGACATCTACAGGAAGCGGTGCCTGAGGAAAGCGGGGAGGATCATCAAGGACTCCAGTCACCCCAGCCACAAACTGTTCAGACTACTACCATCAGGAAGGAGGTTCTGCAGCATCCGGTCCCGTACCAGCAGACTGAGAGACAGCTTTTTCCATCAGGCCATCAGACTGCTGAACACTTCATAGACACCTCACCCTCACTACTGGAACTTCAACATTATGCACTCCATACTGTATATAAATACCACTGTTTTGCACATACCAACCTCTGTATATTTTATATATCTTATTTTATTGTTTACTTTATTTCATTTGTAAAACATGTATATACATACTATATACACACTCAAACACACACACGTAGAAAAACATATTTAGTATACACATTCAGTAATGTATATACCTTTACATATTGTACATATATTTATTACTTTTTAGATTAGCCATTTTTATATTTTGCTTGTTTTACATTATTGTATTTTGCACAACTCTGTTGCTTGTGAAGCTCGCACACAAGAATTTCACTCACATGTACTGTACCAGTGTACCTGCACATGTGATGTGACAATAAAAGTGATTTGATTACTAATATTGATAAGATAAACACGAGACACTAAATCTGGGAATATGTTTTGAAAGTATGGTGTTCACCCCTCCAGCAGAGTCCCAGAGACACTCCTACTGTATTTAAGAGGAAACACAATTGAAACAGAATTAGGTATGGGAATACTGGCTGCACAAAGAGAAAAACAAGAATAGTTGAGAATAGAGAAGGAAAAAAGATAAATTAAAAGCAAACAAATAAATAATAAAAATGACTGAGATATGGTGGTTAAACAGTTATGTAGGCTGACATAGAAATAGAAATAATAACATAGAAATAATAAAATGGAGTCACAGGAGAACCTGCTTATAAAAATATGTCTTTAAGAGCGACTCAAAAGATGAACATGAGCTAACTGATCTGGTCTCTTCGGGGCGAATATTCCAAAGAGTGGGTGTCCTGAGAGAAAAAAAGAAGAAACAAAAAACAGATCACCCCTGGTTCTCAGTCATGATTGTCGGATGACCAGAAGAGCCTTGGGTGAGGACCTCAGGTCACAACTAGCGATATAGGTATAAAGAGATCTAAAAGAACCCCTTAGATGCATGCAGGTTAAAAATGACCCAGTGAGGTCGGGTTCTTGCAATATCTAATAGATATAAAGTTGTTATCATTTTATGTTCCAGCTATTTCTCAAAAAATATGTTTTTGATATTGTGTCCCTGACATTTTTAACTTACCTTTTATATATTTTACAAAATTGTGGTTTGGGGTAGTGTATCACCACTCAAAGCGTCCACATTAGTTTCCTGTGGAATTTCATGGGAACCTTTGATTATCATCAGTGTCACTGTCACAAATATATATTTATTTACCACAAAGAGTGCCACCCCTTATTTTCACCCACAAAATTATTTTAAAGTCTGTCTGTAGGGGAGACCGGGGATAGTTGTAACATTTTTGACATTTCTGTCTGTGGCTTGGAGCTCTTTTAAGGTAGTGGATTCAAAATGTAATGCAAAGTATTTACATGTCTCTGCTATTAAATAGTGCAGCTATTTTCTCTGCAGCACAATTACTCATTGCATGGTATGGTCTCAAACACAAAGAGTGAAATGTTACAATTAACCCCATAGTCTGGGTTAGTTGTAACATGTCCTGGGGTGAAATGTAACACAATGAAATAAGGGTACTAACAAAACATTAACATGTAATCTTTGTTTATTCAACACATGAATGCACTTAGAGCCATTTATGTAGCTATGTGTGTGTGACAGAATGCAGAAATCTAGCTTTTGAACATATTCCAACCCCCCAAAAAAGACAAATGATGGAATTTTCTGCAACTGAATATTTCATTAATTTTGGTTGGTCTTCCTTGAGTTTGGCCTCATTGACTCAGTGGGCATTATAACCTACAACTCTTGCACCAATTTTGAACATAACAATGAAGCTGTATAATGTAGTTGTGCACCAGCATCGTAGTTCCATTACTTTTTATCATGGCTTACCTTGGTGTGGTTTGCAAAGTGCTTCAGAAAGATGAGGAAATCTGTTTCTTGCACCCATCCTGATTTATTTCCACTACCAACACTTCCTACTGGTCCATCTCTGACACAGTGGTCTGCATAATGTATGTGTGGGAACACAAACAGTGGAGGAATTGTGTTGCCAATGGCATTAACCGCATATACAAAGGCGACCAGTGAACCTCTCTCTGCTGATGTCGTTGCCCCAACTTGTTTAATATAAGTTAAAGTTAAAAAGTTAATAAATAGTGTGGTAAGTTGTAAGATCTGCATTATTGTTACAACTAACCCAGACTGTTGCTGTTACAACTGACCCAGACTCATATAGCCATGAACTAGCTAACATTACAGCCAACGGCTAAAACATTAGCACTAAAGAACTACACAGAATATATCCCCATAGACATACAAATAACATAATTTAAGTTTGATGAGTTTAACTGCAAAGCAGATAATGCTATTAGAAATTGGAATAAAGTAGAAAAACTTACTTTTTGGCATACAAATTACTTTTTTTCATGTTAACTTGTCTGTGTTTGACAAAACGTGCTGATTTTTCACATGTGATAGCAGAACTGAATTGGGCATGCACAGGATGAGTCACATCATTTGAAACTTAGCCCTGATTGGAGAAATTGGAAGTGTTACAACTGACCCACGTTACAACTATCCCCGGTCTCCCCTACTTCTTTAATGCATTCAGTTCATGTCACAGGGTGATCATCAAAAGCCTTGGAGCCCTATATTGTAAGGACCTTTAAGCAACACAGTATAACTCAGTGAATAGTGACAGAATAACTTGAAGTCAGTTCTCTCATCAGACTGAAGATCTCATCAACGAAGATCTACGATTTTTGCTTTATGCAGAAGTACAAACACTAATGTGTCCCAAATCTCAAACACTCTAGCACAGTCTTTTAAAAGAGTCTGTTTTAGTGTGAAAATAACATTTTTAACAACAAAATTTTATGCCACAACAGTAATTACTAGTACATTTTAGAAACATTTATCAGTAGGAAAAAGGTCAGAAGAAAGGTCTTGTCAATATAAGACTGAACTTTGCTTAAATACACATATTTTCCTGGTGTTGCAAACAGTTCAGCATTTAAATACAGTTTTGTTTCAATATTGTCTCATTATCCTAATTTCACTTTTGACAATTAAAGCTAATACGTTGTGTCCCAAGCATAACTCATCTAATTCAACATTCAGTATTCAAATAATTTTATTTTCAATTTGCTACATGTACAGGACACACAGGAGAATTGAAATACTGTTTCTCTCTCACATTATTCTTAGGAAGAATTAAGAAAGATAAAGGACACTGCAGGGAAATATATAAAAGTCAAACCTATGTACAATAGTGCAGTCGTGCAAGATAGAAATCCAATTAAATAAAAATAGAGCATCTTGTGTGTTGTACATTGACAGTAGTGCAGTGACCAACAGCAGCAGGTATGTGGTGCAAATGGTTGCAGTTTCATAGACAATTAAAGATATGATTGTAACTTGTACGAGAGAGTGTGTTACGGTCCAGCGGGCAGAGGGGAGAATGAAGTTGGTGGATGATGTTATTAAGCGGTCTAGTGGACTGAGCCCAGAAGCTCTGGTTCATCTTTCCCAAAGGCAGAAATTCAACCAACTCAACCAACTTTGTGAGGAGGAGTCAAAAATCAAATGCAAAACTCAAATCTTCTACCTCTACTTATGAGACTGAAAAGTGGATGAGAGTGAACAGATGACAAACAACTTACATAATGTATTACAGGACAGGGCTGCTGCTTTTAACTGTCTGCCTGGCAGGTGAAAACCTCAACTGACATCTGTTATATAAAACTTGGTTGAGATATGGTATATAATTTCTTTTCTTTTGTGTCTTCACAGGTGTTGATGGTCAGACTCTGACAGAATCTGAACCAGCAGTTAAAAGGCCTGGAGAATCCCACAAACTGACCTGTACAACATCTGGATTCACATTCAGCAGCTACTATATGGCCTGGGTCAGACAGGCTCCTGGAAAAGGACTGGAGTGGATTGCTTATATCACTAGTGGTGGTAGCAAATACTACTCTCAGTCAGTACAAGGCCGTTTTACCATCTCCAGAGACAATGGCAGAGAGCAGCTGTATCTCCAGATGAACAGTCTGAAGACTGAAGATTCTGCTGTTTATTATTGTGCCCGAGAGTCACAGTGATGGAAGTTGGTTAAGCAGCTGTACAAAATCCTTCAGGTTTTATTTTATTGCCTCCCCACCTTCAATAAAACAGAACAACTTTACGCCCAATGTTAATCAATAAATGACATGAAAACTGACGGACCTTTACTGACAGTCTGCACATATGTTTGTTACATTACCTCGATACTTTCAAAAAAAGTCTGACATTCAAGAGAGTTTCTCCAAGAAATGGCATTACATATTTAAAACTCTTTTTTTGTTCTTGCAGGAGTTTGGAGTGAGTTCACACTGGAGCAGTCTCCCTCTGAGGTGAAAAGACCTGGAGAGAGAGTGAAGATGTCATGTATCCTATCTGGTTATACCTTGACAGGTTAAAATATTGGCAGGATACGACAGAGACCACGGGGAGCTCTGGAGTGGATTGGGTGGATGAAAACAGGAAGAAACTCTGCTTACTATGGCAATTATTAATTTTTTTTTTTTAACCTGTCCCGTTTGGTTCTTTTGCCATCAGAATTATTGTCTAAAGGCGAAGAAAGATGCCCAACGGATTTACTTTACCAAATGGACCATCCCAGCCTTGCCGTAATGGTCCATTTGATTCACCTTTTATTGTTTATTTTATTTTCACTTGCTGAATACGGGACAGACTTGACTGGTGGAAAGAAAGGGGAGAAAGAAAGAGGGAAAGAAAAAAAACTGAGAAGAGGGACGGGGGAAAAAGGGCAAAAAACAAAAACCAACAGAATAAGCAGACAAAAAATACATATATCGATCACCTGGATCACCTGTTGAGAAAGAAAAAAGAAAGCAAGCAGAAGAAAACGAGAGTAATAAACAACATCACAATGATATATGGGAATATGACAGTAAATACTAAATATTAAACATTATTGTGCAGCACGTGAGATCGACAGCGCACAGTGTGCTTTGAGGTAGGAGCCAAAAAGGGTGTAGTTTGTGTGTGTGATCACCTGTGTGTACACCTGTGATGGACGCGCTTGTTTTTTTTAAAAGGTTCCTTCATGTAATGATCTGCTAGAGGGTGTGGCGGGGCCACTGCCCCGTCCTCCAGGGCATGAAGCAGGTATGGAGGAGATCAAAACTCCAGACAGGGAGAGGCCAGAGGCCAGAGGCCCCCAGAACACAAGAGACCAAGGAAGACCAACAGAGGGGCAGCCGCACCACTGTCCCAGAAAGAGCTGAGGAGAGTCCCAGATGAGGGGTCATTCAGCAGCCGCGGAGCAGAAGCCAGGGGGGGTTGCAGTGACGTGCCCTTGAGCTCCGCCGGCAGCCAGCTGTGCCTGAGTGACCGAGCCCCGGGCCGAGAGGCCGAGGGCACCCCATCCCCGAAGTGGCCCGAGCGAGCTCCAGGCTCCAGGCCCCGATAAGCAGCCGCCAAGGAGTGAGCCGGTGGGTACCCGGGCGCCCATCCCCGGACACAAAGAACCACCAACGCACCGATGTCTGGCAATTCTTTTCAAAATCATGTAATCATGACTGAAGAAGACTCCAGCAGAAAGTACACCTGTTGTTTACTGATGTAACATAAGAACAGCTGCTTAAAAACCGCAGCATGTACTAATATCAAGTAACAATGTGATCTTATGACTTCTGTTTTTTCTCTGCAGATGAAAAATAGTTTTTATTTATCCATATTTGTTATTTTATTCTAAAGTGATGACAATATATCCATTATTAAAACCAGTTATTTGCTGATAATTATTATTATTTATAAAGTGACATTGTACACATCCATACATTTACCCATGACTTTAGACTGAACAGGCAAGCAAGCTGAAAATGGTTTAATCTGATTTTAACTGGCGAAAGCTGAAATGAGCATAATCCAAAATTTATTAAAATCCTGGTTCAGTTTACAATAAAGTTTTACTAAATGAAGTCAGATTACATCATATTTCCATCTGTTCCCTTCTGCTCATCCCAGAAGAATAGTATGTTTAGTTTCAAGAAGAAACTAGAAATAAGGTTAAGCTACCTGAACCATCCCTTAGTCAGGCTGTTATCAGCTGCTGGGACTCTATGGCCACCAGCTCTGTGTATGAACTAAAAGAATAAGATCAAGAAACAAGTGGTGGAAATAAGTTTCATTGAAGGGATTTTGTACTCAGAGTGAGGAGCTTGGTCATTATCATCTTACCGTTGAGCCATAAATTACGTTTGTTTGAGGGGTGGAAATCTGTCCTCCTCTCAGTTTTCACACTCTGAAAATGAAGCCGTTTCTTCTCTCGTCATATCTCCGCGACGGAGGTACAAAGAGCTAGCCCTCCTAGTTTTTGAGTTACACGACGTTTTGTAACTCCAAAAACCGGCGTTTTTCGCCTCTCACCGCGATCTAATTCTGACTGCTCAAGTCTGTGTTTTAGACACCCGCCCCCTTTGTGACCAGACCTCATTTGGCTCAGAGGGTTGAGCCGCTGCTGTGAGACCCGGTAGCAGAGGTTCGAGTCCTACCTGTGACAGTTGCTACACATCTTCCCTGCTTGCATGCACTCTCCTTTCTTGACACTCTTCAGTGTACCCTTACACATAAAGCCATCTCCATCAAGCGCGTCTACACCTCTTTTTTAGCAGAAATCTGTCCTTCTCTCAGTCTTCAAACTCTGGAAATGAAGCCGTTTCTTCTCTCGTCATATCTCCGCGACTGAGGTACAAAGAGCTATGAAAATCGCAGTCAAAATACACCAAAGTCCGCTGATTCACCCAGTACAAGAATTATGCTGCTAGCCCTCCTAGTTTTTGAGTTACACGACGTTTTGTAACTCCAAAAAACGGCGCTTTTCGCCTCTCACCGCGATCTATTTCTGATTGCTGATTGCTGATTTCCGCCAATTCGTAGTATTTGTACTAAATCATACTACTCGTGCCAAATCAATGTATTCAAATCAAAATATAGGATTTGTGCCAAAGCATTGTATTTGTACGAAGTACAGCATTTCTGCCAAATCATAGAATTACTGTAATTTCATAGTAATTTTGAGGAATCCCTTTTGTTATAGTATTACTTCTAAGTCATAGTATTTCTGCTTTGTCATAGTATTTGTACTGAAACATAGTATTTCTGCCAAATCATGGTATTACTGCTATTTCATAGTATTTGAGTGAAATTACAGTGTTTCTGCAAAAACATTGTATTTCTGCTAAATCATAGTGTCTGCCAAATCATAGTATTTGTGCCAAATTATGGGATTTTGCCATTTTGGCTAAGTAGGAGGCTGACTGTTACTAAGTGCATCAGTGTACATCGGTCATCTCTTGTGTTGGAGTGCCCTCTTGTGGCGCCTTTTGGGTAGTGCCTTAGTAAACGTGAACACTGCAAAGAAGTGGTATCAGACTGGTTTGTAGTGGAGGAATTTGTTGCCAGTTTCTTTCATCTTCATTCATATTGTAATGTAGTAGTACCACAATATGGCAGAAACACTATGTTGATTGATTGATTGATTGATTGAATCTTTATTTTGAACATGTTGAAAAAGTACAACAAAATAGAATTAAAAGAGACAAATGAACAAAACAAAACATAAGGAAAACAAGCAACCACAACTCCAAATAACTTTCATGTTCAAAAAGGAGCAGGAAGAAGCATAAGCTTATTTAATCCCACCCCTTTTCCACTATCTAGTATCAATAGACTACAGAAATACCTCCTTGCAATTACATTATGTCATGTGTATTTTTTCTTTTTTCTTTTTTCTTTTTTTTTTATATATACATATATGTTTCTATCTATCCATACATACGTATATACACATACGCACATATACACATTTTCACTAACCCCATTAACACCTGAAGGATACACAACCTACAAATATATATATATACCCATACCAATATACCCGTGCACCCGCACATACATGAAAATATTAGACAAGAACACCCTGTCAAATCTCTACCTCTTCCCTGTACCCTGTAAAAACCATATCCTTAAACCGCTTTTTAAACTGCGCCATGCTCGGACATTGCTTCATATCTTTACTTAGTCTGTTCCACAGCTTCACTCCACACACAGAGATGCAAAAACTTTTTGATGTTGTACGGATACGAGGATGTTTTAAATTTAATTCCCCCCTCAAATTGTATCCCAGTTTCCTTTTAGAAAACATTTTTAGAATATTGTCAGGAAGCAGGTTGTTTATTGCTTTATATATAATTTGTGCAGTGAGAAAATGAACCAGATCTGTGAATTTTAGAATTTTTGATTTTAAGAATAGTGGATTTGTATGATCTCTGTAACCAGTTTTATGGATTATCCTTATGGCCCTTTTTTGTAATATAAAGATTGATGATAGCGAACATTTGTAAGTATTGCCCCAAACCTCTGCACAGTAATTCAAATACGGTGCAATCAGGGAACAATAGAGAATGTGGAGTGATTTGTGGTCCAGAATGTGTTTTACTTTACTCAAGATTGAGATACTTCTTGAAATTTTGTTATGTATATGATTTATATGAGACTTCCAGTTTAATTTATCATCTACAATCACACCAAGAAACTTATGTTCAAGTACTCTTTCAATTTCCACACCATCTAACTGAATCTGCACTTGTGCAGATTCAGTTTGTGTTTTGGCACAAATACTTTGATTTGGTATACTTTAGCTTCTTCACCCCTTTTCAGCAAAATTTTCATTTTTTTCACCCCTTTTCAGCACAAATTCCAGCTTTTTTGGCTGTTTTCAGAAAAAAAAATCTTTTCAGCAGAAACTCTGCTGATTCATCTCTTTTCAGTGCAAGTTTCTGCTTCTTTGCCTCTTTTCTGCAGAAATTCTGCTGATTCACCTCTTTTCTGCAAAATTTTCAACCTTTTCACCTCTTATCAACACAATTCTCAGCAGCTTCTGCTCATTTCAGCAGAATTGTCCGTCTCTCCACCTCTTCTATGTAAGAATGACTTTGGCTCAGGGAAATGAACAGCCGCCTTAAGACCAGGAGGACCAGGTTCAAATCCTGCTCAGGGCGGCATTGTTTTTTTTTTTCACCACCATACAACTTTTTGCAACTTTTCATCGTTTTCAGCTTTTCAGCAGACAGCTTCAGCGTTAAGGCATCCACACAGCATTTTCGCAGGAAATGCAAATTTTTCTAGTTACAATTGTCATTTTGTTCATCACAGAACTTCTTGCAGTTCTTTTCTTTTTTAACCAGAAAAACAATCTCTGACTATAAACAGCTTTAAATTATGGTAAATATTTTTTTCTTTAAAACACTGAAGACAAACTGGATTAGTGATGAGTTGGATGATCACTACTTCTACTCCTTTTGTTCCTTTTGAGTTTGTCTCCCTCTGAGGTGAAAAGACCTGGAGAGAGAGTCAAGATGTCATGTATGCTGTCTGGTTATAGCCTGACAAGCCATTATTTGCACTGGATACAACAGAAACCTGGAAGAGCTCTGGAGTGGATTGGTAGAATGGAAACAGGGTCAAACTCTGCTATCTATGGCAGTTCTTACTGTAAGTTTTACTGTAAGCAATTGGAAAATATCTGTTAGTTATAATAATAATTTCAAAAGTAAATAATGGTAATTTGACACTGTAAAATGCACACTTGATTATAGGCTGAAAAGATGAGCAAGCTGAAAATCATTCATAGTAACTTTGAGTAACTGAGTGACATTAAAATGATGTTTAGTTGTTTCAATGGGCACAAGTCATGGTTTCCTTCTTTGTCAGATGTTTCACAGAAGCAGGAAACATAATTCTCAGATACTGACTTTACATTCTCTCAAATCACATCCAGTGAATGACTAAATCAGACAGACAGACTGGATCAGACAGGATCTTGGCAAAGCACTGAATTGAAGTTATTAGCAGATACTATACTTTGTCAAGTGAGGTAAGGACTGAAGACACACAGTAACTGTTGAGTTGTTTGAGCTGCTGTGGGTAAAACTAGTTGCTCTGAGTAAATATGTTACAATAAATTTATACTAAACACCCTGGGATACCCTACAGCAGTGTTTCCCTACCTTTTGGAGCCACGGCACACATTTCACTTTAGAAAAATCACACGGCACACCACCAAACAAAAATGTCACAAAAAGCATATTGATAATTTCTCCCCGTGCACCAGGCATGGCGGAATTGGTTCAGATTTGTCCCAATTATATACCTTTTTTGACTTTCTTCTGACCACTATTCATGCTGGGCCTTCATCTGGTCAGATTAACTACTTTTCAAATATTTATCTATCACTATTACACGCTGCATTGTCTCACTTGCAGCATGACCATGTAATTTCTTCTTCGTCTTCTTCTGTTTTACTGGCAGTTGGCAACCCATTTAATTAGAGCAGGTAGTTGTATTGCCCTCTAGTGGAGGGGAATGTAATTCCTCTGCCCGTTACTCACGCTGGTTGCTTAGCATACCAATCAGGTGAAACCAGATAATCTCCATGGCACACTTGATCATTTCTCACGGCACACCTATGTGCCACGGCACAGTGGTTGGGAAACACTGCCCTACAGGTCCTATTAGATCCCCCACTCAACTGATGCTATGAGTTTTTGATAGCATTAATTACACCCATAATATATATTTTAAAAATGAAAAAAAAAAAAAACAAAAAAAAAACTACTTGTTGTGGTAGCTTAGACATGGTGATGATATTTCTCCTTCCTCACTTGTTTCTGTAACATGTTTCTGAACCTGCAGTTTAACAGAACAATGTTACAAAAGATTCATTAAATAAATTACACATTAATATCCATTATCACCGCGTAGCAGTTATTAGTAGTTGTAGTGACAGTGTGTGCATGTGTTTCTTACATTGCCTTTTCTAAAACACAAAGAAAACTAAGTTTGAAACTTATTTTAAGTTCAGTAATAGAAGAACTGGGGAGAGTCCCATTAAAAGTTTTAGATTCAAGAGGTTTAATTTGAGTAATGATGTCTGACATTTTTTTTAAATCTATATAATTAAAATAAATACTTTGTTCATTAATAGATTTGCAGAGCTATGTAACATGCATCATGTAAAATAATTATAAGAGTTTACTTTTTTTTTCAAAATTAAACAATTACTGTTAATATAATTTTAAGCACAGTGTGTGTGGGTCAATTAGATGATAACATCTTCCAAAAAAAAACCAAAAAAAACAGTAGAAAGACTGAATGATCAGATACATGAGTATGATGATGACAGTGTCAAACTTCTGATTATCCTTTGACTTGAAACAGGCTCAATTTGTGTTTTGATTCATTTTATCAGTATTTTAAAAAATGTAGAACACACTGGACTCTAATATGTTCTGATTTAATGAATTTTTAAGGGTGGGGACAAACCACCCTCATTTGAATAATATTTTAATTCTGGCTAAATTTAACAGTATTACTTCTTTTGGAAGCATTTGTTTGAGGAGATAAGGTGCAATAAATCTAGGTGGAAATAGTTACACAATATAAAAAGTGGGACTGAATTTTTAAAAAAATATTTAGTGATAGTTTTTGTCTCATGTGCAGAAAATTTGTTATAATAAATATAAAAAAATAGACAGTTCATGATATTGTATGTCTTTATCTTTTTCTTGAAATACCAATTAGCTCCTGTTGTGGGAGGTCTATGCAAAGCTGTGTTACTATATAAACACATCATCATCAGTTCTCATTTAGTTTCTCTACAGAGCAGCTTTGGACACTTTTTAACTGCACAAACATTCTGATTATAAAGTGTTCTAAATTATGGACTATATTACTTCCTGGAGTTTATTATTCATTATATGTTTCCATGGTAAGAAAAGGATTCATTCTTTAAAAAATGAAGACAATACTCTAATTATAATGATAACTTTCTTTTTCTTTTGTTCTTGCAGGAGTTTGGAGTGAGATCAAACTGGAGCAGTCTGCCTCTGAGGTGAAAAGGCCTGGAGAGCGAGTGAAGATGTCATGTATCCTGTCTGGTTATAGCCCAACAAGTTATAATATTCACTGGATACGACAGAGACCAGGGAGAGCTCTGGAGTGGATTGGGTGGATGATTACAGGCTCAAACTCTGCTTACTATGCCAGTTCTTTTCAAAGTCGTTTCATCATAACTGAAGAAGACTCCAGCAGAAGTCAGTATCTTGAGATTAAGAGCCTGACAGCAGAAGATTCTGCTGTTTACTTCTGTGCCCGTGAAAGCACAGTGACACACAACAGAGGAACAGCTGTACAAAAATATCAACTAGTAAAGTAACCTCGAAGACTTTTGGGTTTGTCTTCACTGGAAAACTAATTTCAATATTCTGAATGTGAAGTGTAAACAGAAAATATTTATTAATCATATAAATGATTTCCAGATTTCCAAAAAACTGGCCCATAATGTACTTTGTCAATTCAAAAGAGGACTGAGAGATAGATGCTTGGGCTGGAAGGAGCTTTCAGTGGATTCACACTCATGAACAGAAAAGAAATACTGAATAGTTTAAGGTGAAGATCAAAATTACATTTCTGTTTCCACAGGTCTGTACAGTCCAGCAATTTGACTCTATTGTATATTACTACGCCAAATACCCTTTTAAAGAAAGTAAATACTAAAAAACCTCCAGGTGGCAGTAAAACATGAAAACTGAGCAGAAAGAAAAGCATGCATGTAAATATGTAGAAATGTTCATCTGTGCAGCTGCTCTTCTGCTTTTTCTTTCTCTTCCTCTTCTCATGGCTATAAATAAGTTGTTGTTTTTCTTACAACATTAATACTTTTTTGGACATGTGTGGTATTCCTAACACACACACACACACACACACACACATATATATATATATATATATATACATATATATATATATATATATATATATATATATATATATATATCCAAAATGGTATGCACAGTATGACACGCTTGAACAACAGCTTCTAAAACAGTTTCTTGTGTAAACAAGAAACTGAGGCCGGTTGTGGAAATGACACTGGATTGAAAATGGATTGAAATGCTAGCTTTCTACAGCTTACTACAGTCGCTGCTTATCTAAAACGGCAAACAGGACTTTGGTTAAGAAGAGGACAACCAACATTCTACCAGGTCTATCGACCGGAGTGTTTCGGGCTGCGCTCCCTAACCGGGAGATAGCTAGCAAGTTTACGGATTAGCTACCAGCAACTGCTAGCTCGCCAGTTAAATAAAAGAAGAAAGGACCCCTGGACTGGAAAGACTGGTTACCCAGTATGCCACCCAAGAAAGGCCCAACACCAGAGGAGGTCGAGGACATAAAAACCTCCCTCGGAGCGCTGTGCGGAGACGTGGCCGCAGTCAGGGCGCAGCAGGAGCTGCTTCTGGGGCTTCTGGAGGAGGTAAAACAGCTACGCCTCCAAAATGCCCAGAAGGACAGACGAATCATGGATCTCGAGCGGCGGGTGGATGAGCTGGAGCAGTACACCCGTACGAACGACGTGGTCATCAGCGGTATTAAAATCAAGCCGCGCTCGTATGCGCGCGCGGTCGCCGGGAACGTCGGGGAGCCCAGCAACGAGGAGACCCGCTCGGTGGAGCAACAGGTGGCGTCCTTCCTTCAAAGCAAAGGGATAGAGATGGACCTGGAGCATGTAGAAGCATGTCACCCACTGCCCAGGAGGAGCGACAGACCGCCGGCCGTCATTATGAGATTCGTCAATCGGAAGAACAAGGTCGCACTGCTGAAACAAGGACGCAAACTGAAAGGCACGGACGTTTTCATTAATGAGCATCTGACACGAAAAAACGCAGACATCGCGAGGAAGGCAAGGCAACTGAAGAAGAACGGTAAAATACAACATACATGGGTAACAAACTGCAAGATTTTCATAAAGCTAAACGGGACACCAGAAGAGGCAAAAGTACTGATAGTGAGGAACATGGAGGACCTGGATGACAATCAAAGATGATAAATACACCAACATCTCTAATTACACCAGGAAATGACATGGACACGTTGAAATCAATTCTCCAACAGAAAGTAATTGATCTAGATTGTGACTATAAGGAGCATAATATAATAGACCCAGAAATAGATTCTGAAAGTAATTTTCTCTCTTCTTTTGTTAAAAATTGTAATTATTTCACACAGGAACAATATGAAAAAAAAATCAACCTAGACGGGAAGCTCTCATTAATTCACTTTAACAGTAGAAGTATGTACTCTAATTTTGATTTCATTAAGGACTACTTGCAACAATTTTCTCGCCCCTTTAGTGTTATAGCCATCACTGAAACTTGGTTCAATGTTGATAAAGGAATAGATTTCTGTTTGAATGGATATGATTTAAAATACATGAATAGATTAAATAAGGCGGGCGGAGGGGTTGCTATATATGTTCATAACTCTATAAGATATAATGTTGTCACAACTATGTCTATGGCTATTGATGGAATTTTGGAATGTTTGACTATTGAGATCATGAACGAAAAAAAGAGAAATGTTATAATAAGTTGCATATATCGGACACCCAGTTCAAGTATTGACATTTTTAATGAATGGATAGAAAAAATGTTTGCTTCGGTGAACCAAAAATTACTATTCATCTGTGGTGATTTTAATATTGATTTGTTGAACCCAACAAGGTTAAAAGCCATTGATGACTTTACTGACACGATGTACAGCTTATCACTATATCCAACAATAACAAAGCCAAGCAGAATAACATCACATAGCGCAACTATTATTGACAATATTTTTACTAATACCATGGATTTCCAAATTAGTAATGACATAACTGACCACTTACCAGTTTTTACTTTGTGTGACTGTGATTTAAAAAAAATAGATACCAAGATTACGATAGCAAAGCGAACAATAAATGAAGAAGCAATTCATGCCTTCAATTTCGATTTAGCACAACAAGATTGGAGTTCGGTGTATGAAGAGTCAGATGTGGACAAGGCTTATGACAATTTCCTAGATATTTTCACTATGTTGTACAATAAACATTGTCCTGTAAACGAACATAAGACAAAGAAAAAAAAAGATAAAAAGTCCTTGGCTCACAAAAGGAATTATCAATGCTTGCAAAAAGAAAAACAATCTGTATAAACAGTTCATCAAAGTAAAAACAAAAGAAGTGGAACAAAGATATAAAGCATATAGAAATAAATTGACTGATATTATAAGAACGAGTAAACAACTTTATTATAGAAGAAGATTATATGAAAATAAAAACAATATAAAAGGAACTTGGGATGTGTTAAATAACTTAATTAAACAAGGATCTTCTGGAACATCATATCCTGAATATTTCATTGATGCAAATGGTGAAAATCACAACATGAGTAACATTGTTGATGGGTTCAATATATTTTTTATAAATGTTGGCCCTGAACTAGCAGCGGACATCCCGTGTCAAAAAAATGAAAATATCAGTAATATAAAATCAAATCCCTTTTCACTGTTCCTCTCAGCTACAAATGAGCAAGAAGTAATAAATATCACATTAAAATGTAAAAGTAAGTCTTCAATGGATTATCATGACATAAATATGTCTGTAGTTAAACAGGTTGTTCTGAATATTGCTAGTCCCTTAACATATGTCTGTAATTTATCATTTCAGTCCGGTTGTTTTCCAAAAAAAATGAAAATTGCAAAAGTAATACCACTATACAAAAGTAATGACAAACACAGTTTTACCAATTATAGGCCTATTTCTCTACTGCCTCAATTCTCAAAAATTTTAGAAAAACCTTTTAATTCAAGATTAGAAAAATTCCTTGAAAAACATCAAATAATAAATGTTGGTCAGTATGGTTTCAGAACGCAAAGAACCACTTCAATGGCGATAATTGAGGCAGTAGAAGAAATTACTAATGCACTGGATAAAAATAAATATGCAGTTGGTATTTTTGTTGATCTCAAAAAGGCCTTCGACACAATCAATCACTCAATTTTATTGGATAAATTGGAAAGATATGGTGTTCGAGGGAAAGCTGGTAACTGGTTAAAAAGTTACCTAACGGGTCGGGAACAATATGTTAGCATAGGGCATTACCATTCAGAAAAACCTGGTATTACATGTGGTGTTCCCCAAGGGTCAGTGTTGGGACCAAAACTTTTCAATGTTTACATAAATGATATTTTTGATGTTTCTCAAGTACTTAAACTCATACTGTTCGCAGATGATACCAACATATTTTTCAGTAGCGATGATTATACTGATCTTGTAATGACCGTAAACAGGGAGCTAAAATTAATAAAAAAATGGATGGATATAAATAAATTATCATTAAATATAAATAAAACTAAAGCAATGTTTTTTGGTAATTTAAAATATAATATAGAATTACCAATTATTATAGAAGGTGTACCCATTGATAATGTGAGTGAAAACAAATTTTTGGGAGTCGTAATTGATAACAAAATTTCATGGAAACCCCACGTCAGACACATAAAAACCAAAATTTCCAGAAGCCTCGCAGTTTTGAACAAAGTGAAACCATACCTTGATAAAGATGCACTTCGTACTCTGTACTGTACCCTGGTTCTTCCATATTTTACATATTGTGTGGAAGTGTGGGGAAACACATATAAAAACACAACTAATCCATTAGTCACAGTACAGAAACGAGCACTGCGTATTATTCACAAGGCTGGTTATCTAGATCATACTCACAAACTCTTTCTTCAGGCAAAGTTACTTAAATTCCAGGATCTGGTTAATTACAATACAACCATAATCTTATACAAAGCCTTTAATAAACTTCTACCTGCAAATTTACAATCTATATTTGAAATTCTTATAATGTGAGAGGCTTTGGAGAATTCAAATTACCCAGAACTCGAACAACCCGTAAAGGTTTTTGTGTGTCTGTATGTGGTGTGAAAATCTGGAACAGTCTGAGTTTACAACTGAAACAATGCAAAAATATTCATAGATTTAAATTCCTCTACAAACAGTCGGTCTGGTCACAGTATAATCAATGATGGTTTTAGTGTACTCTGAAATGTCTGTTCTCTTACCATTGTTGGTATGGATTCTAAGGGAAAAAAAAAAAAAAAGTGTGTGTATGTATGTATATATATGTACATGTGTGTGTAGATACATATGTATGTATGTATGTATATGTATGTGTGTTTGTTACTTGTAATTATTATTGCCTGTTACCTGTGGTAACGCAATTTATAATTAATATATTCTGTATTCAGTTATGAAGGTTCTATTTGTTTTGCTTGGTTTTGGTTGTTTGGTTTGCAACGATGGGCGTAGCTGCGGGAAGCTTATTGTTTTTTGTTGATGAATGAACATAGGGGTGGGATTTAATAAGTTTTCTTCATCCCACTCCTTTTCAGGTACATTTTGTTTGTTTGTTATTTTGTTTTTGTGCACTTTATGTTCAATATATGTATTTGTTGTGCCTGAAATGAACAAATTAAAAAAAAAAAAAAAAAAAAAAAAAAAAACATCAGTTAAAAAGCAACATTATAATTTATTTATTGATCTATTTTTTGTCTTTCTAACACTCTTTCACACCTTTATTCTAATCTGAATTTTCTATTAAGTGAGTGTCTGGCTCGTTAGCAGTTAAATGTCACCACCTGGTGTAATTGCTACATGAGATTTGTTTAGATGATGGTATACTACATTTTTAGTGCTTTAAGACTGAAAAATAACACATGCAAATTGTATCTGAAAATGAATGTATGCTAAGTGTGAGTGAATCGAGACAGTATTTCTTTGATGAAGAGGTGGAGTACTGATGTCTTCAATCTCTTCATATGTATTGCAGAACAGGTCAGCTGAGAGAGGCTCATGGACTCATTCAGATAAACACACACAAAGACAAATACTGGATCACCCATGTTTATGGATAGTTTTTGTTTTTTTGTTCTATGTTGCCTTAATATGACCCCAACAAAGCTTTCATAACCAGCCCTCTTTTTTTAACAGCAGAACTTTGACGGTTTATTTCTATGAAATATGCTTTTCTGTTTACGGGTGTAAAGTGTGAACAGCTGACACAGTCAGCCTCTGAGACTCCAGAGCTTTGTTAACATCTGACCATCAACTGTCAGGTCACTTATTCTGTTAGCACCTACTGGACAGCTTGGATCAGACAGCTTGCAGGGAAAGAACTGGAGTGAAGTGCAGGTGTTGGATGGACCACATACAAAGATCCATTAAAGAAAAAGTTCAGTATCAGCTTACACTCTTCCAGCAATACAGTAACTCTTTATGTACAAAATACACTGCTGTGTATTACTGTGCCAGACACCAAACAAACACCAAACATCTGTAAACCAACCAAAAAACAAGTTTTCAGACCCATAAGGATATTAAAGAGGTTTCATCATATAAAAAACAGAGATAAGTACAAAAACAGCAACTTTCTTCACTCTGAAAATATTTATGTAAATTTTATAATTGCATCTAATGAAAAAAAAGTAACATGACACAACTTGTTGCGTCTTTATATCTAAGTGCATTTTGTTTTCCAACAAAAAGAAATGTGTCTTTGTTTGCCAGTTGGAAAAAGTCAAAGATACACATGGATTTTTTTTACATAAAATGTTATTGATGCACAAAAATGGGGAAAGTTGTTTATTTATTTTTCACAATAAAATTAAATAAACCGTTTTGTGAGTGCACTTACTGCCACAAAGATTTATCATTTTTTTAAAAAGCTTTTCAACCATTAAGATTAGTGCATACATACATGTAAAAGAGACCTAAGTAAATATATTACATTTTCTGAGTAGTTATTTTTCTCTGTAAGCTCTTTGTTTCTGTGTGTCTGACATCTGTAAACAGGGTATGTCTGCAAAATTCTCCAAACATGTTTAAGTGTATTTCCATGACGATACAGAAAATAAATAAGTAAAGCAATGTATGAATGTCACTGTTTAAAGCTTCTGTAGTAACAGTCTTTAATATCTGAAACAAAGTGAATCACTTCTGGTGCACAAATAAGGATATAAATACATCTTATTTGTTTAATAACATAAACATACAATGATGGTCAACAGCCTCTTTAATGAGTCAGAGTTAGGTCAACAAACATGCTTTGTATGTTTGATTTTATGCAAACTTGGCTTCCTTGCTGCTCAGCCATAAAGCTCTGCACATTTTCTTTGCATGGAGATACCAGAATATCAGTCTCAACCTAAATCATGTTTTCTGTAGCTCTGCTGCTGCTGTTAGTTGGTTCAAGTGAGTCTGGATTTCTCAGTCACTAGTTTAGTTTTGTCAGCACAATTTGATCATTTATTATGAAATATACTTTTCTGTTAACAGGTGTAAATTCTGAAACATTGACACAGCCAGCCTCCATGATTGTACAGCCAGGGGAACACCTCACCATCACCTGTCAGGTTTCTTATTCTCTCAGCAGCTACCCAACAGCGTGGATTGGAAGTGGATTGGAAGGGCAGGAGATGGATGGACAACATACTACAAAGATTCACTAAAAAACAAGTTCAGTATCAGCTTTGAATCTTCCAGCAAAACAGTCACTCTCAAGGGGACGAATGTGCAGCCTGAAGACACTGCTGTGTATTACTGTGCCAGAGAGTCACAGTAACATGAAGCATCAGTAGGCCTGAACAAAAACTTCACAGTGCCTGAACATAAGTAAAGAAACCAGAGGAGGAGCTCTCAGACCATTAAAGATATAAAGATATAATGAGAGTCTGCTCATTCTAACAATATTACAATATTTATGTGAATCACTTATTTCATAAGAAATAAATAATTTAACTATTATTATTTTTTCACAGTATACAATTATACAACAGTATACAGTATACAACAATAGCTAAATAAATAAATGTCGCAAATAAAACATTCTATACCTATCTGTATCTTACGGAAGCGTAGAGCTGCCACCCAGGCAAAATAAAAATAGAAGTATATCACGTTATAACGTGAAAAGTTTATTGTTCTAACAAGATACTTTTCATGTTTGTACAATATACTTTTCACGTTTGAACAACATAATATCATGTTATTACAATATACATAATTATTACGTTCGTACAATATAAATATTATATTGGATGAACGTGACAATTATATTGTACGGACGTGATAATTATGTATATTGTAATAACGTGATATTATGTTGTTCAAACGTGAAAAGTATATTGTACAAACATGAAAAGTATCTTGTTAGAACAATAAACTTTTCACATTATAACGTGATATACTTCTATTTTTATTTTGCCTGGGTGGCAGCTCTACGCTTCCGTAGTATCTAAACATGAATTCAATTACTGTTTTAAAGAAAAGAACAAATTATTTAAAAACCCTCTATTAAAGCATGATAGAGAATCAATGTGACATAATCTACACTTCACATTAACTATGGTATATCATATTGTTCAGTTTTAGCTTGACTTTTATCTGGTATTTATATGCTTTCCCTTGGATGGATTATTAATGTCACAATGGTTATTTTCTTTGGTGGACAGATGCCACAGTGCTATACTGGTTTATAATGGTTTAAAACATGGTGAAATTTAAATACCTTCTGTTTTAGACTGTCTTAGAGATGTCATCTACTAGATGGCACACACTTTTCTTGAACTGAATATCTAACAAATCAGTAGTCATATTGTTCAGTCATACAAATCTAATGATTACGCAATTTCCTCCCTTCTGCTATGAATAAAGAATCATTCTCACATCCAATTGAATCCAGAGTTCTATTAAATTCATTTATGTTTTAGAATTGATTTTAAGGTTTTATTTATCATTTATAAAGCACATTTTGTTCTGGCACCAAGCATCATAGCATAAGTGATAATCCTGATATGAGCCTTAGAACCTCATCTCTCATCATGTTTAAAGTGTTTGAATCCTGCCATTGGGAGAATAATTTTGCTATGCACTCATGTGGCAGTCAGATTTTTTTGATGAGTCAAATTTTGTCTGCCGTCATGGTCACAAAACCATTGGGGAGGTTGCAGATTAAGCCATCATCCTTTCAACAGCAGAACTGCAAAACTGATTTATCTGAAACATTATTCAAACTGTAAAGATAAAGGTAGATCTTTTTTAGGTCAGTGTGTTTTTGATTGTTGTTTTTGTTTTCTGAGTCAGAATTGTTGTGGTTGAACAAGCTTCTTTGGAGGCAGTTTCAGAGATGAGATTACACATTTAGCAAAAATTCATGTTTGTAACACAGACTATAAAAAATGTGTCTGACTCTTGTAATCATTTAAACAATAGTGGCTACTCGTGTAAGGAGGAGTCTATGCAAAACAGACATCTTCCACCACTACTTATCCCTCTGTGGAGAAAATGACACACAACTCTGGGTACTACTGTATCATGGATTACAAGACAGGACTACTCCTTTTAGTTATTTGGTGGGCAGGTGAGGATTTTCCCTGATTTTAATTTAACATGGCCTTATTTTAGGAGAGCAATTCATTTATATTCTTTTTTTTCTATTTACTTTTCTTATTTTATGTTTTGACAGGTGTTGATGGACAGATTCTGACAGAATCTGAACCAGTGGTTAAAAGGCCTGGAGAATCCCACAGATTGACCTGTACAGCCTCTGGATTCACATTCAGCAGCTACAGGATGGTTTGGGTTAGACAGGCTCCTGGAAAAGGACTGGAGTGGATTGCTTATATCAGCACTTACAGTTCTCCTATCTATTACTCCCAGTCAGTCCAGGGTAGATTCACCATTTCCAGAGATGACTCCAGCAGTAAAGTCTATCTACAGATGAACAGTTTGAAGACTGAAGACACAGCAGTTTATTACTGTGCTCGACGTGACACAATGAGAGGAAGTAATATGAGAGTCATACAAAAACTACTTTCCTTTTTACACTAATAGCACACACTAGTCTAAAAGCAGTTGCACTGGTATGCTCATGTATTATTACTGGATTAAACTTCTCAAAACAGTATACATTACCATGGTTACTTTTATTTCTAATTACTTAATCATTATCTCTGAAAATAGAAACTACTTTTGCAAAAGATTATAAAAACCTTGCACCAAACCACCAAAACATTGAAAAGGTCTTGGATGTGGAAGATTAAGTTTGGCTTTTCTTTTTATATCTATCATTCATCATTCATTGACAAACCACCATTCCTACAAGGACAAGAAATGTAAATAAATAAAACAAAAACAAATTATACATACTTATGAAACAGTTGTGTTTAGAGTTTTGCAAAGTGTGTGCTGTAATGTCACAATATGAGTAAATGTGCACAATGTCACAGTTTAAACATGTGATACACTGATAATATTTCAGCACTCCAGAAATTGTAAATATATATATATTATGAATAAAATTTAAGAAACAACAGTTTCAGTATCATGATAGAAAATTCAGTGTGAAAGCTCAGTTAAAAGAATTGTTCACGTAATCAGTCACATTATATATTTAGTCCTTTAATTGTTGCTGCGGTGATGTCAACAACTGTTACTCAATTTAAAATATGTGAAATCATTTTTGAGACATTCACTTCCAGCTAGCTCAATGAAACCTAAGTGTTTCCCAACTGTCTGAAAAGAGACACTCAAAACCTTTATGTGATTTGCTTTAAACTATAATTATGTAAAACTATATTTTATTTTTATGTGTATGAAATTTATATAATTTTTAAATTAAATTACATTTTTATTTTATTTTGTCACAGGTACATCATGTTGCCTTTAACTGCAAAAAGCAAGTTTATGAGTTAATTCATGTGTTTTGGCATTATTGGGTACTGTTAACCTGTTTTACTGCTTTTCAAAGTTTAATTAAAACAACAGGAACTAAACATAAACACACAGTTCTCCCTTAGGATTCATCAAAACAATCCAAATAAGTCGAGCAGAATTTTGTAGAGAATCATGTACAAGCTTTCTAACATAGTGACAGGGGATTTCTTTAAATCACCCTGCCGTTCTTCAGCTGAGACGTCTGAGTCAGAAAACACACAAACACTGCAGTTCCATTTTTACTCGCGAGGGCAGCCATGGACGCACGACCTGCGTCTCATCGCTGCCTGCGTTCTTTATTTATACAAGTCTGTCTGTATGTGTGTGTGTGTTGTGTGTGTGTGTATGATAACATCACTTCAGTAGCGGGACTTCCCCTTTTCTACATCTGTATGTTCTCGTAAAAGCGCTGAGCTTGGTTTTCTTCTACATCTAAATGTTAAAAACAACAGGATGCGGTTAGTATCTGCAGAAGTTCAGCACACAGGTTTCTAGGCAAAAGGTCGTGTATAAATATGCTTAACTGATAAATATAAAGAATACATTTCATGTAACTGATCAAAACATAATTATCTTCTGACACATAGTTACATTTCAAAAAAATGTAAATATGAAAAAAACAATTTCATTTGGTTTTCTTCACTGGGATTTGCAACGTATGTTTGAGGACTCAGACATACGTTGCAAATAGGATTATTTGCAGCTGCTGAGTCCAGTCACTGTGGCTCTCGAGCACAATAATCCACAGCAGAATCTTCAGTCTTCCAGTTGTTCATCTGCAGAAAACACTTCTCTGCTGCTGTCTATGAAGGCGGTAAACCTGCTTTCTACTGCCTGAGAGTAGTGCTGCCATTAGTATCAGCTCTAGTCCTTTTCCTGTCTGATCCAGGCCATCCACCAGCTGCTAAATCACATCTTAATTGGAGGATATGGTGCTAAATTATGGACTCATTTCAGGCCATCTAGGTTTTTGGTTTTTAAAGAGCCATTGCCAGTTCCTAATTTTTTGGTCACGCCTCATACAGACCCTGTTCACCGAAGCAGTCATTTCAAGGCCTGAAGAATCAGATTGACCTTCACAGCCTCTGGATTTACAACTACTTCATGAGCTGGGTCAGACATGCTCCTGGAAAAGGACTGGAGTAGATTGCTCTTATACGCAGGTTATAGCTTAAAACTCCACTTCCAGATGAACAGAATCATCTTTTTGGGAGCACATAATATAGTTTGTCAGTTCAGGACAAGACTGAAAACTCACAGTGACGGTTGCTGACTTTTAGTTGCTGTACAGGCTCCACACCATAGTAAAACTGCATGATGCCCTTGCGTTGAGTAGTAAAAATGTGATACGATACAATTATAATAAACACCTTGTGAGTGTAAGAAAAAACTTTTTCTAATCATAAATCTAATGGACAGCTTACAGGAAAAGGATTGGAGTGGATTAGTAGTGACTCAAACATTAGGAATTTGCTGAAGAGCAAGTTCAGTGTCTCTACCATGTTAATTTCCGATTCTTTAATTCTCAGGCCAAGGAGAGACACAACACTGTTAAAGTAATTCACACTCTTTAATTCTCTGAATCTTTGTATACAACCTTCACCCGGGTGGGAGATGTGCACTCAACCTAGCGCTCCGCAGATCTCCACATGGCTGACCGTTGCAGAAACTTTTATAGCTTCTACCCCTCACAAGATCTCGCTAAAGTTTTGAGCGATCTCGCAAAAGTTCATCTTCATTTTTTTTTCTCCAATGTCCATATGTTATAACATTTGATCTTTTTTAAATTTTCATTAAGTAACCTAAAATCTTAAAATGTGTATTATCATCAAAAAAGAAAAACTGCATAAATGTTTGACATATCCTAGTTCTCGTTTGTGCCTAAAAAATGTTTTTGCATGTAGTTATACATGGTTTCAGTTCCTCAGCAGTTTTGCTTCTTACAGTATCACCACATCTTTGTCTTCACACAGCTGCAAGATCTGAAAATGCTAAGGGTGTTTTTTTTTGTTTGTTTGTTTGCTTTTTGGATGCAAAATTGCAAATGCTAAAAAGAGCATGCCAAATAACAGGTGTCAATAGATCCCTAACAGTATAGAAATGGCCACTAAAATGCCTCAGAAATTTGATGCCAGTTAGAGGAGAATGATGTGAGTGATAGATGATACCCCAGCAAGGGAGATGATGATTGGAGTGGACTTCAGTGGACATGTACATGAAAGGAACAGAGGTGATGATGAAGTGTTGGATAGGTAAGGTGAAAGACTAGTAGTGGTGGGTTTTTGCAGAAAGGATGAAAATGGCTGTAGTGAACACACTTTAAGAAGAGGAATGAACATAATGTGACATATAAGATGGGATAAAGGTGAAGAGAGTTGGACCACAATGTTTATGCAGAAGGTTCAGTCTGAAAGAGATATGAGGTTGCAATGTCAGGGGGAATGTAACGAGGCAGAATTAGATCATAACCAGACTTTGAACATCAATAATAGGAAGCAAGTGAAGACAGAGGTAAGCAATAAATGTTGGAAGCTGAAGAATGAAGAATGTTGTGGAGACAGGAGTTGAGACAGGCTCGTGGTGGTGGGGAAGAGTTTGAATGGACTTTAGACATTATTTCTTTTTCATTTTTCATGAAATAACATGAGAACAGGCTTCATCTAGCCATGGAACTGGTTGTCAGTCAATTGTTAAATTACATTTTCAGGTGTATGAAAGTGGCTTTAATACCAAAAAAGCTAGTTTTAATTTTGTGGGGGCAATTAAAAAGGTTTGTGACACAAAGCACTACTTTTTAAAATGATATGCCAAACTAGGCAAATATATGTATGTATATTACGCCTGGTTGGTCTCTGATTAGCAGCTCATGTGAGCATGGACCCTGAATTGATGACATTTTTAAAAATGGAAAAAAAAATATAAAAAAAAAAGCAGTATTGTCAGTATTAATCAGAAGCATAATTGTCACTGTGATTAATGGATTGTTGTATTTGTTGCTTACTTGTGTAACTGAGGAGTAAAAGGATAGTATTCAGTGAGTCACTTTCTAATATTTAATGCCATTATCAACACACAGCATGGGAAATTTTACCGCTTTCACTTTAATTATGTTCTTCCTTCAAGGAGGAGCCAATGCAAAACAAAGGTGCCCTTCACCTTTACTTCTCTGACTGCAATGGGCCACAGAGCAGCGGCAGTGGACATTAAGTTTAACATGATGGACTGTAGAATAGGGCTGCTGTTTCTAACTCTATGTTTTGCAGGTGAAGCTCTTTGGGTAATTGTTCTCAGTTTTTACTGATGCTGTAAGTAGACTATCTTTTTTCATCTTTTTTTGTTTTCTTTTCACAGGTGTTTTTGGTCAGACTTTGACTGAGTCTGAACCAGCAGTAAAACAGCCTGGAGAATCTCACAGATTGACCTGTAAAGCCTCTGGATTCAACAGCAATTGGATGGCCTGGGTCAGACAGGCTGCTGGAAAAGGGCTGGAGTGGGTCTCCACTGTCAGAAATGATGGTGACAACAGTTACTATGCTCAGTCAGTTCAGTTTACGATCTCCAGAGACGACAGCAGGCAGCAGGTGTATCTGCAAATGAACAGTCTGAAGACTGAAGATTCTGCTATTTATTATTGTGCTCGAGACTCACAGTGATTAAAGTTGGCTTAGCAGCTGTACAAAATCTTACTGAATTCATTTTAACTCATATGCACATATGCATTTACAGACTTTACAGTCATGGTGGCAAGGTGCAGTGCAACCAACATACAATAGACCAATTCAAATTAAATTTTTAATAATGTCACATCTATTAAGCATTATTCAGGTATTAGTAAGTTATTAGCAAGTGCTTAAATTATTATTTATAAAGAATTACTCCTCCTTAGTATGCAACTTATAAATACAGATATGTTATTATGATTATGATTATTACAAACAGTAATGTAGTAGCAGTGTACAGCAGTGATAGTGATGGTCTAACAGTAACAGATGGATAAACACATCTGTATTTATAAATGACATATTAAGGAGGAGTAATGATATATAAACAATAATTTATGCACTTGTTAATACCTTATCAATACCTTACTGATGCTAATAGTGGGACATGATTAGAAAGCATTACAAAAATATGTACTTCCATCTGATTTTGTCACAAAAATTGAAGTGGACCCATGGGCCTCATGGCCAAATTGAAGTGAAAAACTGGAACTATCCAGTGAGTGGCAGTTCTCTAGGTAAAAGTGCATTGTTGATGCTGGTAGTCAGAGCCTATCGCCAAATGGAGCGGCAAAATACTTTGGCTATAACCACTCATTACACCAGGGGTGGGCAACTCCAGGCCTCGAGGGCTGGTGTCCTGCAGGTTTTAGATGTGTCCTTGATCCAACACAGCTGATTCAAATGGCTAAATTACCTCCTTAACATGTCTTGTAGTTCTCCAGAGGCCTGGTAATGAACTAATCATTTGATTTAGGTGTGTTGACCAAAGGTGATATCTAAAACCTGCAGAACACCGGCCCTCGAGGCCTGGAGTTGCCCACCCCTGCATTACAACATCTCTGAAGGCACAAGATATTCAGCCTTTAAGCAAATGGGTAATAGTAGAAGACCACACCAAGTGCCACTCCAGCTACAAACAGGAAGCTGAGGCTACACACAGGATACAGGCTCACCAAACTGGACAACAGTTCAAATCCATTTAATTTAAATTATATAGTTTATACAATCCATTTATGAATCAGTGGTTACAAGACCTGGAGGACTGCGTGCATTAAACTGCACAGCTTTGAATTCACCATCAGTTGCTTCTTACAATAAGCCAAACATTACAAAAATAACCAAATAAATAAATAATATTACATATTTATTTGTCTCTGGTCACATGCATATTCATTAGCTCATAAGGCTACTGTGCTTTCACACACAGTTTCAGTTCCTCAGAAGCTATTTCCCTATAGTATCACGTTAGATCTTCATTCTCATACATCTGCAGAAACCGAAAACATCAAGGGTACTTTATGCAAACCAGAAACAACAAACCAAAGTTTACATACTACACAATCTCATCTGTTAGAAGTACACCTGCACAAATACATTTAAAAATTTTCTATGGAAAAAAGGAGGCCCATTGAATCGTTTATCTTTTAGTAAACATCCTCCACTGGGATTTATATTATTTGTTAATGCACAAGAAATGATCAATTGTTTTAAAAAGAAATATTTTACTTTTGACGTTATTAGTTTCGAGCAGCAACAGAGTAAATTCAACAGTCCTTCAGTTATTGTAAATGCTGCCTTTTCAAAAAAAAGTTATTTTCTTCTTGTTTTACTAAACAAGAAGTGAATGTGTAAAAGTTTCTGAGCAGCTCTGTTTTTTTGTGTCTGACATTTGCAAACAGAGAGAACAACAAAAGGTTTATCCACAAAAATCTCCAAATCATGTTTAAGTAAAGCGAAGTGTATTTGCGTTTGTATTTGATATTACAAAAAGTAAATAAGAAAGTAAAACAATGTATGAATAAATGTTGCTGTTAAAACCTGTAACACATTTGCTAAAGTAAAGTACATTTGTATGATACCACTATAGAAAACAGGTACAGAAAGTAAAACAATAGATGAATAATAAATGTTGCACTTAAAATATTCTGCACACACACACACACACACACACACACACACACACACACACCTGTATCTAAACAAGGATGAATAACTTATGTTTGAAAAAAAAAAGAACACATTTACAAAACATTGTTTCAAAGTGTGGCTAAAAACAATATCACAATGTATTACAGGGGCGATTTTAGCTCGATTTCATTGCCATCAAACATTACAGCACGACTCATTTTCTAGTTTTGAACTCCAGCTGTTTGAGTTACACCTAAACTCTGCTGCGCCTTTGCTGTGTGCCCTCATATACCGTCCTCCCAAGTTTAATAAGGATTTTATCAAAGAGTTTTCAGGTTTTATGGCTGGAATTGTTCTTAATTTCGACAGTTTTTTAATCCTTGGTGATTTTAACATCCATGTCTGCTGTGACTCTAAACCTTTGTTCAAGGACTTTTTGAATATTATTGACTCTTTTAACTTGACCCAGTGGGTTACCGGTCCCACGCATGAAAAAGGTCACACTCTGGACTTGGTGCTCTCCCACCGGCTGGATGTGTGCATCACGGAAATATCCGAGTTGCGCATCTCCGATCATCTTCCTGTGTTGTTCACTCTATCGCTGCGCTACTCGGTAGATAAGCTGTACGCTCCAGCGCGCAAAAAGCGAGCGCTTAATGCTCTAACAGCGCCCACTTTTTCTGCTGCCCTTATGGATTCTGGAATAATGAACTCCAACTGTAAAAGTGTTGAGGACCTTTCGGACATTTTTCATTCTACCTGCACTGATATCTTGGACTCTATTGCTCCGCTCAGGACTGTGCGCGCTAAACATTTATCAGAGCCATGGTTGAACGAACATACGCGCTCCCTCAGACGTGACTACAGACACGCCGAAAGGAGATGGAAAAAGGACAGATTGCACGTTTCCCTACAGATTTTAAGGACTCGTCTTTCTGCTTACCAAGAAGCTGTAAAAACTGCAAAGACAAAGTTTGTCTCAAACTTAGTGTCAGTAAACAGTCACAGGCCTCAGGTACTTTTTAATGTCCTTAATCGCTTTCTTAGTTCACTTGATAATGCTGGAGTCATTTCTTCACCAAGTATGTGCGATGATTTATTAGCATTTTTTAATGACAAGATTCTATCGATAAATGCTCTTGTCTCGTCGTCTGCTGCTTCAGATCCGAGTCTTTCTCCTATGTGCTCAGCTGTCTTAGAGCAGTTTGATCCTGTCTCCCTTAATGACTTGACTGTGGTAGTTTGTAACCTAAGATCATCACACTGCCCCTCTGATTGTCTCCCTCCAAGCTTGCTTAAAAGCACTTTTAATACTGTTGGGCCTTTTATCCTGAGATTAATTAATATGTCCCTTGCTACAGGCTGCGTCCCCTCATGCTTTAAACAAGCTATAGTTCAGCCTCTTCTTAAAAAACAAAACCTGGACCCAACTGTTCTGTCCAACTACAGGCCTATCTCAAAGCTCCCTTTTCTATCTAAAGTCTTGGAGAAAGTGGTCTACCTACAGTTGCAGGCCCACCTTGATTTTAATATGATCTCTGAAAAATTTCAATCTGGTTTTAAATCACTACATAGCACTGAGACGGCACTTTTAAGGATTTTTAATGATATTCTTTGAACTCTGGACTCTGGCAGCCCTGCTGCCCTTTTATTGTTGGACTTGTCAGCGGCTTTTGACACGGTCGACCATGACATCCTGTTATCACGGCTAGAATTTCATGCTGGCCTAAAAGGATCTGCCCTACAGTGGTTTCGGTCCTATTTGTCAGAAAGGTCTTTTCATGTCAATATGGGCCCCCACAACTCCAAAATAGCCCCTCTTAAATACGGTGTACCTCAAGGCTCTATTTTGGGTCCTGCCCTGTTCGCACTCTATTTGTTGCCATTGGGCTCCATCTTCTCGCGGTACAGCATTTCATTTCACTGTTTTGCTGATGATTTGCAGATTTATCTACCTTTAAAAGCAGGGTCAGACCATCCCCAGCTCTTATTACGCTGCCTTGACGATGTCAAACAGTGGTTATCATTAAATTTTTTAAAGCTAAATGAAAATAAAACTGAGATTGTCATTTTTGGCAACTTTAATCATATCGACAGCACTCTGGGCGCCCTTTCCTCGTATTGTAAAACACATGTAAAAAACCTCGGTGTCTACATTGATGGTTCTTTTAAATTGAATAAGCAGGTGAGTGCAGTAGTTCAGTCTTGCTTTTTTCAGCTAAGACAGCTAGCCAAGGTAAAGCCATACCACCCGGCTAACGTCTTTGAGCGTGTTATTCACCTTTTCCTTACTTGCAGATTAGACTACTGCAATTCATTGTATTATGGTCTAGATCAGGCCACCATCCATCGTCTTCAGATGGTTCAAAATGCAGCTGCTCGCCTGCTAACTGGTACCAAACGGAGAGAGCATATAACCCCAGTTTTAGCTTCTTTACACTGGCTTCCTGTCTCCTACTGGATCCAATTTAAACTTTTACTTTTTGTTTTTAAGTCACTTAATGCCCGAGCCCCTCCTTACCTGTCTGAGCTCCTCTCTGACTATGCTCCAGGAAAAACAATGAGGTCTAGCTCAAAATTAATGCTGTCCATCCCATGGACTTATCTCAAATCCCGTGGTGACTCTGGAATAATCTCCCCTTAAATATTAGATCTGCACAAACTCTTGAGCAATTTGAATCATTACTAAAGACACATTTTATGCCACTATGATCCAAGCATTTTGGTCTTATTTGAATTAGTTTTAGTTATTGTTTTTAATTCTTTTATTGTCCTAATATTGTTTTTTATTGCTATTATTGTATTACATTGTTGCTTTTTAAATGCCATTTTTATATTGTTAAGCACTTTGTGCAGCATCGGCTGTTTGAAATCTGCTATATAAATAAATTTGACCTTGACCTTTAATTCTTTTTTGATGTCTGACAGCTGTGGTCTTCATGTTTTTTGGCAATCTAGTTAGGCTAAGTCCTTGTACATAGTGCTCCATGCCATCTTCTGAATTCATAGGTCATAGCATGTCTCACTTTGCTCTTAGTTCACAGTTGTTGTATTTCACAGTTTCTATCTTCATCATCTTGTACCTTCACGTTGTTGTAAATAAAACCCTTGTTCATGTCAAAGTTCTGTTTCTCGGCTTGAATCTGTTTTTGGGTCCACTCCATGTTTTGGCTTCCAGCCGTGACAGGTTCATTTTCTAATGCACTCATTGTTATCCCTCTTCTTGCAGTTATTTCACAAAGCCAGTAGGGTGTTTGCAGATTAAACCATCATTCTTTCAGCAGCGGAACTGCAATACTGATTTATCTCTAACATTACTCAAACCACAAAGATACATTTACATTGCTTTATAACCAGCTTCACTTCCAGCTGTTAACGTTTTTGGGTCAGTGTGTTATTGATGGTTGTGTTTGTTTTCTGAGTCAGAATTATAGTGGTTGAACAAGCTTATTTGGAGTGAAATTCAGATATGAGGTTAACCTGTTTGACAAAGTCACTTGAAAAATTGTGAAAACTCCTCAGTAAGTAAGGCGGAGTCTATGCAAAACAGACATATTCCACCACTACTTATCCATCTGTTGGAGAAGATAACAGACAACTCTGGGTACTTTGTAGTACTGTATCATGGATTACAAGACAAAACTGCTGCTTTCAGTTATTTGGTGGGCAGGTGAGGATTTCCCCTGATCTTGATTTAACATTAATTATTTGGAGAATAATTCATTATTTATTTGTCTATGTCTTACCAGGTGTTGATGGTCAGACTCTGACAGAATCTGAATCAGTGTTTACAAGACCTGGAGAATCTCACAGATTAACCTGCACAGCCTCTGGATTCACATTCAGAGACTACTGGATGGTTTGGGTCAGACAGGCTCCTGGAAAAGGACCGGAGTGGATTGCTTTTATACACACTTCAAGTAATAGCTATGCTACATCTTACTCCCAGTCAGTCCAGGGTAGATTCACCATCTCCAGAGATGATTCCAGCAGTAAAGTCTATCTACAGATGAACAGCTTGAAGACTGAGGACACAGCAGTTTATTACTGTGCCCGAGGGACACAGTGAGAGACAACAATAGAAATGCCATACAAAAACTACTTCCTCTATTTCCCAACACCAGGGAATATTTGGTAAACTCAGGGCTTTTTTCCAACATTTTTAAAATTCATGGTAAAAAAAAATGTCATCATTAAGTAGTAACACAATATCTCTTGTCCAGTGTCACCTTGTTTGAATTTAGGTTTCAAATGTACAGCAACAATTTTGTTGTATCGTTAAGTTAGCAAAAGTCAGTGAACAAATTAAACCAGATATGTTGACCATTTTAGAGAAGCTCCCATTAAACTCACACTAGCTTCATCATCAAAACAGAGAGTTTGGCATGCCCATTAACAGACTTAACCCCATTAAAGACAACATAAACACAATTTCCAATACAATAAAAAAATAAGAAAGTATATGCTTTTAAAAATCAATAAAACACACATTGTCATTATCACTTATAGTATAGATTACTGATAAGTATGTCACTATCTAATACTTCTAAACAACAAATCAATCAACAAATTTTTACAGCATTTCATCATGTACAGTTGTGATGAAGACATTCACAAAGTTATGGATGAAGATGTCAGTGTCACGGATCATTCTACATTTGCAAAGTTATGGTGTGGTTTCAGAAGAGCTTGTCTGTAACTATTATTTGATTTCAGTGAATCAGCTGGTCAGTGTGGAGAATGAATAATGAATAATAATCTTAAAGGTGAACAAAAAAAGTAGCTCCTAGGATAGACATCTGATTATGGGAGCATTTGATGCTGATTTTTTCTCTTACCTAACAGCCAGCATTCCAGTAGACAAGTCTGTTTGAACATTAAACAATAATCTGCAGGCTGAGATATAGCCCAATGAGTTGCAATATTGGCTGAATATGAAAGAGACCAGGAAGAGCAGTGGAGTGGATTGGGTATATGAGCACAGGCAGTCTTCAAAAATGTCATTTTATAATTTGAATTCAAAGTATTAATATTATTTTTTTATATTAATTAATATTAATATTTTGTTTACACACACTGCAAATATGAACAGGTCTTATGTGACACAACATACAGTATGCTCACACTCACACACGTGCTTGAACCTGAAAACTATGAAAAAAAAGACCATAATATAAATGTCAAGCTTTTCTTATTGTCTGTATTGTGATTAAAATTTCTCATTTAAATTTCACAGAGAGAAACCGAAATCCAATCGAGTGTAGTGATAGCAAATAATTTCAATTATAAAGAGCAATTATAGCATACAATAATGAAACGTTTACAGTGAGAAGCTACATTAAAAAAAAATAAACCATTTGTAGTTGGTACCTATAACCTAATAAAAGTTTGGGGTTTGTAGAACAAGAGCATTATTAAAAAAAAAAAAAAACTGTGAGGAGGAGTCAATGCAAAACCTGGATGTCTTAAACCTACTTTAGCTGCAGAGGGGTTGACAGAGACAACTGCTCACACAGTTAAACATAATGGCCATAAAAACAGGAATGCTTCTTTTTATTGCTTTATGGGCAGGTGAGACTTTTGAGTGATGTTAAATCAAAATTGTCTTTCAAGAATAAACAATTTTACAGCATGTAACTATTGTCTTGTTCTGACAGGTGTTGATGGTCAGACTCTGACACAATCTGAACCGGTTGTTAAAAGACCTGGAGAATCCCACAGACTGACCTGTGCAGCCTCTGGATTCACATTCAGTAGCTACGCTATGGCCTGGGTCAGACAGGCTCCTGGAAAAGGACCGGAGTGGATTACTTATATCAGCACTTCAACTTATAGTTATGGTACATCTTATTCCCAGTCATTCCAGGGTAGGTTCACCATCTCCAGAGATGATTCCAGCAGTAAACTCTATCTACTGATGAACAGTTTGAAGACGGAAGACACAGCAGTTTATTACTGTGCCCGAGAGACACAGTGAGAGAAAGCAGTTGAAATGCCATACAAAAATTAGTTCTTCTTTTTACCATCAGCAGTGAATATTCAGACCCTTAAAACTATATATTTAACGCAGTGTAAAAAGACAATAAGTTCTTGTTTTCTGTTGTTGTTTGTTTTTAATCAATTAATAGTTTCGAAAGGATCTGATTGAGATCAGAAGGTGAAATAAACAGTGAATTCCACTGAGAAAAGTGTGAGGAAAAGAGATTGACAGTTCTATAGATTTTATTTTAGAAGTATTATCATATGTACATATATTACTACTACTACAGCAGAAGACTCTGCTCTTTCATTCTGTGCCTGTAAAAACACAGAGGCAGAGAACAGAGGAACAGCTGCACAAAAACTTCAAGTATCCATTTGACTTCATTGATTTTAGTATTTACATGCAAAAGAGAAAAAAAGGTTATTATTTCAATATGAAGTAATAATGCTCAATTTAAATTAGTCTGGAAAGACTAAATACATAACTATGAGTAAGTGACTGGCATAAAAATATTTATTAACAGTTCTTACATACTGCTATTTTTTATAAGTATAAGACATAATGGTATCATTTGTTTTAAAGAACTTGTGTTAGAAGAAAATGTGCAATAAATCCCAGTGAGAAGACTTCGTCAGTACAAAAAGTGGGAGTGAGACTTTGAAATAGTGTTTATGTCTTATGTGCAGATTATTGGACATAGAAAACAGAGACGATTTACAGTAATGTATGGCATTGTCTAAGTTTTTTTTAATCACAAATGGTTTCTGTAGAGGGAGGTCTATGCAAAGTTTAGCTTCTTTATTTACATGTCACATCAAACTCTCAACCAACATCTTGGACACTTTTTAACTATACAAACACTCAGATAATTAAGTGTTCTGAATTATGGAATATATGATTATTTGGAGTTTATTATTCATTTCTTTTTCTTAAAGGTAGGAAAAGTATTTATTCTTTAAAACATGAACACAAATCAGATTCATGATCATCACACTTTTTGTTTTTTTACTTACAGGAGTTTGAAGTGAGATCAAACTGAAGGAGTCTTGTTCTGAGGTGAAAAGGCCTGGAGAGAGAGCGAAGATGTTATGCACCCTTTCTGGTTTTAGTCTGACAAGCTACAATATTCACTGGATATGACAGAGGCCAGGCAGAGCTCTGGAGTGGCTTGGGTATATGAGCACAGGCAATAATTATCCTGGCTATGCCAGTTCTTTTCAAAGTCGTTTCATCATGACTGAAGAAGACTCCAGCAGCAGACAGTATCTTGAGATCAAGAGTCTGACAGCTGAAGATTCAGCTGTTTACTTCTGTGCCCGTCAAAGCACAGTGACAGAAAACAGAAGAACAGCTGTACAAAAACACTGAAACAGCCATGTGACTCAGATGATTTTCAAGTTTCTCTTCAAAGAAATAAATAAATAAGAACTAAATAAAAATCTCTCCATATCTTAGTTTACTGTAAGCAAATGATGAGCCTGGAAACACAAGTAAGCTGAAAATCATTAACAGTAACTTTGAGTACCTGAGTGACATTACAACAATGCTAAATTGTTTGAATGTGTGCAAATTCTAAGTGTTTTTTTTTTAGGTATTTCATAAAAGCAGACAACTTTCAAGGTCTTCAGGATGTGCATACACAGTGTGAATTAGTGATGCGTGAATCATGAACGAATCGTTCAATACTCAAGAATCACTTTACTGACTCATGAATCATGATTCACAAGCCCAACTGACTCACTGACTCATCCCCGTTGCTGTTAGCAGCAATATATCTAGCTTATAATTAAAATTGTGGAGAAAAACACAACATCCAGTATCTTAACAAAAACATTTCTGCTCTGAACTGGAAGAAAAAACCCTGAGTAGAAGCTCACATCAAGACAATAGCTCCTCGGTTCACAGTAGCATCGCTCTGCTAACATGCTAACAGCACATTTGAGATACTCACCCCCTCCTTTCCTGTGCTGAATCGTAGAGCCAGCGAGTCACTCAGGACTCGCTAACCCCCTCCCTCCTGTGCTGAATCGTAGAGCCAGCGAGTCACTCAGGACTCGCTAACCCCTCCCTCCTGTGCTGAATCGTAGAGCCAGCGAGTCACTCAGGACTCGCTAACCCCCTCCCTCCTGTGCTGAATCGTAGAGCCAGCGAGTCACTCAGGACTCGCTAACCCCCTCCCTCCTGTGCTGAATCGTAGAGCCAGCGAGTCACTCAGGACTCGCTAACCCCCTCCCTCCTGTGCTGAATCATAGAGCGAACGAATCACTCACTCACTCACCCCCTCCCTCCGGGCTCACAGCTTCTTCTTCTTGGTTGGCAACCAATGTTAAGGCGCATTACCGCCCCCTGGCTCACGGCTCAGTGGACATTTAGATGAGAAAATATATACTTGACACATTTAAGGAAAATACTAATAAAATAAAAATAAACAAGATAAATGTTCCCTTTAGAAATTTTTTTGCTCTTTTTTGCTTTATAAAATAGTTTTCTTTTAGAATCACTCATCTTAGCAGTAGGATTTACATGAAAAGAGAAAAGAAATTAAGTTTGAGTGAAAATGTACATTTTTTGCACTCTCTGGTCAACTGACTCAGTGAATCAAATGACTCAAAAAACCCGATTCACTTTGGTGAGTGACTCATTAAAACTCGATTCAGTAAAAAGAATCAAATTTACCATCACTAGTGTGAATGGGGAGGAGTTGATTGCAAGTGTTTAGAGGCAAGAGAACTTTCACAAAAGATGAGCTGTTTGTTAGGCTGAAACTCATGTACAAAAGCCTGAACACAAAATACAAAAATTTTCAAACTATGGGAACTAAACCGAGAAAATGATACAGGAGAATTTACAATGAGTGGTTAAAGGAGCGACTCTTCCAGTTTTGGGGTTAATGTTCCTATTAGACTCAGATTCTTTGGGATGAATAAATCCCTTCTTTGAGATTTATTCATCCCAAAGAAGAGCAGTTCTTCTGCACACACAAGCTACTCACACGATCAGACTCACACAACCTACAGTCCTGTAGGTTCAAAATAAATTATTAATAGTCAACAGTAAATTTCAGAAACCATTCTGAACAAATACACAGCAAAATTGTAAGTGTAAATTTAACTCTCTTAGTGTTAATTTTAACACTATCCCGGTGTTTATATAATCCTCACCGGTCCAGTGTTAAAATTACTCTTTCAATAGTGTTAATATTTTAACTCTTTTGTAGTGTTAATTGTCTAACACTCACAGTGTTATTTTGTTACACTTTATAGTGTAACAAAATAACTTTTGTAGTGTTAATTGTCTAACACTCACAGTGTTATTTTGTTACACTTTTAAGTGTAAAACAAAACACTGTGAGTGTTAACGTGGTTAAACAAAATAACACTGCGAGTGTTTTTTTTGTTACACTTAAAAGTGTAACAAAATAACACTGAGTGTTTTATATATATCATTTCAACAGAAAAATAAATGTAATTAATCTCTACCAAGCTTGAATGTGCTTGATTTAAAGGCTCAAGAAAAAAGATGCATAAACAAATTAAACAATAAACATTTTATTCCAAAGGAAGTGTTCCAAGCACCAATACAAACTGGCCACCAATTTGCTGCCTTAATACAACTACAAATAAAATAAAGGAACAACATATAAACAGTCAACACCAGTATGTGCATGTTGCAGGTCAAAGGGTTTGTAAATGATAAGATTGTCTGCTTTTATAACATCCTTTTCATCAGTCTCAAACACTCTGTAGGCATGAAAATGCTCATTGAAGTTATCAACCAGAAGTTTGTCCACAAGGAAGAACGTAGTACTGTCAGCTAAGAGGATCGTTGTTATTCTACCAAATACAGGCATTTCATTTTCAACATTAATGCAAATGATTAGTCCTTTTCTGTACTCTGTTCCAGAAAATTTGATCCAGCTAGAAGAAAATAAGTCTCTCGGTGCAGCATGCAGTGCTCTTGCAAACATCTGTGTATTGTCCTCACGGTCCAAATTAAATGATTTTAAGGGTCCATATTCGATGTGGTTTAAAGGTGACGTCTCCCAGTGGTATCCTATGAAGATTTGATGTTTTCTTGCAAGTGACTTTGTAACATTTTTGAAGTTTTTTTACAGTATTTTTGAAAACCTTATGTTTAGCCTCAAATCGCATGCTCCACATATGTATCAGAGGCCCAATTTTTCTTATACAGGAAGGATAGTGTATCATAAAGTGATGTTTTGGGATGAGGTTCCTATTTGGATACAACTGTTTAAACAAAACATGATGTTCTATTATCAAATGCTTCAAATGTATAGTCATGCCTAATGTAAGAGAAGGAGAAAATATTATGTTAATGATCTGTAATAAAAGCAACAGCAAAGTCCAGTTTGGGTTTCCCTCAGGCAGAAGATCACCAAAAATGAGTGGAAGGTTTCTTACAAGGCAAAGAGTCTGCATGGAATTGAGCCCTATGCTATTACCACTGCTGTCCAGGTTAATCCTTGTAGGACGATTTTTGCGCTCCAAATACCCGTAATCAAAAGCGTAAACTCTTGAAAGCAGATCATTTTTTGACAAAACATTTTCAGAAAGATACTCCATCAGTAACTTTATCTCATACTGAGCCACCCCTTCGAGAATGTCGTGCATTATGTCCAAAGAGAAATTGTGACAAACATGAAAGAACTGTAGGTTATTTAATGTTGAATTGTGCTTTAAGCCAAACACTGATAACTTCTGTGGTTCTGACTGCAACTCATTGCAATGCATTTCAAAAAGATCCTTTCCACGCAAGATTATCTTAGGGTCATCTTCATCATAAACATTCTGGGCATCATCTTTGTCAACCAAACACAAACGGCAGAAATGTCGTGCACTAAAAGACTCCGTAAAACCCAGAATGGTGTGCATCCCCAGGTTATCTCCGGTTATCTGACATATAGTGCCATAAACTTTTTCAGAGGAGAATGGTAAATCAAGGCCAAAGCACTCCAGTATTTTGATGTCATTAATAAGAGGTTGTAGAATTGGATCAAATCCATATTTTTTCATGTCTTCAGTATGAAACAATGCTACCAGATGAATATTCATAAGAGCAGAGTTGAACTTAGGTGGCAGATTTCTAAGGACAAAATACAGAGCACCTACTTTATGGACAGTGTGTTTTGAACCTAAAGGGTTTGCAGTTTCAAAGTCATCATAGTACAACTGAATTTGTAAAGAACTTTGATCTTTAGAGAACAAGGGATGTGTCTTATAATAGCTTCCATCACAAAAGTCTTCAAATGTGTTCGTTTTTGATAAATGTGGCTCTCTAAGCAACTGACAAATTTCCGCATTACGACACATAAATTTAATCGTTTCCAAAATTGGAATGTAAATAAATGTTTCTTTAACTGGAACTTGATCATAGGTGCCTGTTAATTTATTTCTCCTTGTATCAAATCGAACTCCCAACATTATTTCAACTGGCTCCACAATGCCCCATTTCTCTCTGAAATATGCCATTCTTTTGGTTTCGGTATTAAAGCTAATTAAAGGGTTTTCGTAATTTTCAAAGCTTTCGTTTAATGTAGCTCTTACAGGGTCATCCTTAGAGAAATGAGCCAAAATGTCATGTTTTACCTGAGCATGTAGACCAGTAGCAAGATCTTCCAAATCATTAACAACTGATGAAACAACACTATTTGCCATACCACTTCCTTGCAGTTTACCAATAATTGAAGCACAAATATGTTTCACATTTTGGATTTGAAGACCAGATCCCTTGTTCTCAAAGCTATTAGTTTCTGGGTTTTGCATGGAATTTGTATCTCCATCTTCAGCATTGTCTCCTGAACAGTTATCTGTGAAACATGCTGATTTTACTGGATCAACACTTTGACAAAATTCCTTTTCATGAACAACCAAATGTTTTTTGAAACCTGAATACGTTGAAAACTGTCGCCTACAGCGGTCTTGTGCACAAACCAACTTAAACCTGGTGCTTGGATAGAAACTATGGTCAAGTCTTAAGTGAGTTATTAGTAACTGGCTAGCGGCATGTACAGCTTGACAGATGAAACATTTGAACATTTTTCTAACTTAGTTGAAGAACTTTGCCCGAAGTTCACAAACCCTTGGAGAGCCACTTGTTGTTGTAGCATCAATGCTGTAGATTGCTGTTTGCACAAATGTGTAGAGCTGGACCAGGGACTCATCATAGGACAGGTTGAAAACGTAGTGAGATTTAAACAATTCATCAAAAGCACCCAAGGAGCTGGTGGCTTGGCAGGGGATAAGGTGCTTGTCCACGACAATGTAGAACTGATGGATGTTGTTTTGGGTGCGGCCCACAGCAAGGATGTATGGCTGCTTTCCCTCTCGTTTCCGCAGGTGTTCATCAATGCTGCAGTTTGACTGGGAAAAAGAAACATACACTTGAAACTGACACATATTTACAGTCATATTTTAGTCTTAAGTACTCCAGTATGTCCCTTGAGCGACTAAAGAATCTGAAATATTGTCTAGAAATTGATGGAGAGATATTAATGTAATTGTTCACTTTTTTGTAAGAGGAAAACTATTAAAAATCAGAAGGGACACCTAACAGCAGCACAGCAGAAAAATTAGCAAGTCTTCAATTTTTACCAGTGCTCCCAGAAAGCTGTAGGAGACCAAACTGCACAGGACATGGCCTTACATTATAAAAAGTCTATTTGTAATGTCAACTTAAAAATATGCTGTTGCTAATGGGTTAACGTTATTGGATTGTAGTAGAAGAGGTATATTCACCTTATGAAAGTGCACCATTTTGTCCACAGCATCACATGGACTAATTTTTGTCCTCTTCCGACCAGCAGTGGGTGGCAACAAATGAAGGAGGAGCAGCAGAGAAGCCATATCACTGTCCCAGTCTTTAGGCAGGGAAAGACAAGGAAAAAACAAGACATATGGACTATTACAATTCAAAAATAAAAAAGCTTTAGCTGGCTGGAATACAAACCAAGAGAGAGAGTAGCCTTACTGGTTTCATCATTTGTTGCAAGTTTCTCAGCAGCTTTCAGAAGTTGGTGCACCTCAGCTGATCGAGTCAGATGTCGGGCCTCATCAATAATCTTGGGTTTAAACGCTATTTCCCACTTCTCAAGGAGCTTAGATGCGGTTTCAGCCCCAAACAACAGTTGGAAGTCTTGGTTTAGCTATTAATCATAAATACATAAAAATACTTTAAGTAAAATGCCATTGTAAATTGCCAACATTTGGCCCGATAAGAAAAAACAGCAGTAAAAATAAAAACACCACTCACTAGTCCCTTGATGTCTAAAAATCGTGGGAAGGTTTTGAGGACATCTGTCGTTCTCTGTGGATCATGCACGAGGTTCTGCCGATGTTGAAAGGTCATCTTCATCTTTTCAAAGATGACTGTCTCATCATTACAGTGAAGAAGAAACGATACAGCCTCCCTGCAGGCATCTCCATCAAGCTGTTGAGGCACTGTCACTGTTGATCTTCTGCGGTTTGGTCCTTGCGCTTGAGGAGATGTGGCTACCTTCTCTGGCCTCCGATCTCTACTCCTGGACATGGTTTTGAGGCGCCATGCTAAATATCCTGTGCCTTTTTCTCCATCATAGAAGTGCTCCTGTCAATGTATTTTCAAAAATGTGGAAAAATAAGTAAATCACTAAGTGATCTTAGAATTGCAGTTGTAATTTTATAACCTAAAAAATTACATTTTTATCTATAGGGTTGTAGTTTGATAGATAGATGTTTTCAACAATTGTTATGCATTTTATGATAAATTCCTACTGTCAGCAAAGATTTTAATAATCAATTACATTTTTAGATAAGCAACTAAGAAAAAAATGTACTAAAAGTTTTTGTTTTTCAATTTTTTAACTGATGAATTATATGTCAAACAAACATTGAAAAGTTACAGTCTATAAAGCTAAATTGTCTTCAGGTATGAAGTTTGTTTTTTTTACTTACATAGCCTTTTGGAGAAAAAGGATCCTTCAGCGAAGGAAAAAGTGTAATGATTCCCAAGGCATACTTCTCTTTCTGCTTACGTGAAGGAATCCTCCTTTACAGCAAAGAAAACAAATACAAACAGAAAAATCAAAATAAACCCTGCCACTTTAATAATAATGTGGTTTCCTAAACATAATTCAGTGTTACACGTCTTGAAAACAAAGCAGTCCTAGATCACCTCTTTTGATCTGAATTAGTTTTGTTTCTTCAAAACCACTTACCCATGCATCTCAGTCATGTGACTAGCTAGTATGTTAACAAGCTGCCTGCGCGTGCGATGCTGCAGTGATTTCTCAGACTTGTACTCCTCCAAGACATCCTCACCTCCAGGTTTTATGCGCAATGCATTTTCTACCATCTTCAACAAAAGAATTGTCAATTAGCACATGTATGTTATTAAATAAATCTAACCCACCATTACAGATTCATACAAAAAACTAACATTAATAGGGTACAGAGCAACCCCACTCCCACACACCGAAATCCCATCAGCAATGCATTAAGTTATCTTCCATCCAATTCACTCGCTTCCACTTATCCTTTCCAGGGTTGCGGCTGGAGCCTATCCCAGCTGTCATAGGGTGAGAGGCGGGGTACACCCTGGACAGGTCGCCAGTCTGTCACAGGGCTAACACACAGGGACAGACAGACATCCATTCGCACTCACATTCACTCCCACGGGCAATTTGGATTTTTCAATTAACCTAACCGGGTACACCGGCTTCCTCACCACAGGGAGGAAGCCGGTGTACCCGGAGAGAACCTACGCAAACACGGGGAGAACATGCAAACTCCACACAGAAAGACCCGGCCTGATGGTGGAATTGAACTCAGGACCTTCTTGCTGTGCGGCAGCAGTGCTAACCACCGTGCCACCGTGCTTATCTTACCTTGCAAAAATTTTATAAGTTTAAATGAAACCATATTTATATTGTGACAAGCTAAACTTACAATAATAATTAGCTAATTACATTTTTAAAATGCATCTAAAGTACCTCTTTTGCAGCCTCTGACTCTGAAACTTCTGTGGTAGGCTTGTTCTTGGCCCCAGTGCTCAGTCTACTTCCAGTAACGGGGATCCCCAAATCTCTGTGAAGATCACTGTCACTTGAGGACAGAGACATGGTATCCGTGAGGGACGATGATGTTGAATGAGCTATAGAAAAAAAAAAAACAAGCTTAAAAACATGAAAAAGAAAGACAAAACTAATGGATGACTGACCTAGAAGAGGGGTGCAACTCTGGGGTATCATACTACCATATAACATAACTACATACAACTTAAAATAATCAGAATGACAATATGGCAGAGTCATTTAAGTTCTTTATTTTTATTTATATTCCAAATTCAACTAAAAAGAAAATAGCTTTTTTGCAGGAAGGGGGATGGAGTGTATAAATGAGTGTGATAAGGGTATAAGTGTTTCTGAGTGCATGTGTACCATAGCTTTTATTCATGTATTTTGGATCAATTAACATGTGTAAAGTTTTTTCATCAGTTTTAATTATGTAAAGCAATTTGTTTTTATGCTTTCATGAAAAGAGTGTGCTTAATATGTAAAATACAATAATGTATCAATTGTAGTTTGAAATGTTTGCTAATTGTATGCTCAGTTTTGTCTTAATACATTTTAATATCCAAATTGCCACAGCCAAATAGTGTAAAAAAATGTGCAGCTGCAAATCCCTGAACACTCGTTCAGACTTAACACAAGACTTAACAATGAAATGAAACCTTACCATCTCCTGCTGCACTGTCACATACAGTCAGGCATATGTCAGGATTGGCCTCTATAAGTTCAAGAAAGATGTCTTCCTCCACCGCTGTGTCAGTCTCATCAAAAATGTGCAGTTCAGTAACATCAGGAAGTCCAAACTTGTTTTTCACTAAAGGAAGATGATAACATGTGACGTAAACATATCTGAAACAGAATTGAATTCGAATGGAACAAAGGCTGTATCTCCAAAGCTAATGTGAAATTCCACATTGCTTTTATTTAAAAGCAGTTTAGCAATGTGACATTTCAGTCACTAACTTGTGTGTTTGCAAAACCAATTTGAGTAATTTATGTGTGCTAACTCAACACTGTTAGTCCCACAAGCAGTCAATCTGGCCAGTTCACACTGTGCATTTTTCGGCTATCTCCAAGGTCTGCTTCATGCCAAAATATCAAAAATATTTTTTCTTGTCCTGCTTGTTATAAAGATTTACAAGATTGCCACCCACCTTCACTGATGAACTCCAAGTATGTGAAACCTGGCTGTAACCGTATGTACTTCTTGGAACTTTGGTACTTGACTTTCAGCAACATGATGACATCTTAGAAGAAATCCAAAAAGAGGAAAAGTAGGTGTTAGGGCTTGACGTGTGTAAAATGTATGTAAATATTGCAAAAATAATAAAAAGTCATATCAGATAACTCAACCAAGCCTATTAAAATATACATCTTCAAAGGAATGGTTAAATTCTTTGGTGAGCGCACAGGAGAAGGCAGATTAATGTAGCGTTATGTTAATTAGCTCCCAAAGCAATAAACGGGTTCCGCGTTGGGTTCGTAGCCAGTAACTAGCTTTACTGTCAGCAAACACAGTGTACAGTCGAGTCTTAACAGCTTACTTACCGCTGGGCTCATCAACCACTCTTTTTGGCTGCAGTGGTTATTATTATATTTACATGCTTTCATTTAGCGTTTCTCGAGGGTAGCAACTCCTAAGTTTCTCCCTCCCACACAGAACGGGAGGGGGAGTCCCACACGTTCTCCCTGCAGCACCGACTACACTGCCTACAAGGGCCTGTAGCACTCTGCACATATTGCCTTCACATTAAATCATTTATGAATAATGAAAAAAATCACTTCAAGGGCTAAATCGCATTTTGTTTCTTCACCTAAATATACAGGCTGCATGTAGGAGTGATGTGGATTGTAAGTGGCCCCGCCTGACCTAAGGCTTTGGCAAGTTTGATTCGAAATTAAATAAAGGGCGTTTAATAAACACTGAGATATATATTAACAAGTTGTAGTTGTTATATTCTCCCAACAGCCAGAATATGCTAAATGAATATTAGGAAAGTAAGTGGTACTTTGGTGGAGTTCTAGCTAGCAGTAGACCAGCTTAATAAAAAAAACAGTTAAAATTCAAATATGACACTTAAAGATCATGCATTTTGATAGAAATGCTATTTTCTTACTAGTTATCGTGTTACTTGTACTAATATCAATCTAAAACTTAATATTTAACCGAATAAAACTTACCGCAGCAGCAAGAAAAGATGGCGACTGAAGAAGATTCTGAAATGCGCTGCTCCACAGGAAATGAGGGTGTGGTCTAATTTAAAACTCATAGTGTTAAAATGCAGAAACAACTAAAATCCACACTAACACTTTTCAGGAATCCACTCCCGATGTGGTATTTTAACTCGATTAAGTGTTGATCAGACTCCGAACTCTGTTGAATTCAACTAACACTGAAAAATCAACACTGGCATTTTTGCTGTGTACTGTAAATATAATTAAGAAGGCAGAAAAATCCATTTGTGTCTTTTAAAATATAGAAGGGTTGACGCAAACATGTTTGATCCTATGAAGAGATTATCTGCTTTACTCTAGCAAACACCAAAGAATGATTAAACAATGAATAATTACTTAATAACAAATAAATAAATTATAATGAGAAAATTTTCACCACCACTTGTCCCATATTTGGTATTTAATACAAAAAGTTATGCGATAAAGCAAATGGCAAAAATATTATTTTCTTTCAGAAAGCTTCAGCCGATCATCTTTCACCATCTTACAATGCTGTGATTGCAGCCATTCCCCAACTCTCTGTTAATGGTACTTGTAAGGAAGAGGACTCCCTTACTACATTTATTTATATTACATTATCTGTATAGCACTTTAGAGCACACCTTTCACTTTATTAAAAGCACCTTATCAAGCACTTTATTGAGCATTGCACTTTAAGCATGGATTTGCACAGTAAAACATTTGCACACAAGAAGTTTAATTATTTATTGAATATTTATTGGGAATTTTAAAATCAGTTGGTAGCCTTGTTTCAGATCCTGCACAGCTGCTCCTCATCAAGGAATGTGGTGGTTGTCTGTCAGGAAACAAGAATGGTGATTGAGATTGTGATTAAGGTTTACCAGTAAGGAAAACTAATGCAAATGTGTGTGTGAAATCTAGGAATAAAAGTGGTGCAAATAAGTGTTTGTAAGATAATGATTACTCACCTTTCTTGCCTGTGTCCTCTTCAAGGTGTTTGGGCAAATGTTTCCCCAGGGGTCCAGACACCATTTAAAGGTTCCGGGAGAGACCATTGGTAAAGAGAGTGTGGTGAATCTTTTTGTGCGTGGGTTTCGGGGTTTTTATAATATTGGGTTTGGTGTAACATTAAAGTGTGAACTATTTATTAATATGAAAATGTGAAATGTATTTATGTATTTATTTATTCTAAGTGATATATTGTATATTGTGGTGGAAGGTTGGGATTTAAGAATTTACCTAAGAGTGGAATAATGGTTAAGTCGGTGACAGCTGAACATATTTAAGGCTGCCAGTTGTCATTAGAGGGGATCTTTGCTGTGAAGAAGCGCGATAATTTAATTGTTGTAAGGAGAGATGTGTCGTCAATAAATACTTTTGTTCCACTGCACTTGCCCTAGTCCATCTCACTGTGTTTCCAGCCGCTAAGTGCTGCCCTGTGACAGTACTCATGGCCATTGATCAGTTGGCTTTGATCAGTGGTTGATGATCAATGGTCATGCCAATTTGAATATTAATGATCAATGAACAGACCTCACAGACCATTGTTCAATCAGTGGGCTGGTTTCAGTGATTGTGCATATGTATTGTTTATAAGGTTGGGGAAACCTGCAGCTGAGACTGAAGAAGTGACAAAACGTTTCTCTCACTGAAAACACTATGTCCAGATGAACAGAATCAACCTTTTGGGATTCTGCTGTTTACTTCAGCGCTCGACCAACCCACTATCACTCCAATAAAGACACTTCAGCAGCTGCACAAAAACCGTGCTAAAAAAGTCCTATATAAAAAACAGTCCATTCACCATTACTTGTAGATAGTAAACTATATAATGTCTGTATCACATGCAAACAAATCATCAAATTATTTTAAAAAAAAAAGAAATGATGTTTGAATTCCAATCTTGAAAAACAGTAGATAAATGAATCAAAAGAATCTGTGAATCACAACTTTACGTGTAGTAAGTAAACACTTTGACCAAGTTTATTTGAATTCTGTCTCTTCTGTGAGGAGTCAGCGCTAAAACTTGAAATAATACATAAAGCGTTTTACTGATTCTGATTTGAATTTGATAGTAAAAACGTACCAGCTTACAGCAAGGAACTATTTTCAGTTTTTGACAGGTGTTGATGGTCAGACCCTGATAGAACCAGTGTTTAGTGCCTGCAGAATAGTGCTGGGCGATATGGAAAAAATATTTATCACGATATGAATTATTTTATATCATGATAACGATATATATCACGATATACCACCTGACCTGTGGTGATCTGGAAAGTATGCAGTCTGTAAACAGCGAGTGGAGAGGGTGCAGTCTTTGTTTTGAGTTACTGTAAAGTATGTCGCAAATCCGGGTGCATGTAAAGCAGCACCATGTTGCAAAACCACAAGACAGTTTCTTTGCGAAAAATATCATTTTTTTATACTTTATTTTCTCTTGCATAAAGTTCAGAGTATGTATAGTGAGAAGACAACACTAATATATTTGCACAGGCTATTTAACCCTTTAAGACCTACCATAGAACCAAGTCCGCCAGAGCTTATCTTTACATTTATTTATTTTGAGTGTCTTCATAGTTTTATTTTTGAGATACACAAATTTTTATATATAAATGAAAATAAATAAATGCAAATTTGCAAAAAAACAGCATGTGCATCAAAATAAACTATTTCCAACAGTGTAATTTGACTTCTAAGCATCCCAGAAACGATACAGAAGAGCATAAAGTCAAACATGACTTTTAAAAACACCAACATAGACTTTGAAGCTTAAAAAACTACATTTTCCGCGAAAGTGACGTCACTTCCGGTTTCGGACAGGTAATGGCGGACATGCGATAGTTGCGCTGACTTATATTCCAACTAGGAAGTGTTATGAACAGCTGATCGGATCGGCAAAGCCTGTTTCTGGAATATTATGTTTTTGTTGCTGGAAGTGCTTTTTATGCAATTTTTGCAAAGCTATATGTGGAAGGAAACCGTGACCTAGGGCAAGCTAATGGAATAAGCTGTAAGTACAACCCCTACGGTTTCATATGCAAAAAAAACAAAACATTATTGCACTACCTTACGTGGTTACAGTTCTACAGGGATTTAAAAATAGTTAGGGAAAACGGAGTGTGCCTGCTCTGACCGGTTGTAAAGGGTTAATGATATATTTTATGTAATAATTTGTAAAATTCGGATTAGAAACGATAGAAACGATAGAAGACAAATGGCACGATAGACACTTTTCTATCGTCCACACGATATATATCGTCATATCGCCCAGCACTACTGCAGAATCTGAAAGATTAACATGTACAGGTTCTGGATTTACATTCATCAGTTGCCAATGAGTGGCAATCTAGTCTGGTCCTTTTCTAGGAATTAATTGGACTTGTCATTTAACTGAAAGGTTACTAACACATACTATTCTCAGTTGGCTCCAGGCTTTTTTTTACATCTCCAGAGACAACAGCAAACAGCAGATGTATCTGCAGAGAAACAGTTTGAAAAATTAATATTCTGTTTGGTACCATGCTCGAGAACCACAGTGACTGGACTGGATACAGTGACTCTGAAGAAAATGGGACTGGAGTCTCTTTTAAATGTTTCTTTCAGGCTATCGTTTATACTGTTTACAGCAAACTAAAGAATTTACACCATTTTACCAATTTTATTCTATTTCTGAAGCACTTAGGTAGAGTACAGCAAGTATCTGAGTGTATGTCTGTGTGTGTGTGTAAGAGCAGTCTAGTATAACATTAACAGAAATAATACTCATAGTGCTTTTCCCCCTTTAATCCTTGGACTTAAACTTAAATACACAATAAAAACAGTAAACATAAGTCCTCTTTTTTTTTAATTTATGTCCTACATCTGAGTGAGTTATGAAATTAGAATCTCATATGTACATTTCCCAAACATGTTTTCATATTGTCCAAAAGACGCAGTTTTTTCATCAGGCTTTATTTAGATCCTAATGAATGCTTTATTCATTCATATACAAACTCATTGACTTCTTCTGTTATTATAAAAGCTTCAGACTGTGGCATGGAGTTCACGTCATGACACGTTTATCAAAAAACATGTTTTCTGTAGCTCTGTTACTGCTCTTAGCCATTTCATGTGAGTCTCTTTAACATTCAGCAGTATTTGTTTTGTAACAAACTGTAATTTGTCACAAAACATTTTCTTTTTTAACAGGTATGAAGTGTGAACAGCTGACACAGCCACCCTCTGTGATTGAGCAGCCAGGTCAGCATCTCACCATCACCTGTCAGGTCTCTTATTCTGTGGGCAGCTACTACACAGCCTGGATCAGACAGCCTACAGGGAAAGAACTGAGTGGATTGGAATGGCACATACTGGATCTGCAACACACTACAAAGATTCACTTAAAGACAGTTCAGTATTTCCATAGATTCTTCACTTCAGTTTTCCCACCCAGTTAAGCTCAATCCTGTTGTTATGGTTGTGGTCCACCTATTTTCTTCACTCCCTTATGCATGTCAATGTGCCTTCATTTCCTGCAGTTGCAGTCTCTATGTATTCTGTCTTTATGCCTTTTAGACTCTCATCTCTGTGACCCTTTGACCCCCCATTATAACGTCATCCTGAGCATTATTCAATTATTCATAATAAGCCACAAATTGTTTCAGGATCAGTTCATTGGTAAATGAACACAGTCCATTTAGCCATTAAAATATAAAATGTATTTATGTATAAATGATTCATTGTATACAATTATCAAATAAAGTTTTTTTTCTTTTTATATAATTTAATCAAAAATCAAACCAATCTGAGCTTAAATGGAGGGAAAAATAACACATAAATGCCAATCCTGTTGGTATAGCCAACAAGAAACAAGAACATGTAATTCGTGCATCATTAATTGTACTGTATTCAGTGGTTGAAGTAGGTACTTCCTAAAAACCTGTGAGGAGGAGTCAATGCAAAACCTGAATGTCTTAAACTTACTTTAGCTGCAGAGAGGTTGACAGAGACAATTGCTCACACAGTTTAACATAATGGCCATAAAAACAGGAATGCTTCTTTTGATCGCTTTATGGACAGGCAGTGTTGGGAAGTAATGGAATACATGCGCAATACATACGCACCGAATACATGCGGTACGTATTTAAAATGCAAAATATGAGTAACTGTATTCCGTTACAGTTACTGTTTAAAAAGGTGATAATCAGAATACAGTTATTTTGTTGAAATAAATGGATTACACGGCGGTCTTTTCCTGTTTCATATGTTAGGCTATGGCCTCTCTATTTTTGGTAATTCCACACCGGTGGAAACATAAAAAAAACACACACACATTAAGAGGCTCTATTGCCTGGGTCTCAATCTCACGGCCCATGTCACCTCTACTTGCGGCCCGCATAATGATGTGAAGAAATATTTTTTTAAAATTATTCAAAAAATTATTTAATATGAAGGCAATATGAGCAAAGCGTTACAGGCATAGCCCTAAAGAATGTAGCCTCATGGGCAGTGTAGTCCGTGCTGCAGGGAGAATGTGTGGGACTGCCCCTCTCATTATGTGTGTGAGTGTGAGCGAGGGAGGGAGAAACAGGAGAGTCAAAAAGTACGAGTTGTCATCGACCAGAAACGGGAGATGGAAGCATGTAAATATAACAATAACCACTGCAGCCCAAAAGAGTGCCTGACGAGCCCAGTTGTAGGTAAGCTATTAAGACTCAGCTGTGTTCGTGTTTTCCTCCGAAGTAGGAGCAGCCTTTCAATGCCTCTCTCTGCCTCTTGCTAGCAAAATTGACCCAGACAGTAAAGCTAGTTTTCGGCTACTAGCCCGACATGGAACCTGAAGTATTAGCTAGAGGTCCCTTTACTACGGTTTGGAGCCGTGGACCTGGCCGAGGTAACAAGAGAGTGCAAACAAAAAGAAAACATTTTTCACTAGCAGTCAAAAACTAATGTGTATACTTATGTCTGCATTTTTATTTTGTTAAATATGAACAAAATGATAGCAGAAGTGCTGTCATGTGTCTGGCCAAAAGAGAGCAGCAATTTGTTTATTTAGTAGTTCAATGAAAAGCTTCAGTTAAGAGTGAGAAAAAATTGCGTTCACGTTTGTAGATTTGTCTTGTTATGCAATATTTAAAACAAATTAAAAACAAACAAACAAACAAAATACTACATTTAGTAAATATTTGTGGGTGTTTTCTTGTTTGTTTGGTCTTTTTTTGTACTACTTGAACACTAAAGTTACCCTCCAATGAGATGACAGTGACAGTAGTGGCCCACAGTTTGAGACCCCTGCTCTAATGTAAGCGTCCTGTTAATGTCCTGCTGTCAGCTGCAAGTAAGTTCTTTTTTAAAAACTAACGTTAGCCTACTGCACCTACCTTGTTTTAGTTGTGGCCACTACCTGGGTTATGTGCCACTTCAGTATCTTCAATGTACTATTGCTATGCAATTTATTACTAAAGGCTACTGGAGGCTGCATTAACAACCTGCTAGCTGCAAATAATCATGTGCAGTTTTGAAAGTGTACAAAAAGAAAGCTTATTACTGATACAGAAATGGTTTTCGATAAGAGATCACTGCAAAAAAAGTGCAGCCTTACCTAATGTCCACCCTATTGTTACTCATTAAGATTTAAAAACCTAGTTGGTATTGGTATGCAAGTACCCTTCAGTATTAGTAATAAAACACACAGCAATAGTACACTCAGATAGTTGTACAATGCATGACAATATATTAAGTAATCCAAAGTATTCAGAATAGGTTACTCTCATTGAGTAACTTAACGGAATATGTTACAAAATACATTTTGGGGCATGTATTCTGTAATTTGTAGTGGAATACATTTTAAAAATGACCTTCTCAACATTGTGGGCAGGTGAGACCTTTCACCGATGTTGAATCAAATTCGTCATTCAAGAATAAACAATTTACAACATGTAACTATTGTTTTCTTTCGACAAGTGTTGATGGTCAGACTCTGACAGAATCTGAACCAGTGGTTAAAAGGCCTGAAGACTCCCACAGACTGACCTGTACAGGCTCTGGATTCACATTCAGACAAAGCCACAGTGCTGGTTGAGCAGTTGTACAAAATCCTACTCCACTTATTTTTATTATTTTGATAAATCCCACGGAAGAAGTGTCTTTATGTTTAGTTCCTCTTGCTTTAATTAAACTTTGAAAAACAGTGAAACAGATCAACATTGTCCACCAACCCTAAAACACATAAATTAAATTGCTGTTTGCATTTAAAAGCAACATGCCAGTGTGGTTATTCCACGAATATGACCCACCTAAAGCAAAATCAAATAAAAAGTTAAAAATTTTGTAAGACTGTAACAATTTTTATTTCTCAATAAGCAAAAGCAAAGTGAGTTCATTGTCAGTGTTTCCTGTTAGGAGGAGTCTATGCAAAACTTAGGCACTGTCTCTCTTTTTAAATGAGCACAGAGGATGGTAGAGAACAAAAAACAACATGTTGGACTACAGGACAGGACTGCTGCTTTTAGCTCTCTGCTGGGCAGGTGAAGATTTTCACTGATCTCAATGTTGATATGCATTGTTTCTGTTTGTGACACAATTTAATTCAGGTGATTTTTTTAAAAATATCTTACCAGGTGTTGATGGTCAGACTCTGACACAATCTGAACCAGTGGTTAAAAGACCTGGAGAATCTCACAGATTGACCTGCACAGCATCTGGATTCACATTCAGCAGCTATGAGATGGTTTGGGTCAGACAGGCTCCTGGAAAAGGACCGGAGTGGATTGCTTTTATAAGCACTTCAACTTATAGTTATGCTACACATTATTCCCAGTCAGTCCAGGGTAGGTTCACCATCTCCAGAGATGATTCCAGCAGTAAACTTTATCTACAGATGAACAGTTTGAAGACTGAGGACACAGCAGTTTATTACTGTGCCCGAGAGACACAGTGAGAGAAAGCAATAGAAATGCCATACAAAAACTACTTCCTCTAATTCCCAACACCAGGGAATATTTGGTAAACTCAGGGCTTTTTTCCCTACATCTACAATATCTCTTGCCCAGTGTCACCTTGTTTGAATTTAGGGTCCGAATGTACAGCAACAATTTTGTAGTATTGTTAAGTTAGCAAAAGTCAGTGAACAAATTAAACCAGATATGTCGACCAGTTTACAGAAGGTACCATTAAACTCACACTAGCCTCATCATCAAAACAGGGAGAGTTTGGCATGCCCATTAAAGACAATATAAACACAAATTCCAACACATTAAAAAAGAATAATACTCTTTATAAATATATGATATATACTCTTTAAAAATCAATACAGCATACAGTGTCATTATCACTTACAGTAGAGATTACTGATAAGTATGTCACTATCTAAACATGTATAAACGACATCAACAAATTATTACAGCATTTCACCAATGGGTTGCCATTATTAGATATGATGGTGGGAGCACTTACTATTCTCAGTCCATAGCCGGTTTTGTTCCAGAGACAACAACAAGCAGCAGCTGTATCTGCAGATGAACAGTCTGAAAACTGAAGATTCTAGTGATGTGTCGGTCGCGAACGAAATGGCTCTTAGAGCCGGGTCTTTTACGTGAACGATGCGAGCCGGCTCCTTATCGCGAGCCATGGGGTTTTTTTTTTCGTTCTCTCACCCTCTCTCTCGCACTTTTTTTCCACTTCACTCCGCATGCGAGCCTTGTCCTTTGCGCTGGGAAGAAGAGGGGAGGGGCGGTAGTTACACAGGCAGTAGCACAGGAACAGAGCGGGAGGGAGAGAGAGAGAAAGAGAGCCAGGGACAACAAAGTCACATTAGAAAGGTATAGTAATCATCCACAACTATTTTCACTTGCAGATGATAAAGGATTCAGAAAGTTTATTCATGCAGGCCCATATGACAGAGAATATGCATGTTCTTTTTGTTTTCATATTTTAATTGTTTTAATTTAATTGTGTTGTGGTTTGCAGTGTTTTGTGTTGTTTCACTTTAAATATGTTTAAAAGGAAAAAGCTGAAAATTTAAATAGTTAATAGTTGAACTGTGAATAGTTGTTTTTTTTTTATTATATGATTTATTTATTACATTTTATGTGGAGTGAATAAATAAAAGTATATTTACGGTGGCCCCTAGAGACAAAGCATGTACAAACCCGGAAGCACGTACAAACTCCAAAACACGTAAAAACTCCATAGCACGTACAAACTCCGAAGCACGTACAAACCCGGAAGCACGTACAAACTCCAAAACACGTAAAAACTCAGAAGCACATAAAAACTCCAAAGCACGTACAAACTCCGAAGCACGTACAAACCCGGAAGCACGTACAAACTCCAAAACACGTAAAAACTCAGAAGCACGTAAAAACTCCATAGCACGTACAAACTCCGAAGCACGTACAAACCCGGAAGCACGTAAAAACTCCAAAACACGTAAAAACTCAGAAGCACGTAAAAACTCCAAAGCACGTACAAAACACAACAGAAGTTCTCTAGAATGCTAGGCACAGTGTTGAGTTTTTGTTACCTAGTGGCTACACAAGCCAGCAAGTACCAACGACTGGATTTGGTGTGTGGTAGTAACAGGTAAATGAACATTTTTTTTAAATTATTTGGATATATATGAGTGCTTGTGTATAAATACACAAACCATACACATATGCTTTGAATTGTGTAATTTAAGTGATCTAGGTAGCTCTGTTTTGGAAGTTCAGTTAACGCTAGAAATGTGTTTTGGAGTTTGTACGTGCTTTGGAATTTGTACGTGCTTTTTGGAGTTTGTACGTGCTCTGTCTCTAGGGGCCACCGCATATATTTATATATAAAAAATATGTAAATAAAACAAAATTTTTTTTACATTAGTAATTCTTTTTGTGTAGAATTTTATATTATTGTTAATAATAAATTAATTAAAGCAACAAAACAACCTGAAGAGCCGGTTCGGAGCCGAAAGAGCTGGCTCTTTTTAGTGAGCCGACCCGAAAGAGCCGGTTCTCTAAAAAGAGCCGGAAATCCCATCACTAGAAGATTCTGCTGTTTATTATTGTGCTCGAAAGCTACAGTTACTGAAACTGTTCAACAGCTGTTCAAAATCCTGCCTTACTCACTGTTAGGCCAGTAATATTGTCAAGGTTATGTCGTAATTCTTCTCTTCTTATTTCCCTTTTTCAGTAGATACATTAATAGAAATTTGATTACCAACTAAAATTGAATAGTGATCCTAACTGGATGACCAGTCCTGGACTCATAACTCTCCATTTAATCACAGACAGAAAAAGTCTGATCATCACTGTCTAAAATTTAAATATTAAAATATAATTTCTGTCGCTGGATGATTGTGATTGTGTTTTTTTTTCTGGTACACGGACATTGACTGTCTACTTCAAAACCCTTCAAATTTAATAGTCAACTCCACTTCCATTATATTGTTTCTCTAAGGAGGAGCTGATGCAAAACTTGTATTATTTATTTTTGCTAATAATAATAATTTAAAAATAGTATAAAAAAGTAATTTATAGACTATCCTAAATTTATAGACCATACCCAATGTGGTTAGAATTATTAAAAAAAAATCATTTTGTATTTTTTAAACTGATTTTTTGGTCATTTGATCCTTTATTTAAGCAGTAAACCAGTCCAGGTTAGACTTAAGAGTTTTTAAAAATTAAAAGAACTTTAGGAGGCAACAAATACATCGGTGAAATGTGATAATGATTATAAGGAAATTGATAAATTATTGCACAGTTCTGGTGGAGGGTCATCAGTTTTCGATCTTTTCTTTCTAAGGTATGAAAATGTATCTATGTTTGTTTTCCACTGATACTTAAATTAAAAGCAGTGTAACAATCAGTAACTTGTTTTTATTGCTATTACAATTCAACGATCAATCAAAAAAATATGCTTTGTGCATTTTCCAAGCATGTTAACAGTGATGCTTCACGTGACTGACTCTATGCAAACTCTTTGACTTCCTCTGTTATTTAGCTATAAAAACTTGACTGCACACCACACAGTAGAGTGCATGAATCCACTTTTATCAAAAATAATGTTTTCCTTAGCTTTGTTAATTCTCTTAGCAGCTGAATGTGCCTCTAGATTTGTCACAATCAGCTGGTTTTTTTTTTTGTATTTTATTTTATGTTTTTTATCTTGTAATTTGCTAAATGATCACAAAATATTTTATTTTCCAACAGGTGTGATGTGTGAACAGCTGACACAGCCAGCCTCTCTGACTGTCAGGTCTCTTATTCTATGAGCAGCTATTGGACTCACTGGATCAGACAGCCTGCAGGAAAAGGGCTGGAGTGGATTGGAAGAGCATGTGATGGATGCACATCAGAATACAAAGATTCACTCAAAACCAAGTTCAAACATGAGGTTTCAGTCAAAAATAAATAACAGAATAAGTGTGTCAGATAGCTCAATGTCATCATAAGCGTTTTTCTCCAACTCTGAAACACTGGTAGCTGAAATAAAAAGAGATTAATTAATTACTGCTAATGTTGTTAAAATAAATACTTTTTCTAAGGAATGTATTATTAAAAGTAGAAAGTGGGTTTTATCATGCCACAATATAGTATAACCGTGCTTTAAGGGTAACGAGTAATTCTGATAGAGGGTCTCTTAGTTTCCATTTGTTGTAATTATGGTTATGCAATGTCAATTTATTGAATATGTTTTTCATTATTTCTAGTTAATTCTTTTCAAACAGTATAATGAGCACTTTGGTTCATTTTGGTTAATTAAATGCTGAAATGAAATGCAGTCTTACCACCGGTGACTTGTTTTACTGCTGTTACAATTACAATTTTTTGTACAGTCTCTGAAATTTTTTATTACTTTGCATAACATGACTGGCTCCAGTTAGAGGAGCCAGTCATGTTATGCAACATAGCTCCACTTAGATCAGTTTACAATGATGATTCATGCAAACAATTCTATGCAAATTCTTTGTCTTCCTATGATTCAGATATAGAAACTTGACAGATTGTAGAGCAGACTTCACTTCAAATTGCTTTTAGCAAAAACAATGGTTTCTCTAGCTCTGTTACTGCTCTTAGCAGCTGGATGTGAGTGCTTCTAGATTTGTCACAGTCAGCAGTTTTTTTTTTGTTTTTTGTTTTTCTTTTAAATGTTCACAAACTCTTTCTTTTTTCAACAGGTGTGAAGTGTGAACAGCTGACACAGCCAGCCTATTTGACTGTGCAGCCAGGTCAACCTCTGACCATCACCTGTCAGGTCTCTTATTCTGTGAGCAACTATTGGACTCACTGGGTCAGACAGCCTGCAGGAAAAGTACTGGAATGGATTGGAGAAGCACATGCTGGACAGACAGCATACTACAAAGATTCACTCAGAAACAAGTTCAGTATTTCCACAGACTCTTCCAGCAACACAGTTACTTTAACTGGACAGAATGTGCAGCCTGAAGACACAGTTGTGTTACTGTGCCCGAGAGCCACACACTGTAACACAAAGCATCAGTAGACCTGAACAAGAACTCTTCGATGTGGTAGCATGAAACCACCACAGAAGAAGCTTACAGACCATTGTTGCTTTCAAATGAGAGTTCACTTTTAAACAGATCAAGTATAGTATACGATGAAATGATAATAATAATGAATGATACCGAAAAAAGATCAAAAATGTTTTTTATCATAATTATTGTGAAGCCCTTAAATGTTAATTATCTTGCTTTGTCAATTTGAAAAAGATCAGATCAGTTAGCTCACTTTACATTTGGATAAAGATATTGAATGTTTTTTTTGTTTTTAAAACACAGCAATTTTTTGGTTTCTCCAGGATTACACAGTTTACACTAAATATAACAAAATATATATCCCGATAGTATAACACTAATCACGTTCACTTTCAGGACATCAAATACTTTTATTCTAACAGATGCTGCATGTCATTCCAGTCTCAAGGACTCTGCAATATTGATTCCCGTTGATAAATTTTCTGTTTTAGGTGGATGTCTGTGTGGTGACAGTTTTTCACTTTTACTTGCTGGTTTTATGCAGGTAACCCCTTTTGGAAAAATATCAACTTTGTGCTCAAATGGAGTCCTTTAAAACATTAACTCACACACAGAAAAATGCCATCTGTCATAAGGACCCAAACACATAACACCATGTAGTAGCGTATAATCCATATTCCAAACTTTTAGGCTAACGACAGGTCACAGCCATAAACAGACTATTGGAAAACTCAGAAGACACATCTGCCTAGACCAGCTAACTGACCAAGTCTCTGCTACTGAGCTGGACAAGACTGGTTAGCAAGACTGTTTGAATACACCAGCTGACTGGAGCCTTTCTGTGTGGAGTTTGCATGTTGTTGCTGTGCTTGTGTGAGCTCTCTCCAGGTACTTTGGCTTCCTGCCACAATCCAAATTAGGTACTCTATGTTGGCTGTATCTATGTTTGCCATGTAATAGAGTGGATGTCTTAATATGTGCGTAGTTTCCAAATAGCTAGAAGTAAGTTGTGTAACTGAGTTTTTGAATGCCAAATTCCTCCTGTAGAGGGGGGTCTATGCAAAGTTTTGCTTCCTTATAAACACATTGTTGCCAATTCTCATTTAATTCATGAGAGAAAATCTTAAGAACATTTTTACCAATTAACCATTCTGATTATAACGTTTTCAAAATTATGGAATATATGATTTTCTCAAAATGATTCTTTATTGTTTGTCTCAAAGGTAAGAAAGGGATTCATTCTTTAAAACAGTGAAAAAGTCTGATTCATGAAGATCATGTTGTTTTTTTTCTGTTTTTGTTTGTTTTGCTTACAGGAGTTTGGAGTGAGATCAAACTGGAACAGTCTCCCTCTGAGGTGAAAGGATTTGGAGAGAGAGTGAAAATGTCATGTACCCTTTCTGGTTATACCCTGACAAATAATGATATTCACTGGATACGACAGAGACCAGGAAGAGCTCTGGAATGGATTGGGTATATGAGCACAGGCTAAAATTCTCCTCGCTATGGCAGTTCTTTTCAACATCGTTTCATCAGAAAGTATGACAACTGTAATTGATAATTTATTAGAATGTATAACAATTGAAATTTATAAGGAAAAAGAGAAAAATGTAATAATTAGCTGTATATATAGAACACCTGGCTCTAGTATTCAAGTATTTAATGATTTCATAGTGGAAATATTCTCTAAAACAAATCAAAAAGTTATGTTTATCTGTGGTGATTTTAATATTGACCTGTTGAATCCGAAAAAGCATAAAATGACCGACGAATTCCTAAACACTATGTACAGTTTGAGTTTACATCCTAAAATAACCAGGCCTAGCAGAATTACACCACATTGTGCCACCTTACTTGACAATATTTTCACTAACAATATGGAAAACAACATTGTGAGCGGAATATTAATTAATGACATCAGTGATCACCTGCCAGTTTTTGCAGTTTATGACACTAATTATAAGAAAAATCAGCATGAAGAACAACTGAGATACAGACGTGTAAGGACAGAAGAAACTATGAATGCACTTAAGAACGATCTATTAAATCAGGACTGGGACAATGTGTACAAAGAAACTGATATTGATATTGCATATGGCATATTTTTAAGAATATTCATGGAGTTGTACGATAAAAACTGTCCAACAATAAAATACAACAGAAAGCACAAATATTCAGATAGACCATGGATCACTAAGGGTTTACAAAATGCATGTAAAAAGAAAAATACACTCTATAGGGAATTCCTAAAACAAAGAACAAAAGATGCTGAAAATAAATATAAAAAATACAAAAATAAGTTGACCAATATTATACGTGTATGTAGAAAGGAGTATTATAGTAAAATATTGAACAATAATAAACATAATATGAAGGGAATATGGGATGTTTTAAATGGTATCATTAAAAATAATTCTGGACAACAAAGTTATCCTCAATACTTTATCGACAATGGCAATATTATGGAAAACACTGCTGATGTGGTCAACAGCTTTAATCATTATTTTGTAAATATTGGACCAAAACTGGCAGAACAAATTCCTGAGTCACTGCCATCAGTGGACTGTAGTGAAAGCCTGATTGATAGGAACCCTAACTCAATGTTCCTCACATCAGTGGAGGAAAAAGAAATAATTGACATTGTACACATGTGTAAATATAAAACATCTACTGATTGTAATGATATTGACATGAAAATCGTCAAGAAGGTCATTGAAGGAATTGTAGGACCTCTAACATATATTTGCAACTTATCATTTCAGACGGGAAAAGTGCCAAACAAAATGAAAATAGCTAAAGTTGTGCCGCTGTATAAAACTGGGGATAGACACCACTTCACAAATTACAGGCCTGTTTCTTTACTACCACAATTCTCCAAAATACTAGAAAACCTGTTTAATAAACGATTAGACAAATTCTTAGATAAACATAAATTACTCTCTGACAGTCAATATGGATTCAGATCAAAAAGATCAACATCTCTGGCATTAATCGAATCAATTGAGGAGATTACGAATGCTATAGATCAGAAACAGTATGCAGCTGGAGTATTTCTGGATCTCAAGAAAGCATTCGACACAATCAATCATGACATATTAGTTAATAAACTGGAACGGTACGGGATCAGGGGGGTTGTACTGCAGTGGGTGAAAAATTATTTAAGTGACAGGAAACAATTTGTGAAGCTGGGTGTCCATTCCTCATCATGCTTGGACATTGCTTGTGGTGTTCCACAAGGCTCTGTACTGGGTCCAAAATTATTTATTATTTATATAAATGATATTTGTAAGGCATCTGATATATTAAAATTAGTATTATTTGCAGATGACACAAATATTTTTTGTTCTGGGGGGAATCTAAAGGAGCTGCAGGATACAATTACTTCAGAAATGTGCAAAATTAAAAAATGGCTTAACAGGAACAAACTATCGCTAAATCTAAGTAAAACTAAAATAATCTTATTTGGGAATTCCCTTAGAAATGCACAAGTGCAGATTCAGTTAGATGGTGTGGAAATTGAAAGAGTACTTGAACATAAGTTTCTTGGTGTGATTGTAGATGATAAATTAAACTGGAAGTCTCATATAAATCATATACATAACAAAATTTCAAGAAGTATCTCAATCTTGAGTAAAGTAAAACACATTCTGGACCACAAATCACTCCACATTCTCTATTGTTCCCTGATTGCACCGTATTTGAATTACTGTGCAGAGGTTTGGGGCAATACTTACAAATGTTCGCTATCATCAATCTTTATATTACAAAAAAGGGCCATAAGGATAATCCATAAAACTGGTTACAGAGATCATACAAATCCACTATTCTTAAAATCAAAAATTCTAAAATTCACAGATCTGGTTCATTTTCTCACTGCACAAATTATATATAAAGCAATAAACAACCTGCTTCCTGACAATATTCTAAAAATGTTTTCTAAAAGGAAACGGGGATACAATTTGAGGGGGGAATTAAATTTAAAACATCCTCGTATCCGTACAACATCAAAAAGTTTTTGCATCTCTGTGTGTGGAGTGAAGCTGTGGAACAGACTAAGTAAAGATATGAAGCAATGTCCGAGCATGGCGCAGTTTAAAAAGCGGTTTAAGGATATGGTTTTTACAGGGTACAGGGAAGAGGTAGAGATTTGACAGGGTGTTCTTGTCTAATATTTTCATGTATGTGCGGGTGCACGGGTATATTGGTATGGGTATATATATATATATTTGTAGGTTGTGTATCCTTCAGGTGTTAATGGGGTTAGTGAAAATGTGTATATGTGCGTATGTGTATATACGTATGTATGGATAGATAGAAACATATATGTATATATAAAAAAAATAAAAAAAAAGAAAAAAAGAAAAAATACACATGACATAATGTAATTGCAAGGAGGTATTTCTGTAGTCTATTGATACTAGATAGTGGAAAAGGGGTGGGATTAAATAAGCTTATGCTTCTTCCTGCTCCTTTTTGAACATGAAAGTTATTTGGAGTTGTGGTTGCTCGTTTTCCTTTTGTTTTGCTTTGTTCATTTGTCTCTTTTAATTCTATTTTGTTGTACTTTTTCAACATGTTCAAAATAAAGATTCAATCAATCAATCAATCAAAACTTCAGGTAAGAAGTTATGACCTGCAGTCTATCTGGGTCAGATATAAACCAAGTTTAGGTGTAGTTTATTTTCGTTATGCTCAGGGGCGGATCTAAAGAAATTTTCTTAGGGTGGCATGAGGGTGGCAAAGAAATCAAATGGGGTGGCAAAATCAAAGCCTTTTTTTTTTTCAAACACATATGCAGGTGGTTACATATGGTTAAAATGAGTCAAATGCAGTAAGTACACACGTTTTTCATATAAATATAACTTAATTATTGTCTGTAGCCCACATAATTACACACTTTAGTTACATAAAACATGTGAGTTTTGATCTTATGTACTGTATAGCCTGTATAATAAATAAATATGTAGCCCAATAAGTATAAAATCCAGAAAGCTACACAACATGGGGCGGTTCATTTACAAACACAAGTCTAACTTAAGTTTCACACTGTTTTTTGTTAGAAAACAATCACATTGTTACAGCTTAAATTACACAAAATGTCAGAAATCTGCACTGTCATGAATAAAAATTTAAATCTAATTTTTCATGATTTGTTGAATTAACCCACTGAGGTCTGAAATACAACTGCCCATTTTATGACTCCTTTTGAGTTTACGTTTGTATTTCACCCTCAGATTGTTTCATTTTATTTTTTCCCCTTGCCTTGTTTGGTATCATTCTTTTTCAGCTCAACTGAATTTAGTTGTTTTTTCACTGACATACTGCATTAGTATTACTGATCTGAAATCACACAAAGAACTTAAAATTCTAGTAGTATTTTTTACTGTAAAAAAAACCACAGACATGTTGAGTAAATTTTTATAACTTGAAATGCAAATATAAATTGTACATTTTGTAAACATATACAACTATTTATCTAAAAATGCAGCCAATACACCTGCCGTTTTTTTCATTTTGTACAACCATTTAAAAATATTACTAAAACTAAAATGAGAGAACAATCAGGTGTCGCAATAAGATGCCCAACAAATTATGTGTGCCGATAAAAAAAAAAAAAGTTTGTCCACCAAAAGACAGAGGAGAGCAGCACAGGGATAAACCTGCAGGCCTGACAACAGGAGGTGTATCACTCCGCTGGTTTTCTACTTAGTGACAGTGTTTACATTGCAAATGTGCCTTTGTGACATTCATTAGTGCCCTCACCGACACACAAAACAAAACGACTACACAACAGAACAGCTACACAAGACAACACAACACACTAAGTATACACTCCACACTAAACGTCACAAATCTCCCACATCTAAAAACTCTCTCTCTCTCTCACTCGCTCGCTCTGTCTCGCTGCCGTTACCGTCACTCCCAAAACTTTTCCCTCTTCCTAAACAACCAAATCCCACGTGTTGACTTTTTTTTAAAAATTGGTCGACATTGTACATTTTTCCACCGACAGGAAAGAGGTGGCTTTTTTTTCTTTCTTTACTGTTTTCGCGCTGTCCTTTCGCGCTTAAAACGCTTAAAACACACACACACAAACGTGACGACAGCATTTAGAAAAAAGCATGGCTTATATATATTATGATAACTCTGGATTTACTGGCCTGTAATTAAAATTTAAAAACCTTGAAGTCCGAACTTTCAATATGGGCTGAAATAGAGACTCAGCGTGGCTGCAGCTTGTTGCTATGTCAGCTTACATCAGTCATGTGATTTGGAGGTACAGCGTGTCCGTGGACCACAGAGGGTTAATAACACTCACCTTCCTTCCATTTCCAGAGTGTAACAACCTGTGTGAAATCCGAAATTCCCATGGTGTTGTTCAAAATGTGCGCTGGCACAATCATAAGCATCGCTTGCTACTGAAAACAAGAAAAAAGCCGGTCCTGCTATGGGCTGGACCATTTGTTAATGGTGGAGGGGGGGAACACTATGCAATATATTCAGTTTTAGCATTTATATTCACTGTTGACTGTAACTGCGCTCAAAGTGTTAATGCTATCTTATTTTAATAAACAACACAGCTGTCATATGCAAAACTGGGGTGGCACTTGGGGTGGCAAGGGATCATTTTAGGGTGGCACTTGCCACCCCATGCCACCCTTCTAGATCCGCCCCTGGTTATGCTGACTTTTTCCGTACTGCGTACTAGCTAGCATGATGGAGTTTCTATACAGCTGGGTGGGTGCTATGATGTTAATGATGTTGAACTTTATTTTGTTCATAAGGTTAATTATTAGAGTTGCCAACCGTCCCCTAAAAAACGGAATCGTCTCGTATTCAGAGAAAATATCACGCGTTTCGTATTGAGCTGAAAAGGAACACAGTTTGTCCGGTACTTCAGCTACAATGAAAAAGACACAAAGCTGGAGCTGCACAGCTGCCTCTTCTTCTCTCATCCTCTCCCCCTCCCTCTCCTGTTTCTACTTCAGTCATGAAAACTGATAAATGATCAGCTGATCGGCTTTTCTCTCTTGTTTGTTTATCGCCCACTTTGCGCCAGAAAGAGGAAACCAGCGGAGGTCGCGTTAAACAACAGCAGCACGTTTAAGCTTGATCAGCTGTTGTTAGAATTTATTTAATATTACTTTCTAGTATCAGCTGATGTTTGCTGGAGCCACAGCTGTAAAAGCTGCTGGTCATGATGTCGGTTTGGTTATCTGGTGAGAGGGAAACATGAAGACGAAACCAGGAGATGTCCTTACTGAATCATCAGAGCTGAACAGGTGATGGAGAAACAGGTTTACCTTTTAGGTGACATGAATGAGTTGAAGGGAAGTTATGAACTGTTTCTGAGAGACAAATAACACCAGGATCCTTTTTTATGTAGCTGACAGCTGGTAACTGTGCAGGGGCAGATCTAGCAAAGTTTTGCCAGGGGGGCCAGGTAGGGCATTAACAGGGAGAGGTGGGCACAAGGAAATACTTTTCTTTCTTATTCGCATTTAAAATGTCTAGCTTTTAAAAAATAATTATCTGAATCTTTACAACAAACAATTGATAGATTGAAACATATATACCATCAAAACAGTGTACATCACTGTCACAACAGCATTTGTTTTCATTCAAAGGCTTTATGATTTTTCCTATAATGGCGGGCTGGTCTCTAGTCAAAATGCCCGGGCCGATTTTTTGTCCCAAACCAGCCCTGTATGCATCTCATCTACAGTCTGGTGTTACCTACCTACATCTTCCTAATCGGAAGGCAGAATTTCCGAGTTCTGAGTACAATCGAAAGCACCACGACTGCAGTTTTTGTGTTGGATGTAAAAAGCGCACATGACGCTGTGACGTAGGCTAGAATTATGGCAGCAGTCAATGACGGTCCAGGCGTGGGATTTCTCTCGTGGAAATATGCAGATTATTTTTTTCTTTCTATTGGTAGGTGGCACAGTGCACTTGTGGCAAGTAAGCAAGCTAGAAGACTGGCAAAGTTATGGAAGCAACACATTAACAAGAGAATTCTGAGTAAAACCAAAGTTACTTTCCCTAGTAACTAGTTACTTTGAAAGTAACGAGTAACTTGAAGTAACTGAGTTACTTTTGATAGAAGTAATGTAACTAAGTTACTAATTTAAAGTAACTTACCCAACACTGCTCATAAGTATGTCACTATCTAATACTTCTAAACAACAAATCAATCAACAAATTTTTACAGCATTTCATCATGTACAGTTGTGATGAAGACATTCACAAAGTTATGGATGAAGATGTCAGTGTCATGGATCATTCTACATTTGCAAAGTAATGGTGTGGTTTCAGAAGAGCTTGTCTGTAACTATTATTTGATTTCAGTGAATCAGCTGGTCAGTGTGGAGAATGAATAATGAATAATAATCTTAAAGGTGAAAAAACAAAGTAGCTCCTAGGATAGACATCTGATTATGGGAGCATTTGATGCTGATTTTTTCTCTTACTTAACAGCCAGCATTCCAGTAGACATGTCTGTTTGAACATTAAACAATAATCTGCAGGCTGAGCTATAAGCCAAGGAGTTGCAATATTGGCTGAATACGACAGAGACCAGGAAGAGCAGTGGGGTGGATTGGGTATATGAGCACAGGCAGTCTTCAAAAACTTCATTTTATAATTTGAATTCAAAGTATTAATATTATTTTTTTACATTTATTAATATTAATATTTTGTTTACACACACTGCAAATATAAACAGGTCTTATGTGACACAACACACAGTATGCGCACACTCACACACGTGCTTGAACATGAAAACTATGAAAAAAAAGACCATAATATAAAAGTCAAGCTTTTCTTACTGTCTGTATTGTGATTAAAATTTCTCATTTAAATTTCACTGAGAGAAACCGAAATGCAATTTTATCTGAGTGGAATGATAGTAAATAATCTCAATTATAAAGAGCAATTATAACATACAATAATGAAACGTTTACAGTGAGAAGCTACATTAAAAAAATAAACCAATTATAGCTGGTACCTGTAACCTAATAACAGTTTTGGGTTTGAAGAACAAGAGCATTATTAAAAAAAAAAACCTGTGAGGAGGAGTCAATGCAAAACCTGGATGTCTTAAACCTACTTTAGCTGCAGAGGGGTTGACAGAGACAATTGTTCACACAGTTTAACATGATGGCCATGAAAACAGGAATGCTTCTTTTTATTGCTTTATGGGCAGGTGAGACCTTTCACTGATGCTGAATCAAATTTATCTTTCAAGAATAAACAATTTTACAGCATGTAACTATTGTCCTGTTCTGACAGGTGTTGATGGCCAGACTCTTACAGAATCTGAATCAGTGGTTAAAAGACCTGAAGAATCCCACAGACTGACCTGTACAGGCTCTGGATTCACATTCAGCAGCTATGCTATGGCCTGGGTTAGACAGGCTCCTGGAAAAGGGCTGGAGTGGATTGCTTTGATAGGCACTTCTAGTTCTCCTATCCGTTACTCCCAGTCAGTCCAGGGTAGATTCACCATCTCCAGAGATGATTCCAGCAGTAAACTCTATCTACAGATGAACAGTTTGAAGACTGAAGACACAGCAGTTTATTACTGTGCCCGAGAGACACAGTGAGAGACAGCAATAGAAATGCCATGCAAAAACTACTTCCTCTATTTACCATCAGCAGTGAATATTTGGACCTTTAAAACTATATATTTAATGCGGTGTAAAAAGACAATAAGTTCTTGTTTTCTGTTGTTTTTTTTATTTTTAATCAATTAATTGTTTTGAAAGGATCGAATTGAGATCAGAAGGTGAAATAAACAGTGAATTCCACTGAGAAAAGTGGTGAGGAAAAGAGATTGACAGTTCTATAGATTTTATTTTAGAAGTACTATCATATGTACATATATTACTACTACTACAGCAGAAGACTCTGCTCTTTCATTCTGTGCCTGTAAAAACACAGAGGCAGAGAACAGAGGAACAGCTGCACAAAAACTTCAAGTATCCATTTGACTTCAATGATTTTACTCTTTACGTGCAAAATAAAAAAAAAGTTATTATTTAAATATGAAGTAATATTGCTCAATTGAAATTAGTCTGGAAAGACTAAATACAAAACTATGAGTAAGTGACTGGCATAAAAAACATTTCTTAATTGTTCTTACATACTGCTATTTTTTATAAGTATAAGACACAATGGTATCACTTGTTTTAAAAGAACGTGTCAGAAGAAAATATGCAATAAATCCCAGTGACAACACTTAGTCAGTACAAAAAGTGGGAGTGAGACTTTGAAATAGTGTTTATGTCTTATGTGCAGATTATTGGACATAGAAAACAGAGACGTTTCACAGTAATGTATGGCATAGTCTAAGTTTTTTGAATAACAAATGGTTTCTATAGAGGGAGGTCTATGCAAAGTTTAGCTTCTTTATTTACATGTCACATCAAACTGTCAACCAACATCTTGGACACTTTTTAACCAAACACTCTCATTATTAAGTGTTCTAAATTATGGAATATATGATTCTTTGGAGTTTATTATTCATTTTTTTCTCCGAGGTAGGAAAAGTATTTATTCTTTAAAACATGAACACAAATCAGATTCATGATCATCACACTTTTTGTTTTATTACTTACAGGAGTTTGGAGTGAGATCAAACTGGAGGAGTCTGCTTCTGAGGTGAAAAGACCTGGAGAGAGAGTGAAGATGTTATGCACCTTTTCTGGTTATAGTCTGACAAGCTACAATATTCACTGGATACGACATAGGCCAGGCAGAGCTCTGGAGTGGCTTGGGTAAATGAGCACAGGCTATAATTCTCCTGGCTATGCCAGTTCTTTTCAAAGTCGTTTCATCATGACTGAAGAAGACTCCAGCAGCAGACAGTATCTTGAGATCAAGAGTCTGACAGCCGAAGATTCAGCTGTTTACTTCTGTGCCCGTCAAAGCACAGTGACAGAAAACAGAAGAACAGCTGTACAAAAACACTGAAACAGCCATGTGACTTAGATGATTTTCAAGTTTCTCTTCAAAGAAATGAATAAATAAGAACTAAATAAATAAAAATCTCTCCATATCTAAGTTTACTGTAACCAAATGATGAGCCTGGAAACACAAGTAAGCTGAAAATCATTAACAGTAACTTTGAGTACCTGAGTGACATTACAACAATGCTAAATTGTTTGAATGTGTGGAAATTCTAAGTGGTTTTTTTTTTTTTTTTAGGTATTTTATAAAAGCAGAGAACTTTCAAGGTCTTCAGGATGTGCATACACAGTGTGAATGGGGAGGAGTCGATTGCAGGCGTTAAGAGGCCAGAGAGCTTTCAGAAAAGATGAGCTGTTTGTTAGGCTGAAACCCACGTACAAAAGCCTGAACACAAAATACAAAAGAAACTAAATCTTCAAGGTATGGGAACTAAACTGAGAAAATGATACAGGAGAATTTAATAGAATGAGTGGTTAAAGGAGCCACTCTTCCAGTTTTGGGGTTAATGTTCCTATTAGATTCAGATTCTTTGGGATGAATAAATCCCTTCTTTGAGATTTATTCATCCCAAAGAAGAGCAGTTCCTCTGCACACACAAGCTACTCACACGATCAGACTCACACAACCTACAGTCCTGTAGGTTCAAAATAAATTATTAATAGTCAACAGTAAATTTCAGAAACCATTCTGAACAAATACAGTAAATATAATTAAGAAGGCAGAAAAATCCATTTGTGTCTTTTAAAATATAGAAGGGTTGATGCAAACATGTTTGATCCTGTGAAGAGATTATCTGCTTTACTCTGGCAAACACCAAAGAATGATTAAACAATGAATAATTACTTAATAACAAAGAAATAAATTATAATGATGAGAAAATTTTCACCACCACTTGTCCCATATTTGGCATTTAATACAAAAAGTTATGCGATAAAGCAAATGGCAAAAATATTCTTTTAATATTCTTTTAATATTCTTTTCTTTCAGAAAGCTTCAGCCGATTATTTTTCACCCTCTTACAATGCTGTGATTGAGGCCATTCCCCAAATCTCTGTTAATGGCATGGCCATTGATCAATTGGCTTTGATCAGTGGTTGATGATCAATGGTCATGCCAATTTGCATATTAATGATCAAGGAACAGACCTCACAGGCCATTGTTCAATCAGTGGGCTGGTTTCAGTGATTGTGCAAATGTATTGTTTATAAGGTTGGGGAAACCTGCAGCTGAGACTGAAGAAGTCACTTTGATGAGTGACAAAACGTTTCTCTCACTGAAAACGCTACACCCAGATGCTGTTTACTTCTGCGCTCGACCAACCCAGTATCACTCCAATAAAGACACTGCAGGACCTGCACAAAAACCGTGCTAAAAAAGTCCTATATAAAAAGCAGTCCATTCACCATTACTTGTAGATAGTAAACATATATAATGTCTGTATCACATGCAAACAAATCATCAAATTATTTAAAAAAAAAAAGAAATGATGTTTGAATTCCAATCTTGAAAAACAGTAGATAAATGAATCAAAAGAATCTGTGAATCACAACTTTACGTGTGGTAAGTAAACACTTTGAACAAGTTTATTCAAATTCTGTTTCTTCTGTGAGAAGTCAGCGCTAAAATTTGAAATAATACATAAAGCGTTTTACTGATTCTGATTTGAATTTGAAAGTACAAATGTACCAGCTTACAGCAAGGGACTATTTTCTGTTTTTGACAGGTGTTGATGGTCAGACCCTGATAGAACCAGTGTTTAGTGCCTGCAGAATCAAAGATTAACGTGTACAGGTTCTGGATTTACATTCAGCAGTTGCCAGTGAGTGGCAATCTAGTCTGGTCCTTTTGGACTTGTCATTTAACTGAAAGGTTACTACCACATACTATTCTCAGTTGGCTCCAGGCTATTTTTACATCTCCAGAGACAACAGCAAACAGCAGATGTATCTGCAGAGAAACAGTTTGAAAAATTAATTTTCTGTTTGGTACCGTGCTCGAGAACCACAGTGACTGGACTGGATACAGTGACTCTGAAGAAAATGGGATGGGAGTCTCTTTTAAACGTTTATACTGTTTACAGCAAACTAAAGATTTACACCATTTTACCAATTTTATTATTTCTGAAGCACTTAGGTAGAGTACAGCAAGTATCTGAGTGTATGTCTGTGTGTGTGTGTGTAACAGCAGTCTAGTATAACATTAACAGAAATAATACTCATAGTGCTTTTCCCCCTTTAATCCTTGGACTTAAACTTCAATACACAATAAAAACAGTAAACATAAGTCCTCTTTTTTTAATTTATGTCCTACATCTGAGTGAGTTATAAAATTAGAATCTCATATGTACATTTCCCAAACATGTTTTCATATTGTCCAAAAGAGGCAGTTTTTTCCTCAGGCTTTATTTAGATCCTAATGAATGCTTTATGCATTCATATACAAACTCATTGACTTCTTCTGTTATTATAAAAGCTTCAGACTGTGGCATGGAGTTCACGTCATGACACATTTATCAAAAAACATGTTTTCTGTAGCTCTGTTACTGCTCTTAGCCATTTCATGTGAGTCTCTTTAACATTCAGCAGTATTTGTTTTGTAACAAACTGTAATTTGTCACAAAACATTTTCTTTTTTAACAGGTATGAAGTGTGAACAGCTGACACAGCCACCCTCTGTGATTGAGCAGCCAGGTCAGCATCTCACCATCACCTGTCAGGTCTCTTATTCTGTGGGCAGCTACTACACAGCCTGGATCAGACAGCCTACAGGGAAAGGACTGGAGTGGATTGGAATGGCACATACTGGATCTGCAACACACTACAAAGATTCATTTAAAGACAGTACAGCATTTCCATAGATTCTTCACTTCAGTTTTTCCACCCAGTTAAGCTCAATCCTGTTGTTATGATTGTGGTCCACCTACTTTCTTCACTCCCTTATGCGTGTCAATGTGCCTTCATTTCCTGCAGTTGCAGTCTCTATGTATTCTGTCTTTGTGCCTTTTAGACTCTCATCTCTGTGACCCTTTGACCCCCCATTATAACCTCATCCTGAGCATTATTCAATTATTCATAATAGGCCACAAATTGTTTCAGGATCAGTTCATTGGTAAATGAACACAGTCCATTTAGCCATTAAAACACAAAATGTATTTATGTATAAATGATTCATTGTATACAATTATCAAATAAAGTTTTTTTTTAAATATATAATTTAATCAAAAATCAAACCAATCTGAGCTTAAATGGAGGGAAAAATAACACATAAATGCCAATCCTGTTGATATAGCCATCACTGGGACTTAATAAATACAAAGAAATAAAAGAAACAAGAACATGTAATTCGTGCATCATTGATAGTGCTGTATTCAGTGGTTGAAGTAGGTACTTCCTAAAAACCTGTGAGGAGGAGTCAATGCAAAACCTGGATGTCTTAAACTTACTTTAGCTGCAGAGAGGTTGACAGAGACAATGGCTCACGCAGTTTAACATAATGGCGATAAAAACAGGAATGCTTCTTTTTATCGCTTTATAGACAGGCAGTGTTGGGGAGTAATGGAATACATGTACCGGTACGTATTTAAAATGCAAAATATGAGTAACTGTATTCCGTTACAGTTACTGTTTAAAAAGGTGATAATCAGAATACAGTTACTTTGTTGAAACAAATGCATTACACTGCGGTCTTTTCCTGTTTCATATGTTAGGCTATGCTCTCTCTATTTTTGATAATTTCACGCTGGTGGAAACCCAAACAAAACACACATTAAGAGGCTCTAATGCCTGGGTCTCAATCTTGTGGCCCATGTCACCTCTACTTGCGGCCTGGATAATGACATGAAGGAATTTTTTTTTTTTAATTATTATTCAAAAAAAATTTTAATATGAAGGCAATATGAGCAAAGTGTTACAGGCATAGCCCTAAAGAATGTAGCCTCATGGGCAGTGTAGTCCGTGCTGCAGGGAGAATGTGTGGGACTGCCCCTCTCATTATGTGTGTGAGTGTGAGCGAGGGAGGGAGAAACAGGAGAGTCAAAAAGTACGAGTTGTCATCGACCAGAAACGGGAGATGGAAGCATGTAAATATAATAATAACCACTGCAGCCAAAAAGAGTGCCTGACGAGCCCAGTTGTAAGTAAGCTATTAAGACTCAGCTGTGTTCGTGTTTTCCTCCGAAGTAGGAGCAGCCTTTCAACGCCTCTCTCTGCCTCTTACTAGCAAAATTGACCCAGAAGGTAAAGCTAGTTTTCGGCTACTAGCCCGACATGGAACCCGAAGTATTAGCTAGAGGTCCCTTTACTACGGTTTGGAGCCGTGGACCTGGCCGAGGTAACAAGAGAGTGCAAACAAAAAGAAAACATTTTTCACTAACAGTCAAAAACTAATGTGTATACTTATGTCTGCATTTTTATTTTGTTAAATATGAACAAAATGATAGCAGAAGTGCTGTCATGTGTCTGGCCAAAAGAGAGTAACAATTTGTTTATTTAGTAGTTCAATGAAAAGCTTCAGTTAAGAGTGAGAAAAAATTGCGTTCACGTTTGTAGATTTGTCTTGTTATACAATATTTGAAATTAAAAACAAACAAACAAACAAAATACTACATTTAGGAAATATTTGTGGGTGTTTTCTTGTTTGTTTGGTCTTTTTTTGTACTACTTGAACACTAAAGTTACCCTCCAATGAGATGACAGTGACAGTAGTGGCCCACAGTTTGAGACCCCTGCTCTAATGTAAGCATCCTGTTAATGTCCTGCTGTCAGCTGCAAGTAAGTTCTTTTTTAAAAACTAACGTTAGCCTACTGCACCTACCTTGTTTTAGTTGTGGCCACTACCTGGGTTTTGTGCCACTTCAGTATCTTCAATGTACTATTGCTTTGCAATTTATTACTAAAGGCTACTGGAGGCTGCATTAACAACCTGCTAGCTGCAAATAATCATGTGCAGTTCTGAAAGTGTACAAAAAGAAAGCTTATTACTGATACAGAAATGGTTTTCGATAAGAGATCACTGCAAAAAAGTGCAGCCTTACCTAATGTCCACCCTATTGTTACTCATTTTATATTAAGATTTAAAAATCTAGTTGGTATTGGTATGCAAGTACCCTTCAGTATTAGTAATAAATCACACAGCAATAGTACACTCAGGTAGTTGTACAATGCATGACAATATGACATTACAAGATTGATGATGCTATTGCATGCATCATCAATCTTCCGGCGCCCCCCGTGTGCGGCAGCCTGTTACAGCAGCTCTGCTCATTCTGAGTTTATTTCTTTCTTATCTTTTTCTTCTCGTAATTTTTTATAACTAACGTATTAGTAATTAGACTCCGCAACCATGTTCTACCGTTTTGTGCTAGTTCTGGTCGTTTTTCTCAGTTTTTTTCTACTTTTTTCACCCGTGTCTGGAGACCCAGAGCAGGGATCCTTTGTTTACAGTAAGGATCAGCTGTTAGCGCTGCGTCCCGCAGCGCTATTGCCGGCGGACAGACCCGACATTCCCAGCGAGCTGAGGAGGAAAAGACGGGGTTCTCGTGCTGGGAAGGAGCGCCGTCGCCCGAGAAGGAGACGTTATCGACCATCTGTTCCTTCTGTAATTATTGGAAATGTACGATCTTTGCCCAATAAGATGGATGAGCTCACGTCGCTAACCTGGTCACAGAGGGAGTACCGGCAATGTAGCATCATGATGCTAACGGAGTCGTGGCTAACACCACTAACTCCGGACACGAGCGTGACACTACCGGGATTCCAGCTGCTGCGAGCGGACAGGACGAGAGAGACCGGTAAGAGGAAAGGAGGGGGACTGGCAGTGTTTGTGAATGACAGATGGTGTAACCCTGGGCACATCACTGTAAAAGAACAACTCTGCAGCAGAGACATTGAGCTGTTAGCCGTTAGCATGCGTCCGTACTACCTGCCCCGGGAATTCTCGCATGTTATCGCGATAACAGCGTATGTCCCCCCCTCGGCCAACGCGGATGCAGCCTGTGACACTCTCCACTCAGTGGTCAGCAGACTGCAAACACAATCTCCGAGAGCCCTTCTCATAATATCAGGGGACTTTAATCATGCCTCACTGGACTCCACACTGCCCACCTTCACCCAGTATGTGACCTGCCCAACCAGAGACAATAAAACACTGGACTTACTGTATGCCAATGCTGAAGAGGCATACAGTTCATCACCTCTCCCTCCCCTGGGCAGATCTGATCACAACCTGGTGCACCTTGTCCCTGTGTATGAGCCCTTAGTGCGCAGGGAGCCACCAGCCACCCGCACAGTACAGAGATGGTCGCAGGAGAGCGAGGAGGCTCTTAAGGATTGTTTTGAGTCGACTCTGTGGGAGGTGATCTGTGACGACCACGGAGAGGACATCGACAGCCTTACTACATGCATTACTGACTATATTAATTTCTGTGTGGATAACACCGTACCTACCAGGACTGTACGGTGTTTCTCCAACAACAAACCTTGGATTACCCCAGAAATTAAAGCCATCCTCAAGCAGAAGAGGAGGGCCTTCAAATCCAAAGACAAAGAGGAGTTGAAAAGGGTGCAGAGAGAGCTGAGAGGACTGATAAGGAATGGGAAGGACAGCTACAGGCAGAAGATGGAGAACCAGCTTCAGCAAAACAACGTTGGTGAAGTCTGGAGAGGCCTCAGAACCATCTCAGGCCACAAACATCAGAACTCTCTGCCTGGGAGGGATGTGAGGTGGGCAAATGAACTGAATCATTTCTTCAACAGATTTGATTCAGCCATGAGGCAGTCTCCAACATCGGCTGCAGACTCACCCACCCCCACTGCTGCTGTTCCACCTCTGACACCTCAGACACTTCACACCTCCTCTATTCACCCTGCTCACTCCTCCCCACCCCCAACAACAGCATCCAATACACACTCAACACAAGGCTCCAGCCTGTCTCTCTCAACCACCCAGGTTAGGAGGGAACTGAGGAGGATTAAAGCCAAGAAGGCAGCGGGTCCAGATGGCATCAGTTCGAGGGTCGTGAGGTCCTGCGCGGACCAACTGTGTGGTGTGATGGAGCACCTCTTCAACCTGAGCCTGAGGCTGGGAAGAGTCCCACAGCTCTGGAAAACCTCCTGTGTTGTACCAGTGCCAAAGACTTCACGCCCCAAGGACCTCAACAGCTACAGGCCGGTGGCTCTGACATCCCACCTGATGAAGACCCTGGAGCGGCTGGTCCTGGCTCAGCTTCGGCACCTTGTGAGCTTATCACTGGACCCACTTCAGTTTGCCTACCAGCCTGGCATTGGAGCGGATGATGCCGTCATTCACCTCCTACATCGTTCCCCCGCTCACCTGGAGACCGCTGGAAGCACTGTGAGAATCATGTTCTTTGATTTCTCCAGTGCCTTCAACACTATTCTTCCCTCGGTTCTGAAGGACAAGCTGGAGAACTCAGGAGTGGACCATCACCTCACTACCTGGATTTTGGACTACCTCACCGACCGACCACAGTATGTGAGGACTCAGGGCTGTGTGTCGGACAGGGTCGTCTGCAGTACGGGGGCCCCACAGGGAACGGTTCTGGCTCTGTTCCTCTTCACCATCTACACTGCAGACTTCTCCCACAACTCCACCCAGTGCTTCCTGCAGAAGTTCTCTGATGACTCTGCAATAGTCGGCCTCATCACTGATGGGGACGACAAGGAGTACAGAGGACTGACTCAGGACTTTGTGGACTGGTGCCAGCTGAACTACCTCCAGATCAATGCCAGTAAAACCAAGGAGCTGGTGGTAGACTTCCGCAGGCACAAACATCCTCCACTGCAACCACTGAACATCCAAGGTATGGACATTGAGACTGTGGACAGCTACAGGTACCTTGGTGTTCATCTGAACAGCAAACTGGACTGGACTCATAACTCAGACGCCCTCTACAGGAAAGGGCAGAGCAGACTGTACCTGCTGCGGAGACTCAGGTCGTTTGGAGTGGAGGGCCCACTCCTGAAGACCTTCTATGACTCTGTGGTGGCCTCAGCCATCTTTTATGGTGTGGTCTGCTGGGCTGGCAACATCTCTGCTGGGGACAGGAAGAGACTGAACAGGCTGATCCGAAGGGCCAGCTCTGTTCTAGGATGCCCTCTGGACCCAGTGGAGGTGGTGAGTGACAGGAGAATGGCGGCTAAGCTGTCATCCCTGTTGGACAACATCTCCCACCCCATGCATGAGACTGTGACAGCACTGAGCAGCTCCTTCAGTGGGAGACTGCGGCACCCACGGTGTGGGACGGAGAGATTTCGCAGGTCGTTCCTCCCCACTGCTGTCAGACTCCACAACAAAGACTTTAACTGATCAAACACACACATCCACAAATGTGCAATAACACTAATGTGCAATACTCTTTTATTTTTACTCAGTTGTATATAGCATTTGTATTCTATTTTTATCTTATTGTATATTTTATTCTATTTTATTCTACTGTATATAGTATTTTATTTTATTCTATTCTGTACAGTTGTGTACTGTATTTATTCTTTTTTATTTTATTCTAATTTTTGGCTTCATAACTTTTGCACTGTCCACTTCCTGCTGTGACAAAACAAATTTCCCACGTGTGGGACTAATAAAGGTTATCTTATCTTATCTTATCTTAATATATTAAGTAATCCAAAGTATTCAGAATAGGTTACTCTCATTGAGTAACTTAACGGAATATGTTACAAAATACATTTTGGGGCATGTATTCTGTAATTTGTAGTGGAATACATTTTAAAATTGACCTTCTCAACATTGTGGGCAGGTGAGACCTTTCACTGATGTTGAATCAAATTTGTCATTCAAGAATAAACAATTTACAACATGTAACTATTGTCTTCTTTCGACAGGTGTTGATGGTCAGACTCTGACAGAATCTGAACCAGTGGTTAAAAGGCCTGCAGAATCCCACACACTGACCTTTACAGGCTCTGGATTCACATTCAGACAAAGCCACAGTGTCTGGTGCTGGCTGAGCAGTTGTACAAAATCCTACTCCACTTATTTTTATTATTTTTGATAAATCCCACGGAAGAAGTGTCTTTATGTTTAGTTCCTCTTGCTTTAATTAAACTTTGAAAAACAGTGAAACAGATCAACATTGTCCACCAACCCTAAAACACATAAATTAAATTGCTGTTTGCATTTAAAAGCAACATGCCAGTGTGGTTATTGCCACGAATATGACCCACCTAAAGCAAAATAAAATAAAAAGTTAAAAATTTTGTAAGACTGTAACAATTTTTATTTCTCAATAAGAAAAAAGCAAAGTGAGTTCATTGTCAGTGTTTCCTGTTAGGAGGAGTCTATGCAAAACTTAGGCACTGTCTCTCTTTTTTAATGAGCACAGAGGATGGTAGAGAACAAAAAAACAACATGTTGGACTACAGGACAGGACTGCTGCTTTCAGCTCTCTGCTGGGCAGGTGAGATTTTCACTGATCTCAATGTTGATATGCATTGTTTCTGTTTTTGACACAATTTAATTCAAGGTGATTTTTAAAAAATATCTTTTTAAATACCAGGTGTTGATGGTCAGACTCTGACACAATCTGAAACAGTGGTTAGAAGACCTGGAGAATCTCACAGATTGACCTGCACAGCATCTGGATTCACATTCAGAGACTACTGGATGGTTTGGGTCAGGCAGGCTCCTGGAAAAGGACCGGAGTGGATTGCTTTTATACAGACTTCAACTTATAGTTATGCTACACATTATTCCCAGTCAGTCCAGGGTAGATTCACCATCTCCAGAGATGATTCCAGCAGTAAACTTTATCTACAAATGAACAGTTTGAAGACTGAGGACACAGCAGTTTATTACTGTGCCCAAGAGACACAGTGAGGGAAAGCAATTGAAATGCCATACAAAAACTACTTCCTCTATTTACCAACACCAGGGAATATTTGGTAAACTCAGGGCTTTTTTCCCTACATCTACATCTAAACAATATCTCTTGCCCAGTGTCACCTTGTTTGAATTTAGGGTCCGAATGTACAGCAACAATTTTGTTGTATCGTTAAGTTAGCAAAAGTCACTGATGAAATTAAACCAGATATATTGACCAGTTTAGAGAAGGTCCCATTAAACTGACATTAGCTTCATCATCAAAACAGTTTTGCATGCCCATTAAAAGACTTACACCCCATTAAAAGACAACATGAACACAACACTGAAGAACGTATATGCTTTTAAAAATCAATAAAACACACATTGTCATTATCACTTATAGTATAGATTACTGATAAGTATTTCACTATCTAATACTTCTAAACAACAAATCAATCAACAAATTTTTACAGCATTTCATCATGTATAGTTGTGATGAAGACATTCACAAAGTTATGGATGAAGATGTCAGTGTCACGGATCATTCTACATTTGCAAAGTTATGGTGTAGTTTCAGAAGAGCTTGTCTGTAACTATTATTTGATTTCAGTGAATCAGCTGGTCGGGGTGGTAAATGGTAAATGGACTGATTCTTATATAGCGCTTTTCTACTCTCCTGGAGTACTCAAAGCGCTCTATACAACATGCCACATTCACCCATTCACACCCACTTATACAAGCACTTCTAAAGCCAAGTGCAACTAATAAGCATTCACACACAGTCACACTCCGATGAACGCATCGGAGGGCAATTTGGGGTTAATATCTTGCCCAAGGATATTTGACATGCAGACTGGGGGAGCCAGGAATCAAACCACCAACCTTCCAATCAGTAGCTGATCTGCTCTACCACCTGAGCCACAAGAGAAGTGTGCTGAAGAGAAGTGTGCTGTTTGAAACTTTGACACTGAATAATAATCTTAAAGGTGAACAAAAATCAGTAGCTCCTGGGATAGACATCTGATTATCTGGGCATATGATGCTGATTTGTTTTTTCTCTTACCTCACAGCCACTATTCCAGTAGACATGTCTGTTTGAATATTAAACAATAATCTGCAGGCTGAGGAGAAGCCATCACCTCTTGACTTATAAGATCAAAAATATGAATCTAAATAAAATAAGATATATTTTTTTTTTCAAAAATAACATATATTACTATTACTTGGTATTTGTTCTGTCCTCACTAGATGTTGGCTTGACTTCGATCATCCAGTTCGGCAGACAGTGAACAGAACTCCAGACATGATTCCAGCAGTAAATTCTATCTACAGATGAACACTTTGAAGACCGTGTTTCCCTCTGAGAAAAAAAGACCTAGCGGGAGAGTGAAGATGTCACGTATCCTATCAGTTATAGCCAAACAAATTGCAATATTGGCTGGTTACGACAAAGACCAGGAAGAGCTGTGGAGTGGACTGGGTGTATGGGCACAGGCAGTCTTCCAAAACTTCATTTTGTAAGTTATATTCAAAGTGTTAATATTAATTTTTAATATGAATGAATATTAATATTTTGTTAAAAGATACAAAAGCCCTTTACTGACAAAGCACAGATTCCAAGGACCATATGACAACATACAGACACACTGCAATATAAACAGGTCTGTGAGACACAACATACAGTAAGCTCACAGTCACACACGTGTTTGAACCTGAAAACTATGGAAAAATTCACCATAATGTAATACTAAGCTTTTCTTAGTGTCTGTATTGTGATTAAAATTTCTCATTTAAATTTCACTGAGAGAAACTGAAATGCAATTTTATCTGAGTGTAATGATAGTAAATAATCTCAATTATAAAGAGCAATTATAACATACAATAATGAAATGTTTACAGTGAGCACCTGCATTAAAAAATAAACAACTTGTAGCTGGTACCTGTAACTCAATAAAGGTTTTGTGTTTGTAGAACAAGAACATTATTAAAAAAAAAACTGTGAGGAGGAGTCAATGCAAAACCTGGATGTCTTAAACCTACTTTAGCTGCAGAGGGGTTGACAGAGACAATTGTTCACACAGTTTAACATGATGGCCATAAAAACAGGAATGCTTCTTTTTATTGCTTTATGGGCAGTTGAGACCTTTCACTGATGCTGAATTAAATTTGCCTTTCAAGGATAAACAATTTACAGCATGTAACTATTGTCTTGTTTTGACAGGTGTTGATGGTCAGACTCTGACAGAATCTGAACCCGTGGTTAAAAGACCTGGAGAATCCCACAGACTGACCTGTACAGGCTCTGGATTCACATTCAGCAGCCACTTAATGGGATGGGGTCAGACAGGCTCCGGGAAAAGAACTTGAGTGGGTTGCCACTATTGATGTTATAAGCAAATACTACGCACAGTCAGTTCAAGGCCGGAGACAAGAGCAGACAGCAGACATGAACCAGGGGCGTAATTTCCAGGGGGGTTAGGGGGGGTTGTGACCCCCCCAATAATCAGATCCAGCCAATATAACCCCCCCAGTAAAATTATGAATTATGTTGCATGAATAGGCTGTTGACTTTCTTTACTGATTTCAGGTATTACCAGCAAAATAGTTGCATGTTTAATCATCTGGGACTTTTCCCAGATTTATTTATTTATTTAGAGAGAGATCTTGACCCCCCCCAATGTTCAGCACAAAGTTACGCCCATGACATGAACAGTCTGAAGACTGAAGATGAGATGAGATGAGATAGCCTTTATTTGTCAGTTGCAGTTGCCCACAACCGAGATGACAGACCTTGCCGACCGTACATACAATACACAAACATCACATTGGGGAGACAGGTCAATGTCGGTAGCAAGGGAAAAACCATTGAAATGTGTAACACAAAAGGATAATCCAGGAATGCACAGATACCAACACACCATAGCACAATAAAACACAGACAAACAACATGGGAGAATATTCCAGTGTGTACAGCTGGATCTGGGGCCGCTGCAATCTTCGATTGCGCCTCCAGCTGATCCGTTGTCCACATCTGAACGGAGGTAAGCATGGGAGGAGGCGTTGGATTCGGGGGAGGGAGGGTGATAGTGCGTATCAGTATCAGTGTACATGTTTCGTGTGTGTGTGTGTGTGTGTGTATCCCGTGTTCAGCTGAGAGAAAGTGTCACCACGCCCGGTTAAGCGAAGGTCAACAGTCTCCAGTGGACCCAGGTGGCCTTAAAGGAGGGACAAAGAGTTCTCACGACAGTCCTGTTTATCATGGAGAATTTTTGTTGTTCCAGTCAGATAAGCCAGGCCCGACTATATTTAGTCACTACAATATATAGTAAGATGACATTTTGCTTTTCCATACAGTTTGGTTTAATGCAATGTAACAATATTTATTTCTCACTAAGCAAAAGCAAAGTGAGTTTCGTGTCAGTGTTTCCTGTTAGGAGGAGTCTATGCAAAACTTAGGCACTGTCTCTCTTTTTTAATAAGCGCAGAGGATGGTAGAGAACAAAAAACAACATGTTGGACTACAGGACAGGACTGCTGCTTCTAGCTCTCTGCTGGGCAGGTGAAGATTTTCACTGATCTCAATGTTGATATGCATTGTTTCTATTTGTGACACAATTTAATTCAGGTGATTTTTAAAAAATATCTTACCAGGTGTTGGTGGTCAGACTCTGACACAATCTGAACCAGACCTAATTAAAAGACCTGGAGAATCTCACAGATTAACCTGCACAGCCTCTGGATTCACATTCAGCAGCTATGAGATGGGTTGGGTCAGACAGGCTCCTGGAAAAGGACCGGAGTGGATTGCTTCTATAAGCACTTCAACTTATAGTTATGCTACACATTATTCCCAGTCATTCCAGGGTAGATTCACCATCTCCAGAGATGATTCCAGCAGTAAACTTTATCTACAGATGAACAGTTTGAAGACTGAGGACACAGCAGTTTATTACTGTGCCCGAGAGACACAGTGAGAGACAGCAATTGAAATGCCATACAAAAACGACTTCCTCTATTTCCCAACACCAGGGAATATTTGGTAAACTCAGGGCTTTTTTCCCTACATCTACAAACAATATCTCTTGCCCAGTGTCACCTTGTTTGAATTTAGGGTCCGAATGTACAGCAACAATTTTGTAGTATTGTTAAGTTAGCAAAAGTCAGTGAACAAATTAAACCAGATATGTCGACCAGTTTACAGAAGGTACCATTAAACTCACACTAGCCTCATCATCAAAACAGGGAGAGTTTGGCATGCCCATTAAAGACAATATAAACACAAATTCCATCACATTAAAAAAGAATAATACTCTTTATAAATATATAATATATACTCTTTAAAAATCAATAAAGCATACAGTGTCATTATCACTTACAATAGAGATTACTGATAAGTATATCACTATCTAAACATGTATAAACGACATCAACAAATTATTACAGCATTTCAACAATGGGTTGCCATTATTAGATATGATGGTGGGAGCACTTACTATTGTCAGTCAGTCCAAGGCTGGTTTACCATCTCCAGAGACAACAACAAGCAGCAGCTGTATCTGCAGATGAACAGTCTGAAAACTGAAGATTCTGCTGTTTATTATTGTGCTCAAAAGCTACAGTTACTGAAACTGTTCAACAGCGGTACAAAATCCTGCCTTACGTGAGTAAGGTTATGTCGTAATTCTTCTTTTCTTATTTCCCTTTTTCATTAGATACATTAATAGAAATTTGATTACCAACTAAAATTGAATAGTGATCCTAACTGGATGACCAGTCCTGGACTCAAAACTCTACATTTAATCACAGACAGAAAAAGTCTGATCATCACTGTCTAAAATTAAAATATTAAATTATAATTTCTGTAGATGGATGATTGTGATTGTGATTTTTTTTCTGGTACGTGGATATTGACTGTCTACTTCAAAACCCTTCAAATTTAATAGTCAACTCCACTTCCATTATATTGTTTCTCTAAGGAGGAGCCGATGCAAAACTTGTATTATTTATTTTTGCTAATAATAATAATAATTTAAAAATAGTATAAAAAAGTAATTTATAGACTATCCTAAATTTATAGACCATACCTAATGTGGTTAGAATTATTTAAAAAAAATCATTTTGTATTTTTTAAATTGATTTTTTGGTCATTTGGTTAAGCAGTAAACCAGTCCAGGTTAGACTTAAGAGTTTTTAAAAATTAAAAGAACTTTAGGAGGCAACAAATACATCGGTGAAATGTGATAATGATTATAAGGAAATTGATAAATTATTGCACAGTTCTGGTGGAGGGTCATTAGTTTTCCATCTTTTCTTTCTAAGGAATGAAAACGTATCTATGTTTGTTTTCCACTTATTGTTAAATTAAAAGCAGTGTAACAATCAGTAACTTGTTTTTTGCTATTATTTTATGTTTTTTATCTTGTAATTTGCTAAATGTTCACAAAATATTTTATTTTCCAACAGGTGTGATGTGTGAACAGCTGACACAGCCAGCCTCTCTGACTGTGCAGCCAGGTCACCGTCTGACCATCACCTGTCAGGTCTCTTATTCTATGAGCACCTATTGGACTCACTGGATCAGACAGCCTGCAGGAAAAGGGCTGGAGTGGACTGGAAGAGCATGTGATGGATGCACATCAGAATACAAAGATTCACTCAAAACCAAGTTCAAACATGAGGTTTCAGTCAAAAATAAATAACAGAATAAGTGTATCAGATAGCTCAATGTCATCTTAAGCATTTTTCTCTAGCTGAAATAAAAAGAAATTAATTAATTACTGCTAATGTCGTTAAAATAAATACTTTTTCTAAGGAATGCATTAAAAGTGGAAAGTGGGTTTTATCATGCCAAAATATACTATAACCATGCTTTAAGGGTAAGGAGTAAATCTCACAGACGGTCTCTTAGTTTCAATTTGTTGTAATTATGGTTATGCAATGTCAATTTATTGAATATGTTTTTCATGATTTCTAGTGAATTCTCTTCAAACAGTATAATGAGCACTTTGGTTCATTTTGGTTAATTAAATGCTGAAATGAAATGCAGTGTTACCACCGGTGACTTGTTTTACTGCTGTTACAATTACAATTTTTTGTACAGTCTCTGAAGCATATATTTTATTACTTTGCATAACATGTCTGGCTCCAGTTAGAGGAGCCAGACATGTTATGCAACATAGCTCCAGTTAGATCAGTTTACAATGATGATTCATGCAAACGATTCTATGCAAACTCTTTGTCTTCCTATGATTCAGATATAAAAACTTGACTTGTAGAGCAGACTTCACTTCAAATTGCTTTTAGCAAAAACAATGGTTTCTCTAGCTCTGTTACTGCTCTTAGCAGCTGGATGTGAGTGCCTCTAGATTTGTCACAGTCAGCAGGTTTTTTTGTTTTTTGTTTTTCTTTTAAATGTTCACAAACTCTTTCTTTTTTCAACAGGTATGAAGTGTGAACAGCTGACACAACCAGCCTCTTTGACCTTGCAGCCAGGTCAACCTCTGACCATCACCTGTCAGGTCTCTTATTCTGTGAGCAACTATTGGACTCACTGGGTCAGACAGCCTGCAGGAAAAGTACTGGAATGGATTGGACAAGCACATGCTGGACAGACGACATACTACAAAGATTCACTCAGAAACAAGTTCAGTATTTCCACAGACTCTTCCAGCAGCACAGTTACTTTAACTGGACAGAATTTGCAGCTTGAAGACACAGCTGTGTATTACTGTGCCAGAGAGCCACACACTGTAACACAAAGCATCAGTAGACCTGAACAAGAACTCTTCAATGTTGTAGCATGAAACCACCACAGAGGAAGCTTACAGACCATTGTTGCTTTCAAATGCCAGTTCACTTTTAAACAGATCAAGTATAGTATACGATGAAATGATAATAATAATGAATGTTACTAAAAAAAGATTAAAATGTTTTTTATTATAATTATTGTAAAGCCCTTAAATGTTAATTGTCTTGCTTTGTCATTTTGAAAAACAAAACACTTTACATTTGGATAAAGATATTGAGTGCTTTTTTGTTTGTTTTTTTAAAAAAACAGCAATTTTTTGGTTTTCACAGTTTACACTGAATATATTACCAAATGGCATAACACTAATCATGTTCACTTTCAGGACATCAAATACTTTTATTCTAACAGATGCTGCATGTCATCCCAGTCTCAAGGACTCTGCAATATTGATTCCCGTTAATAAATTTTGTGTTTTAGGTGGATGTCTGTGTGGTGACAGTTTCACCCCTTTTGGGTAGAAAAATATCAAACTTGTGCTCAAATGGAGTCCTTTAAAACATTAACTCACAGATGGAAAAATAACATTTCTCATAAGGACCCAAACACATAACACCATGTAGAAGCGTATTATTCCAAAGTTTTAGGCTAACGACAGGTCACAGCCATAAACAGATTATTGGAAAACTCAGAAGACACAACTGCAAAGACCAGCTAACTGACCAAGTCTCTGCTACTGAGCTGGACAAGACTGGTTAACAAGACTGTTTGAATACACCAGCTGACTGGAGCCTTTCTGTGTCGAGTTTGCATGTTGTTGCTGTGCTTGTGTGAGCTCTCTCCAGGTACTTTGGCTTCCTGCCACAATCCAAATTAGGTACTCTATGTTGGCTGTATCTATGTTTGCCATGTAATAGAGTGGATGTCTTAATTTGTGCACAGTGTCCAAATAGCTAGAAGTAAGAAGTTATGTAACTGAGTTTTTGAATACCAAATTAATCCTGTAGAGGGGGGTCTATGCAAAGTTTTGCTTCCTTATAAACATGTTGTTGCCAATTCTCATTTAATTAATGACAGAAAATCTTAAGAAGACTTTTACCAATTAAGCATTCTGATTATAAAGTTTTCAAAATTATGGGATATATGATTTTCTTGAAATTATTCTTTATTGTTTGTCTCAAAGGTAAGAAAAGGATTCATTCTTTAAAATGGTGAAAAAGTCTGATTCATGAAGATCATGTTGTTTTTTTCTGTTTTTGTTTGTTTTGCTTACAGGAGTTTGGAGTGAGGTCAAACTGGAACAGTCTCCCTCTGAGGTGAAAGGATTTGGAGAGAGAGTGAAAATGTCATGTACCCTTTCTGGTTATACCCTGACAAATAATGATATTCACTGGATACGACAGAGACCAGGAAGAGCTCTGGAATGGATTGGGTATATGAGCACAGGCTATAATTCTCCTTGCTATGGCAGTTCTTTTCAACATCGTTTCATTATGACTGAAGAAGACTCCAGCAGAAGACAGTACCTTGACATCAACGGCGTGACAGCAGAAGATTCTGCTGTTTACTTCTGTGCTCGACAAAGCACAATGATGTAAGACAATGGAGCAGCTTCACAAAAACCTCATCATATACTAATATCAAGTAGCAATATAATCCTGATGATTTCTGGCTTCTGCTGCTGAAAGAGAACTTTCATACATATTGTAAAAAGGAAAATAAAGATACTGAAGACTGAGTTGTTCCTGGTGTGTTCATTGGAGTGTAAATATTTGGTACAAAGGTCTTAGACATTGAAAAAAGAGCTTGCATTAGACAGGGTGTCTACAGTGCTTTGAGTGCTCAAGTAGAGTAGAAAAGTGCTAAATAAGAACCAGTCTATTTACCACTGCTGGTAGACATAAAACAGGTATGAACACTATTTAAAACAACCATGTATTCAAAAAGAAATAATGTTTGAATTCCAACCTGAATACATAATAAATTATCAATTAAAAGTCTCAAAAGAAATCTATTTCTATTCTGTCTCTTCTGTGAGAGGTCCATGCAAAATTTGACACGTCACACTATCTCACACATCATCTAACTATATCATCATCTTAGTAATACAGTTAAAGACATCACAGGAGTCTATTTCTAAAATGTTTCTCTATAGGTATGAAGTAGCAGAAACATACATACTTACAGCATTACCTAGGTAAAATGTTAAAAATGTCACACAGACTGTTTCATCCTTGTTTCTATTAAGTCACTATAATGACAAACAAAGTGATAAACACTGGACCCTGGACTCATTTAAAAGTTGATTTAAACATGCAATATTTACTTTTTACATCCTTACTTATACTTCCCACAAAGAACTGAGTCTTTATAAAAAAAAATGAAGCAGAGTATAAACTAATTGAGTCACAATTTTATATTTATTTGTGCAGTGATTACACAAGTATATAATAATAATAATTTAATAATCAGACAATTTGCTGAATACCCTGTCTCTTTAATGCAATACATAAGTGACACTAGCAGTCCTTTTTACCTCATTGTTTGACTTATAATTTAAATGTAACTCAGTGTAACCGACAGCGAACAGACGTCAGCTTTTTTTATTTATGTCTTACATTTGAGTGAGTTTTTTTTTTTTAATTTGTCCTTAGGTGGCAGTTTCTAAAACTGGCACCAGTTAGACCCTCTTGAATGCTTTATGCATTTATATGCAAACTTACTGACTTCCTCTGTTACTCAGCTATAAAAGCTGTGGCAGACTGTGGCGTGAGGTTCACACTATGCCACATTCAACAAAAAACTGTTGCTCTCTTACTGCTCTTAGCCACTTCATGTGAGTCTCTTTAGACGGGTAACATTCAACAGATTTTGCTTTGTAATATAAACTGCAGTTTATCACAAAATATTTTCTTCATTAACAGGTTTGAAGTGTGAACAGTTGAATCAGCCAGCCTCTGTGACTGTGCAGCCAGGTCAACGTCTGACCATCACCTGTCAGGTCTCTTATTCTGGCTGTTGGACAGCTTGGATCAGACAGCCTGCAGGGAAAGGACTGGAGTGGATTGCAATGGCACTTGGATCTTCCACAGAGTACAAAGATTCACTTAAAAGCAAATTCAGTATTTCCACAGACTCTTCCAGCAACACAGTTACTTTAATTGGACAGAATGTGCAGCCTGAAGACACTGCTGTGTATTACTGTGCCAGATACCCACAATAACACAAGAAATCAGCAGACCTGTACATAAACCCCTGAGAGACCCAATCCTTAAATTCACCAGAGGAGGAGCTCTCAGACCACTTATGAAGGAAGAGGCAGTCTTATTATGAAACATTTTACAAAGAAAGTGCATTTACAGAGCTTCAGTCAAATGTAAATTAGATCTTCTGGTCTGCATTCCTGATTGTTTAGGCTGCTTATTTATTTCACTTAAGGTTTCCGAGTCAGTCAAACTCTGAAACTCTGCTTTCATTTACTTTACTTTAAATCTCAGTATATTCTGTCATTCTCTCTTCCTGGAGTCTAGTTTCTGTGACCCTTTCTCTCCCCATCTTAAACTCATCCTGGTCATTCAAAGAGCCTTATTCAAGTCTTCATCTGCTTTACCTTCACTATCATTAGCATATAGACTTTGCAGGTTCTATTTTACTTCCTTTGACTCTTGGGCCTCAGCTCTGCTACATTAGCTCTTTGCTTCATTCCTTTCAAATAATCTCTCCTTACTTAATACAGTAATGCCAATGAGATACCACGACTTATCTACTTCACACTTTGTTGTTTCTAAAAAGAAGACATCAGCATTAATGCTAAAAAGATAAATACATTATGTTTTGATGGTGTTTTTATGGTTTTCACCCCTACAGCAAAGATCCACAGACATCAATATTGTATTCAAGAGACATTATATTTGAAACAATAGATATGGGGATACTGGCTGCACAGTGAAGAAAAATAAAAGGAAATAAAAGGCAAATTAAAAGCAAGTATGAACCAAAAATAATCTAAATGATCATTTGGAGAAAGTAGTCAAACATTTATGTAGGAAATAACTCAGAATAGATAAATATAAATATGTCAATTGCTCCATCTCATTAATGTTTTAACAAGTGTTTGCAAAACAGAAATCTAACATAACATTAATAGAAACATCTGATATTTCTCTTTTACCACAATATCTATACTAAAGTCACCAAAATAAATATGTGACTTTCCCTAGCACGTTTTCATGTTGTCCATGAGAGTTTCTATGTAATGTTTATGCATTTATATGCAAACTCGCTGACTTCCTCTGTTACTCAGCTATAAAAGCTTCACATCAGACTGTGCTGTGGAGTTCACATTATGCCACATTCATCAAAAAACATGTTTTTTGTAGCTCTCTTACTGCTCTTAGCCACTTCATGTGAGTCTCTTTTGATAACATTCAACAGTATTTGTTCTGTGATATAACCTGTAATTTGTCACAAAACATTTTCTCTTTTAACAGGTGTGAAGTGTGAACAGCTGACACAGCCAGCCTCAGAGACTGTGCAGCCAGGTCATCGTCTGACCATCACCTGTCAGGTCTCTTATTCTGTTAGTGGCTATTGGACAGCTTGGATCAGACAGCCTGCAGGAAAACAACTGGAATGGATTGGAATGGCAGCAACTGGATACACAACATACTACAAAGATTCACTTAAAAGCAAATTCAGCATTTCCACAGACTCTTCCAGTAAAACAGTGACTTTAACTGGACAGAATCTGCAGCCTGAAGACACTGCTGTGTATTACTGTGCCAGAATGCCACAGTAACACAAACAACCAGCAGCTCTGTACAAAAACCCGTCAGAGCCTCAACATGTAAATCCACCAGAGGAGGCGCCCTCAGACCACTTATGAAGGGAGAGGCAGCATGAGTGAAAAACAAATGTGGGTTGAAATAATAATGTAGAAATTATAATACTAATATTAAACATTTTGCAACCAATTAATGTTTCTAATCGCCTCACAACATTCACAAAGGTCTCAGTTTACTTTCTGGCCTGCATTCCTGGGTGTCTGGGCTAGTAGGCCCTTCTGTCATCAACACAGGTTTCCCACTCAGTCAAACTCAATTATATTGTCATTACTCTGGTCCATTAATTTTCTTCATTGTCCTTTGCATGTCAATATGCCTTCATTAATTTTACTTTAAACTCAATGAATTCTGTCATTCTGCCTTCTTAGACTCTTATTTTTGTGACTCTTTGCCTCCACATCTTAAACTCAAGAGTCTTGTTCAAGTCTCCATCTACTTCATCTTTACCATGATTAGCAAATAGACTCAGCAGGTTCTGTTTCACACCATTTCTGCTACATTAGGTCTTTGCTTCAAAAATAATCGCCCCTTACTTAATACAGTAATGCTAATGAGATATCATAATTTTAGCTACTTTGTACTTTGTTGTTCTTCCACATCAGTACTAATATTGATAAGATAAACACAAGACACTAAATCTGGGAATATGTTTTGAAAGTATGGTGTTCACCCCCCAGGAGAGTTACACAGACATTCCTACTGTATTTAGAGGAAACACAATTGAAACAGCATTAGGTATGGGAATACTGGCTGCACAAAGAGAAAAACAAGAATAGTAGAGAATAGAGAAGGAAAAAACATAAATTAAAAGCAAACAAATAAATAATAAAATGACTGAGATACGGTGGTTAAACAGTTATGTAGGCTGACATAGAAATAGAAATAATAACATAGAAATAATAAAATGGAGTCACAGGAAAACCTGCTTATAAAAATATGTCTTTAAGAGGGACTCAAAAGATGAACGTGAGCTAACTGATCTGGTCTCTTCGGGGCGAATATTCCAAAGAGTGGGTGTCCTGAGAGAAAAAAAGAAGAAACAAAAAACAGATCACCCGTGGTTCTCAGTCATGATTGTCGGATGACCAGAAGAGCCTTGGGTGAGGACCTCAGGTCACAACGAGCGATATAGGTGTAAAGAGATCTAAAAGAAACCCTTAGATGCATAAACAGGTTAAAATGACCCAGTGAGGTCGGTTTCTTGCAATATGTAATAAATATAAAGTTGTGATCATTTTATGTTCCAGCTATTTCTCAAAAACATGTTTTTGATATTGTGTCCCTGACATTTTTAACTTACCTTTTATATATTTTACAAAATTGTAGTTTGGGGTAGTGTATCACCACTCAAAGCATCCACATTCATTTCCTGTGGAATTTCATGGGAACCTTTGATTATCATCAATATCACTGTCACAAATATATATTTATTTACCACAAAGAGTGCCACCCCTTATTTTAACCCACAAAATTATTTTAAAGTCTGTCTGTACTTATTTAATGCATTCAGTTCATGTCACAGGGTGATCATCAAAAGCCTTGGAGCTCTATATTGTAAGGACCTAAAGGCAACACAGTATAACTCAGTGAATAGTGACAGAATAACTTGAAGTCAGTTTTCTCATCAGGCTGAATCCGCCCAACAAAGATCTACGATTTTTGCTTCATGCAGAAGTACAAACACTAATGTTTCCCAAATCTCAAACACTCTAACACAATCTTTTAAAAGAGTCTGTTTTAGTGTGAACGTTTTTAACGACAACATTTTAGGCCACATCAGTAATACATTTTAGAAAGATTTCAAATTCAAAATGTATTTGTATAGCACATTTAAAAACAACAGATATGACCAAAGTGCTTCACAATCGGTTAAAAACAAGATAAAACAATAGAGAAACAAATATAGATCAATTAGAAACAAATACAGATAAATAAGAAGAAAGTGAATTATTAATAAAAAACATAAAACAGGCCTGATGGTACTCACACTGAACTTGAATTAAAAGGCAAAGTAAAGAAGTGAGTTTTAAGATGCGATTTAAAAGACTGAATAGACTCTGAAGTACGAATCTCCTCTGGCAGATTATTCCAGATCTCCTCTATGCTTCAGTTGAGACCTTGGTTGTGCTAAGAGCATCTGGCTATAGATGATCTCAGTGCTCTTTTGGGGTCATACATGTTGAGGAGTTCGTTTAAATAACTAGGCGCCGTATTATTTAAAACTTTAAAAGTAAAAGATTTATCAGTAGGAAAAAGGTCGGAAGAAAAGTCTTGTCAATATAAGAGTGAACTTCTCTTAATAACACATATTTTCCTGGTGTTGCAAACAGTTCAGCATTTAAATGCAGTTTTGTTTCAATATTGTCTCATTATCCTAATTTCACTTTTGACAATTAAAGCTAATATGTTGTGTCCCAAGCATAACTCATCTAATTCAACATTCAGTATTCAAAGATTTTTATTTTTAATTTGCTACATGTACAGGACGCACTGGAGAATTGAAATACTGTTTCTCTCTCACATTATTCTTAGGAAGAATTAAGAAAGATAAAGGACACTGCAGGGAAATATAAAAGTCAAACCTATGTACAATAGTGCAGTCGTGCAAGATAGAAATCCAATTAAATAAAAAGAGAGCATGGTGTGTGTTGTACATTGACAGTAGTGCAGTGACCAACAGCAGCAGGTATGTGGTGCAAATGGTTGCAGTTTCATAGACAATTAAAGATATGATTGTAACTTGTACGAGAGAGTGTGTTACGGTCCAGCAGGCAGAGGAGGGAATGAAGTTGGTGAATGATGTTATTAAGCGGTCTAGCGGACCGAGCCCAGAAGCTCTGGTTCATCTTTCCCAAAGGCAGAAATTCAACCAACTCAACAAACTTTGTGAGGAGGAGTCAAAAATCAAATGCAAAACTCAAAACTTCTGCCTCTACTTATGAGACTGAAAAGTGGATGAGAGTGAACAGATGACAAACAACTTACATAATGTATTACAGGACAGGGCTGCTGCTTTTAACTGTCTGCCTGGCAGGTGAAAACATCAACTGACATCTGTTATATAAAACTTGGTTGAGATATGGTATATAATTTCTTTTCTTTTGTGTCTTCACAGGTGTTGATGGTCAGACTCTGACAGAATCTGAACCAGCAGTTAAAAGACCTGGAGAATCCCACAGAGTGACCTGTACAGCCTCTGGATTCACATTCAGCAGCTACTATATGGCCTGGGTCAGACAGGCTCCTGGAAAAGGACTGGAGTGGATTGCAAGCATTAACTATGATGGTAGCAGCACTTGGTACTCTCAGTCAGTTCAAGGCCGGTTCACCATCTCCAGAGACAACAACAGACAGCAGCTGTATCTGCAGATGAACAGTCTGAAGACTGAAGATTCTGCTGTTTATTATTGTGCTCGAGAGGCACGCTGACTGGGGTTGTTGTAGCAGCTGTACAAAATCATTCAGTAGTCCACTCTAGCTTGGTGCAGACCATATATTAAAATAAATTTTACCTTTAACATAATTTTGACAGTGTTTTATCCAATCCTGTTATATTTTATCTCAGTGGTTCTTAACCTGGGTTCGATTGAACCCTAGGGGTTCGGTGAGTGGGTCTCAGGGGTTTGGCAGAGCCTCCACCGTGACATGCATGGCTCATTTTGTGCACCAGTAAAAGACATATCTATGTCTTGAATTTGAAAAAATTCATATTTTATTTTTCACTAAAGAGGGGTTCAGTGAATGCACATATGAAACTGGTGGGGTTCGGTACCTCCAACAAGGTTAAGAACCAATGCTATGCTTAATTTATTTTAATGTTCACCTTTTATTATTTTTGGTTCAAAATGTATTTAAAAATGGTTACAATTGAACATATTTTTTTTTATCATACTTCAGGTGTTTGTTTTTTCTTTTTTTAATGGTTACAGTTTTTTTAACAGTCTGTTCTCCTTTTTTTTTCTATATACCACTATCCATGTCAACACATTCTTTTCTATTCTGTTGAAGGTTTGTCCCATTTGTGGTTTGTCTTCTTTCCCTGTGCTTCACTTTCTTTCTCTTCATGCTTCTTCTCTATGCAAACTAAGTGCAACTCTGCTGCTGCTGATGTTGGCAGCTTGATCCTTTTTAGTTACTTTGGATTTACCTGTAGTATCTCTGTCCATCTGTCACCTGAACAATTGTCACAGAGGATGTTGAACTTTTTAGGATGTAACACGTGAACTATGAACTATTGCATAGTACCCTCAAGTCACACTACACATGATACATTCTTTGGTGTAATTAGCAGTGCCATGACAAGCACTTGTGATACAACACTGAGAACATTTGTTTCAAATAAACCTCTTCTGAAGATGTATGTTTATATTTACTTTTAAGAGAATAACACTTTCACAGCTAACACATAATGTGTGACATGCCTTGTTCTTTCAATTCTACATTTGAAAAAAAAAGTAACATGTTTTTATTGAAAACTCAGATGCAGTGCTTGACAGTATTGCATTTTTTTAATTGCGTTGATGCTGTTCTCACATCAGCAAGACATTTCCCCATCAACATCGTGTTTGTACACACATATACTTCACCACTAAAGGTAGTTGTAATACTCAACATAGTGACAAAGCAAAACAAAACAAACATTTTGTTTTTTTTTCCCCTTTTCATACCGCGCCCCCCCTGCAATGGCTCTGCTCCCCCCCTAGGGGGCGGGCTCCACACTTTGGGAAGGTCTGTCATAAGGCAACAGAGCAATATGTTGCCTTATGATATATCACACAAGTTATTTTGACTTGTGTGAAGTAGCAGGATAAAGTAATACATGTGTTACAAATATTATTCAGTCAATATTGGATCAAACATTCACGGATTAAAAAACTGAAATTCAAATCCAGCATATATGTTTCTTATTAGCTCTTTCTGGCTGTTACTTTTTTAGCACTCTGAAATATCAGTCAGGTAAAATGCAAATTTAAATCCCCATTTAATTTGTCTGCACGTTATTACTAGATGTCAGTTAAAGAGTGGCAGATTAATAATAAATGGTGATAAATAATTATGGCTGGTTAAAGGATGACCTTGCAGCCATTATACTGCAAAAATTAAAAGAAGTTCAAGGAAAAAAAAATAAAGTCTCTGTCATGCTGGTGGAGATATTTTGCTGACTTGATTTAAATCAGCTTGTTCCACTGGGAAAATGGATCACCAATCACTTGTTTATTCATTTTTTTCTTTAATTGTTTTGTTTGTTGTTAATTATTTGAAAGAGATTTACCTTTTAGGATGGATCATGGAGTCTATAATAATCAATGAACAATTCAAATAAATTGTCAATTTGAAAACAAATCTGTTTTTATTTCTACATTTCTTTCACAGTACAAAATCAGGACACATTGTCACTACTATTATTTTATGCCTATATTAAAAGGCATGATATACATGCAAAAGTAGACTATTTATGAACTTGCAAGTTCTTACCTGCTATACTCAAAAAACTGAAAAGCTCCATAACTTAGATTTTGAATACCAAATTTCTCCTATGTTAAATCAGCAGAGGGAGGTCTATGCAAAGCTCCCTCCCTTATAAACGCACCATCACCAGCCTTTCCTTTATTATGTTACATCTGTGTTACTGTGATTGCGAAGTGCTGTAAAATATGGACTATATATTATCCTGGACCTTTGTCCTTATAGTTTGGCTTCAGGGTAAAAAAAAAAAAAAAAAAATTCTTTAAAACTACTGAATGAAAAAGTCTCATAATAACCCTCTCTCTCTCCCCCCCCCCCCCCCCCCCTTTTTTTTTTTTTTTGTTTCAACAGGAGTTTGGAGTGAGATCAAACTGGAGCAGTCTCCCTCTGATGTGAAGAGACCTGGAGAGAGAGTGAAGATGTCATGTATCATATCTGGTTATAGCTTGACAAGCTACAATATTCACTGGGTACGACAGAGGCCAGGGAGAGCTCTGGAGTGGATTGGTAGAATGGACACAGGAAAAAACTCTGCTCTCTATGGCAGTTCTTTTCAAAGTCGTGTTATCATAACTGAAGAAGACTCCAGCAGCAGACAGTACCTCGAGATCAAGAGTCTGACAGCAGAAGATTCTGCTGTTTACTTCTGTGCCCGATCACACAGTGACTGAGGACAGAGTAACACCTGCACAAAAACCTCAATGACTGCTCAGTTTTCTCTTCACTTGTAAACAAACTTTATGTATCCATATTTGCTTTTATTCATTAATCACACATCAACTGATTACGTTTGTAACAGATTAATGGTAATGAGTAAATATTTTTCTTCTTCATTTTTAATGTTCCTACATTTTTTTTATTTATTAATTAATATTTTGCTTGCAAAAGATAGCAGCTGAACTATAGTGCTTCTGAATTTGGAGTTGTAATCTCAAAAACTTTATTGGTGATGTGATATTAGTTGAACTTTGTCATCACCTGTTTCCAACATCACTCTAACCCTGTAGTGAAATCCCAATGGGATAGTCCGTCATTCTGATGATTAGCATTTTTCCTAAATTAATTTTATTAAGATTTTTGTAAAATTGTTTGAGCAATGGTTGTTTGAGCAACAACTGCCTCTGATGCTATTGGTCTAACAGTGGTGCCAGTGGAAACAGTGCTACTGTTGGCCAAAGAGAAGAGAGACGATGGGTGAAGCATTTTAGGAGGCAGCAAGAGACAAAAGAAAGGCAGGAGAGGAGGTGAAAGGAGGTATTTTAAATTTAGGGACTATGACTGGTAAAGGTAGGAAGCTGTCTGATATGATGGAGAGAATAGCATGGATGAAGTGGAAGATAGTGTTCCTAGTGGAGAGAGAGAGAGTGGTGATTGGAGCAGACTAGTGATAAGGAGGTGTTGGGTAGGTATGTTGCTAAAGAGAGAAATGCAGAAGAATACATGGTAGTGCATCTTGCCAAAAGCATGGAAATTTCTGTAGTGAACACTTCAAGAAGATGGAGCAACGAAGAGGGACCTATAAGAGTGGAGCTGCACACAGGTAGATGCTATTCATAAGGTAGAGAGAGACATGAGAAAATGTGGCTTATATTGTATGGTAGTCTTTGGTATTTAGGAAGAGGAAGCAAGTAAAGGTAAAGCTAAGGATTAAATGGAAGTTGAATACAGAAGAATGTTGCACAGATTTCAGGGATGACCACAAACCTGCTTTACATCTTTTCCTGCTTGAATTTCAGAATTACCAGATAATCTGGAAAGTACAGCTGTAGTGCTGAGGTGAAAGGCCAATAAGATGTCTGATGTATACTCTGGACAGAGGAAAGATGACAAGTAGACTTGGCGATGGAATTGAGGAAGTACAGAAAACTATTTAAAGGAAGAGATTAGCAAAAAAGATGCAGCACAGAAAGAGGCAAATGAAGAGGAAAAAGGCTGAAAGTGAGTTGTATGTAAGGCTGGACACGCAAAGGAAATAATGTTATGATTTGTATGAGTTAGCGAGGAGGAGCGGTCAAGAGCAGGAAAAGATGTAAAGCAGGTTTGAGTAATTAAGGATAAAGATGGAAATTTATTTATAAAAGTGAATATAGTGCATTGAGAAGAGTGAAGGACTGCTTGAATAAAAAAGATTCAAGGATTAGCTGATGAATTTAAAAAAATGTAGACCAAGAGGATAAAAATGAAGTGCAGAGGACTAATAAAGATTAAGTGAGGGTAACTATTAGGTGATGAAAAGTGTAAAGGAGGTTGGTGCCTGAAGTAGCTATAAAGTAATAAAGAACCATCTGTGTGTTTTTATTGAAAAAAAAAAGCATTTTTTTCTACAACAATCTGATCAAAGTATTCTGTTTGTCTACCACCACTATGTCCGGTTGGTTAGCCACCACCATTTTGTCTGTCTGTATCTGGAAGTCCCATATATACATATATATATATGTCCATGAATTTGATTTTATGCAAACTGTTTGACTTCCTGTGTTACTGAGCTATAAAAGTGCACAACAGACCGTGGAGTGGTGTAAACATGATGTCACTTTCATCAGTAAACATGTTTTCTGTAGCACTGTTACTGTTCTTATCAGCTGAACGTGAGTGTATTTGTATTTGCTATGGGTAGGAGCTTTTTTGAAACGTAAGTATAGTATATATAAGATTTTATTTTTATACAGGTGTGAAGTCTGAATAGCTGACACAATCAGCCCCTTTGACTCTGCAGCCAGGTCAGCGTCTGACCATCACCTGTCAGGTCTCTTATTCTGTTAGTGGCTAGTGGACTCACTGGATCAGACAACCTGGAGGAAAAGAGCTGGAATGGATTGGAAGAGGACATGATTGTTATGTATCAGTCTACAAAGATTCATTGAAAAACAAGTTCAGCTTTCCACTTCCGGGAACACAGTTGCTTTTAATGGACAGAATGTGTAGCATGAAGACACTGCTGTATATTACTGTGCCAGAGAGTCACAGTAACACAAACCATCAGACCTGAACATACTCTCTGCAGCTTTTAAACATTTGTAGAATGATGTCACCAGGTGACCACTCTCAGCTCATCTTTGCAGTAATGAGAAACCGACTTTAACAGAAATCAAGTCTAAATCAAACATGTTCGCTTTTTAAATATAAGATATCACATAAAGCATAAATTAATATATATAGTGCAATATTCATTTGTAGACTTAAAGTGGTTGAATATGTTTCTTTTATGATAATCAGTTCTAAATAGAAACAAGAGAAGTAAAAAACAGTTATCTACATTTGGCTAAAAAATCTAGACTAATCTAGACTAAAAAAAGAAGAAACATTTAAATCATTTTTGCGGCTCAGTTCTAGAAAAACATTCTTTGGACAGATGAAACCAAGATCAACTTTTACCAGAAGGATGGCAAGAAAAAAAGTGTGGAGAAGGGATGGGACAGCTCATGATCCAAAGCATAACACATCATCTTTAAAACACTTTGGAGGCAGTGTGATAGCTTAGACGTGCATGGCTGCCAGTGTCACTTGGACAGTAGTGTTGTGTGATGTAGACACAGGACAGAAGAAATTGAATGAATTTTGAGGTTTTCAGAGACATACTGTCTGCACAAATCCAGCTAAATGCAGTCAAACTGATTGGGCGACGTTTCATAATACAGACGGACAGTGACATAAATTATACAGAAAAGGAACCCAGGAGTCTTTGCCAGCAAAATGTTTTCAAAAAGTATTAGAAATGAAAGTTTTCTTTTCAAGTAATTGTATTTGTCCAATTCCTTTTGAATCCCTGAAATGAAGGGATAATGTAAAAAAAAATGCTTTAGTTCCTCACATTTTTATCCAGTCTTTTTGTTCAACCCAAAGAATTAAAGATTTAAGTCTGTACTTCAACCGCATCTGAGCTGTTTTATTTAAAATTGATTGTTATATAATTGTTCATAATGTGCAACCCAAAAACAAAAACTTTTTCTCTGAACTGTAGGACAGCACTGCTACTTCTAGCTTTCTAGATTGGTTACACTGATGTTGACATTTCCTTTATTGAGTTGTACAGCCTCTGGATTGATTACATTAGCAGTGATGGGGGCACTGCTTGCTACTCTCAGTTATTTCAAGGTCTTTTGACTACAGCAGATAGCAGCTGTCTCTGCAGATGAACGGACTGAAGGCTGAAGATTCAGTTGTTTATTATTGTGCTCAACAATGGTCTCAACTGTACAAAATCCTGCAGTCCACTGCTACATGTATCTACTAGGATCATTTTTTTTCTTTTGAGTGGCTAAAGAAAAGTATATAGTTAAGATTTACTCAACATGTGTGTGTTCAGATCCCATACTAATATGAATAATTGTTCAATCAAAAATATATATCAAATATCTTCCATTATTCTTTCCAGAATAGCAGTTCCGCCATATTTTATTGTTATTAATGCACTTTTTAAACTCTAAAATCCAAACCAAATGCTCTGAGATTTGTATTTTTCACAACTGCATTCATCTTTTCTGTACTCTCTTCTATGATGATGAGTATAATCACTAATCCAGCAGGGATTGAGGTCAGACAAATGCAGGGAGGGCTGTTATTGCAGCCATTATTCCAAATACATTGACAATTTGTCTGTGAGTCTGTCTGAAAATATCGAAAAATAAACAGAATCAATTAGCTGCAGGGTTTAACTCTGCTGAACAGGTGAAAATGCACACTTCTAAATGCAATACAAATGTTGAATAATCAAATGAATAGTGACTGAGCAGGTCTGTGATCAGGCGTCAAAGACTGATCACAGACCTGCTCAGTCTTTGACGCCTGCTCAAATACTCAGCATCCAGAAACACACAGCCCCAGAAAAGTAATATATGTAAATAAATTAGTACTACCACCATCATGGTCAATGCGATTCAAATATTTAACGCAATTAATGCATCTGGAGTGCAGAATGACTCCAAAGGGGTGTCCAAATTCATAGGCTGCATCCTTCTGAGGACCTGGCCTTCGCGGTCTACGTGGGCTGGGTCCTCAGGAGGCTGGGTAAATTCTCGATCATATCACACTTCTGTTTAATCAGTTTTCTGTTTGACGTTTATTCAGCTTTGTGAAAACTTTAGAACTTTAATGTCAGCCAAACTGATTTACCCAAAACAAATAAAACACTGTAAAAACCCAAACAATAACATTTTTAAGTTATCTAAGAGACTTACATATCATGTTTACCCTGAGTAGCTAAAGACCACGGGGGGTTTGAAAACAATGTGCCGGGAGTTCGACGGTGAAAACAGCCGGCTAGCTAACGAGCCAGTGGGTAACAGACGTCTCCGAAAATGTCGGAGCACTTTTGCAAATATGTGATGTCTTGATAAACCGAGCAGATATTTGAAGTTTACACAGCTACATTTTCACCTGAAAATATCTTAAAAGTTTATTTTGTGACCCAGAAAGAGTAATAAGAGTAATATTAAAACTAAGTGGCTGCCGCCATTGTTGGAAACTGGAATTGGCTGGGCCGCGCTATGAATTCTGGGATATGGTGGGCCACGGAGGACACACCCGACCCATCCTTCAAATCTGGGGAAAAGGAGGAAGCATTTTTTGACTGCATTTGGAGGAGTCTACGAATTTGGACAGCCTTCGTTGTGGCGCTGTGACAGAATCGGCCTACAAATGCGGCCTCAGGGATGGTATGCAGCCCATGAATTTTGGACACCCCCAAAATCCCTGAATGTTTTTGTCAATGCATTTCGGGCAGTTTGTCCAAGTAGAGTTACCTTCGCACATGCGCAAATGTACCAGTTGATCTGGTAGTGACCAGCAGCTGAACCAAATATGGAAGATGATAAACGCACATTGGCCCTCTTGATGGGAAATTTGAGTATTAAAAAAATAACAAGATGGAACAGTCGACCGACATAAAGTATTATGCACATTGTGCAAGAAGTCGGGGATGCTGCTAGCACTTTGGCTAACGCGTCACCCAACAAACCACTCACGGAGCATTGGGGACTCAGTAAGTCTACCTCTGAAATACTGACTGACACAATTGTCAAGTGGATTGCAACAAACTGCAGACCTTTTATATCGTTGAGAGCACGCGCTTTAGATAGCTTTGGTTCCTCATTTCAAGGACTTGAAGTGCCTCCCCAAGAGTGACAGAGAGAGAGAGTGGATAAATGTTTACAGAGTTTTTTGTTAACACCAATGTTCAAGATGTTCAACAAACATGATAAGTGTGTATATTTTCCCTTTTTTTCGAGTCTGTTTGCTCATGCAAAAGGAAATGCGATTAATATAGAATAAAAATGAATGATATTTAATCACGACTAATCAAAATTAATCCACAGTAAACCTGTGATGAATCTGATTAAACATTTTAATTGCTTGACAGCACTAATATATATTATATATTAGTTTATACTTACCTATTAGTTTATAGGTTTTTTAAAAGTAGTATTTCACAGGAGAGAACCTTTGCTAAGATTGAAGAAAACTATTCAAATTCTCTTTGAATTTAAGCATACATTCTTTGTGTTTATTCTGCATTTACTTTATTATATTGCATAAATGTCAGTTACAAGCTTAAATATAAAGCTGAAAAAATGTAATTGCAACCAGGCTATTGATCAAGTAATTGCGATTAATCGTGATTAACTACAGAAAATTGTAAGATTAATTAGTTATTTTTTATATTTAGCACTAAAATAAATATAACAAAGACTTTCTCACATTGTTCCAAATAAATGTATATGTAAAGTTCTATACATGCCAAGGCTCAATAATAATCATAATAATAATGTTTCTAAGGTGCATTATAAAAGATGAACTGAGCTACACTTTTTCTTTTGGTATAAAACTACTAAATTCTCTTTCATGAAATTGTGTGGGAGCCCCAACTTCATTGGATTACAATGTATTCATAATCTGCATCTGTTTTTTGTATTTGTGTGTGTTTTTCAAGGCTGCACTGAACTATCTGTGTCTGTCTTGTACTACAAAACAATGTTGAAGTTTCATATATGATACCAAACAACTCTTAAATGAGCTGACGTACAGTAAACAAACCCAGCTCTTTTTTCCCAGTAACTGAAAAGCCAAAACAATCATTCATACTACTGCAGGATATAGGATGTGACCAAATGCAGTTATTTGCACTGATTTGTTCTGAAATCAAAATGTCACACACATATAGTCAGAGAATTATTTCACATGACAGCTTTTTTCCTGAGACCTGAGGATGTCCTAAAATGTACACCGTATCACAGTTACCAACACCAGTGCTTTAAATGTTTGATTATATGCAAACTTTTTGACTTCCTGTTATTCATGTATAAAAACATGACATCTGACTGTGGAGTGGAGTTCTCAGCACATCGAGTTCACAAACAAAGATGTTTTCTGTAGCACTTTTACTGCTCTTGGCAGCTGAATGTGAGTCTGTTTAAATCGATCATAGTCAGCAGTTGTTCCTATTGTGAATTTATTACAAAACATTTTAATTTTTTTACAGGTGTGAAGTGTGAACAGCTGACACAGCCAGCCTCTATGTTAGTGCAGCCAGGTCAGCGTCTGACCATCACCTGTCAGGTCTCTTATTCTGTGAGCAGCTACTACACAGCTTGGATCAGACAGCCTGCAGGAAAAGCACTGGAGTGGATGAGTCGGGATACAACTGTCAAAGATTCACTGAAGAACAAGTTCAGCGTTGAATTAGACTCTTCCAGCAACACAGTGACTTTAAAAGGACAGAATCTGCAGCCTGAAGACACAGCTGTGTATTACTGTGCCAGACAGCCACAGTAACACAAACCATCAGCAGACCTGCACAAAAACCTTTCAGAGTTTAAGCTGCTGTACCACAACACCACCACAGGAGGAGCCTTCAGACCGCTGATGCTTGCAGGGCCAGTTCACTCTTAAAAATGTCATTGTACAGTTTGCACTGATACAATAAATGCTAATAATATGTAATGAAACTTGTGAGAATAGATTATCGTAGTATTAGGGATTTAGTTGTATTAATCATAGTAAAACATATTTATTATTGGGAAAATAGGTCAGAGGTGTATATGAGAAGCAGAGGTGACAGAAAGCTGCCGTTAGTGAGATCAGAAGTTGGTAATCCAAAGCAAGGAGAACATAGTGTGCGAAGAAGTGGGCAGCAAGGACACAAGAAAGGGAGATAGAGAGGGATCCGCAGGCACCTAGTTTTGAGGGACAAGGGTTGTTGATGTCTGTGTATAAATGTGTGCTGCTGGGACTGCCCCAGCGGATTTCGATGTTGGATGCTGAACTGTGAAAATCCCCAAGTACATGTAATAAAATAAATTGATTGTTTATCAATTAATCAATTAAAAGAGGAATGGACTATTACACTGTTTTATGATGCATTATACTGCTGATTTATAAGAAATGCTGTTTGTGTAGAATCATGGCCTTATTTCTGTGATTAGGGAGAACAAAACATACTGCACAGGAAGCCAAGGTCGTAACTGAAGCTCACTGAGAGGGAGAGAAAGAATGTGAATGTTTAGGTTTTATGACTTTCGAGGGGGGTTGAGGCTATAAGTGTTGGGTCTGCACATCAGCAGGCCCACTAGTTCAGACTTATTCCCATAAAGAAAGCAAGAAAGAACAGCGATCGATCGGTTTTCACATGCTAGCAAGGAGAGGATCTCAGGGCAGCCCTTCTGCCCTCGATCTCAGATCACTCCAAAGAACCAGCACCCCACTGCAGCCTTTTATTGTGTGACACACAGCTTCACAAACACCCATTGTAAAACCCCCCTATGGTCAAAAAAGGTTAAAACACTGTGTGTGTATGCATGTGCACGTGAGTGAGTGTGTGTGTGTGTGGATGGGGGTGCGTTTGTGTGACTTCCTGTTGAGGATGTGCCTACAGTTACACTATAGTCACCATTCAACAGGCTGGGGAGGGGAACAGAAACAGAAGTATGTCTTTGATCCTACAGTTTAAGGCAAGGCTTACAAATTTAAGTACAATAATGGCAAAATTTAACAATTTCAACCTAACAATAAGAATGTGTGAAACGGTCAAACACTTCGAGATCTGCAGGTCCCCCTCCTGTGCACATCTCTCCTCCGGACGATTGAATTTTCCAAAGTGTTTGTATGGAATAAAGAGATTTGTATTGATTAAATAGATTGTTGATTGAGCATTAAACACTGAGTGTTGTTCTTCCTTCAGCCCAAAGATCAAAGAATTGGGGTTTTGAACAAACTCAAAATAAAATAACAAAAATAGTCGGTTTGACTTATATTAAGTACTTACATTTTTTAGCTGTTACAGCTGGCGTGGGTAGAAAACATCAAAGATACTTCAAGAACAAAAATGCAATATTCAAATGATTTAATGAAATGCAAATACAAAGTTCCTTTATGAAACAGGCATCAAGAAATTCCTCAAAATCAAATTAAATCATGCGACTGCGTCATTAAGGGGAAACAAGAGCTCACTGCTCTTCAGTTCCAACATCAGCGGCGTTCTTTATATCTCCGATGTTGCTGCTAACAGCTGGATCCTGTGAAAAACTGCTGGATCCACATAAACACAGTAGCAATGCTAGATAATCAAATAGATAAAGACTAAAATGTTGATTTCTTTTTTCCACAGGTGCGCTACAGTATTGATTTCACTCAACCAGACTCAGGCATTGTAGAGCCTGGACTGTTAAAAAAACAATCCTAGAAAAACAGTAATATTCCGGCAGCTGGGGCGCCAAAATAATACCAGAAAATAACTGAAAATAACTTTCACATAAAAATACGGTTATTTTCAGTAATGACAATACAGTTTGTTGCCCTAATTTTACATGGGATTTTGCCTTTTTCAAGTGCTTTTAAACATTAAATTAGGAACATGTTAATGTGATTAAACAATGAAATTACCTATAAACAAGGTCAATGAATGTGGCAATATGAATAATAATACTTAAATGTACAGAAATATACAGTTAACAGTTGGTTTAAATAATAACGGTTTGCATGCCCTGGGACAGACTGACAGAGGCGAGGCTGCCATATCGCACCATCAGCCCCTCTGGCCATCACCAGTAGGCGGTAGGTGAAGAGTCTTGACCAAGGACACAACCGAGGGTGTCCGAGCCAACCTTCTGATTACAAGGCGAGCTGCCAACTCTTGAGCCACGATCGCCCTAAATAGCAATAATAATAATAATTATTTGATGTAAAAAAAGTTTATGAGAATCATTTTATATATTTTTCCATAGCATTACATTTGAATTTAACAGTTCAATCTTTCAAATAACTGACACATATTTGTGAAATCATGATACATTTGTGAATGTATTTTAACAATCTAAATATGCAAATGTACAGACAAATACATTTAAAAAACAAGAAAATTATGTTTTATTACATTACAGTGATTTTACGTTAATTTACATTTGAAAATGTGAAATCACAGTATTTATGTAAATTTAATGATATTCTAGAAGAACAGAACAAAACTGTAAAATACTTTTATATTAGGATTTTTTTTTTACAATGTGGACAATCTCTGGCTATCTAGTTATTCTGTAACTAGCTATGCAACAGCTTGGATCAGATGGCATGAAACAAAACAAATAGATTAGATTCGCATGATATGGGCTGGTGGGAGCACTGACAACAATGATGCTTTAAAAAACAAGTTCAGTGTTAGCAGAGACACTTCTGCTGAAACAGTCACAATAACAGGACAGAATGTGCAGCCTGAGGACACAGCTGTTTACTTATTTGATTGATTGATAGATGAAAGATTAAAGAAATTCTCTCAAAATGGTCAGGTACAAGTGTGGAGTGAACAGAAACCCTTAAGAAGTATTGCTCAACACCACTTTAAAAAATGACAAGAAACACTGACTACTTTGATGCAAGATACGATACAAGATATGGTGACACAAGACCTTAAAAAAACACAAACACACACAAAGCAAAAACAAATTAAATTCATAACTCAGCTGATTGGGAATTTTCTCTGCCTTTCTTTCCTGGTAAAACAGTTCTAATGCTTGTTTTTATGACAGGTAAGCACTGTCTTTCCATCAATAGTTGTTTGTGATCACTTTAACTGATCACTGTGGATACCTCTGACAATGAAATGTTTGAAATGCTGTTTGCTGTTGTCACTGAAGATAAACCAGCATTGAACTGAGTGAGAATAGTAGCTGTAAGCAAAACAAATATCTGTACTTTTCTACGCCTTACATTTTCAAAACAGGCTTGTTCCTTTTGGTTTAACACATTTGAGGCGAGGTACTTGTTCCACTTCACTGCAAGCCTTTAAACATCAAGCCGATTTGAACCTAAACAGTAACACATGAAAAACAATCATATTCATGTGTTCATCACTTGAGATAAAAAAAGATAAAAGAGGCAAAATCGCATGCAATAGTCAGGGGTTAAAATGATATGTTTTTTTTGTTGTTGTTTTTGGGGGCAACACTAAAACGAGTACAGATGTCTGCTACAAACAAGAAGCAAGAGGAGCATAAAGGGTGTAATTTTTTTTTTTAGCAGTCAATTTCAAATGCAAGGTTTCTATCAGCTAAACAAACATCAGCAAACACACAAACTGTGTCTACAGTTTGTTGCACAGTGCGTTGCTAGCTAAAGGTCCAGCTGCTGTATTTTACAGGGAGAGAAAAGAAAGAGAGCTAACCTTACTCAGAGATGGAGAAAGATAAGAAAGACAGGGAAAGAAAAGAGCAGCAGTCACTCTCTACAATGCAGGCCACAGAAAACAGAACTATTTTTTTTTTAAATTTTCCTTCTTTTTCTCTGATCATTTTCTACTTAAGTGATTCAAGTGAAGGACATTTATTAGAATTAGAATTTAAATTGAAAAGAAGTTTCAGGGTTTGGTTAACTTTGGACACACATTAGCTGTTAGAAAGATCCTCCAAAGAGCTACTTCCTTACTCTTACTCTGCGTGTGTGTGTGTGTGTAGGTGTGTGTTTATGTACATTTATTACTTGTGTGTGGTTGTGTGTTTCTAGTTGCTGAGTATTTGTAATGGTCTGTCAGTGGTTTGTATCACTGTGTGGTAACGTGCACAGTAATAAACAGCTGTGTCCTCGGGCTGCAGATTCTGTCCTGTTATTGTCAGTGTTTGAGCAGAAGTGTCTCTGCTCATGCTGAACTTGTTCTTTAAAGCATCATTTTTGTCAGTGCTCCCATCAGACCACATGCAGTTAATCCAGTCCAGTTGTTTTTCGTCTGTCAAGTATGTTCTTTTCGAAAAGGGCAAGATCAGCAGAGTTGTGGTTCATCGTGTAAAATTCAGCTTAAAAAGTTAGAAGGACAAAGTGATCCACTTTACTTTCCTATGCTTCTGAGACTTTGCAATGAACTCAGCGTTCATTTTATGGAATATTTATTAGCTATTCATGTTAAATCTTTATTTTCATTTTCTCACAAATACACACATCTTAAAAATGAGAAAGACTGAACAACAATGTAAGTCTCAATCCTTTATTTGGATACATCAATATGGACAGTCCTACCCATTCTACCAACTAGTACCTTTAGCATTGCTGCTATTCTTCAAGTCCAAAAGTGCAAATTGTTTGTATGTTTTTTTCATTTCAAGAAAATAACTTTGGTTTTCAGAGGAGGAAGCAAAACTGAACTTTGGGTGCTGCTTATACACCATCAACTAAACTCTGTGCCTGTTTTTAGTTGTTCTGGAAAAGATCCTTACTTCACTGGAGCCATTCAACACATAGCAGAAGAACCAGTAGATGTGTTAGTACTGAAATAAATATTTATTTTATTTTTTGTTAAGACTGTTTCTCATAATTCAGTTCTTTGTCTATATTGAAAAAATAAATAAATTCAGTGGCAGTGAAAATATTATTTAAAATGCTCTGTATCATACTGTATTCAGTTTATATGGAAATAAATACAAATTTGATTTGACATGTTTGTAAAATTAATTTAAAACAAAACAGGACTTCAGGTTTATTAAGCTGATAACTGCTGTCAGTCAGAGGCTGACAGACCTGCACAAATACTCAGCAACAGTCAGGCAGAGATGTTTAGTTTTATATTTAAATGTAATTTATTTAAAAATATGCAAATAAAAAAGTTACTTAAAAGGGAGTGGTGCTTCTGTGTTTCAGTGAGAGGACCAATGAGCTCACATCATTTCAGCTTCAACATCAATCATGTTCACTCTGATACTGCTGCTGGCTGCTGGATCCTGTGAGAAGCATTTAGTGGATTCACTCTAATAAACACTGAAGAGTCAGATAAATGATGGTGATAATATTGATTTCTGTTTCCACAGGTGTGTACAGTATTGATCTCATCCAACCAGACTCAAGGATCGTGCAGCCTGGACAGTCTTTGACCATCACCTGTCGCGTCTCTGGTTATTCTGTAACTGGCTATGGAACAGGTTGGGTCAGACAGCGTGAAGGAAAGCCACTGGAATGGATTAACATTATTTGGGCTAGTGGGAGCACTGCCAACAATGATGCTTTAAAGAACAAGTTCAGCATCAGCAGAGACACTTCTGCTCAAACAGTGACAATAACAGGACAGAATCTGCAGCCTGAGGACACAGCTGTTTATTACTGTGCACGCCGTTAACACACAGTGATATAAACCACTGACAGACCTGCACAAATATTCAGCAGAGACACACAACTACACACAATAAATGTGAAAAGGAATTACTACAGTATGAATTAGAGGAGTCTGTTGGAGACATAATAAAATAGAAATACAATGGTAACTGTGTATTATTAAAGATTTTCCCACACGATCCAAATATTTGCTAGCAATCATTTATTAGCCACTCAAGTCACCCCCCACACTGAGGGGCCAAGGGATGGAGGCCATGTACTGTAAGGTCTTGGATGAGAACTGCCTCAGCCAGAACACTTAAGATTGGTTGTGGATGAGTTTTTCAGCATGACATTGACTCATAGTGCTGAGGTAACAAAGGAATAGCTTAAGAAGCATTTAAAGGCCATGCAGTGGCCAAGTCAGTTTCCAGACCTATAGGAAATCTATGGAGGGGGGTTTAAAATTCAAGTTCCCCAGCATCAACCAAGAAACCTAAAGGATTTAGAGAGGTTCTGCAAAGATGAGTGGACCAAATTCCCTCCTGGGATGAGTGCAAACCTGCTTATCAACTACAAGAAGTGTCTTACCGCTCTGCTTGCAAACAAGGGTTTCATCACAAACTGCTAACTTAAGTTTTGCTTGAGGATCAAATACTTATTTCACTCAGTGACATGTTAATCAGTTTAGAACTTTTAAGTAATGTGTTTTTTTTTCTAAATATTTCCTTTATAATGGAACTACCAGAAAAAAACTGATTGATTTCTTTGCAAGTGAGCAAACTTGCAAAGAAATGAACAAATTCAGTAGGGAACTATTCAACAAACTGAACTGAATTACTGAATTTGTCCCTACTGGACAAATTCAGTAGGGAATCTAATATCTAGTTCCCCCCTTTTTATTTTAGGACACTGTACATTTTCCTCTACAGCCAAAGAATCTTCTTATGGATCTCATTTTAAAACAGAAGAAGAAGAGCTAGGCAAAGTTTTCCTCCCTTATGGAGGAGCTGACATTTATTAAATCTTCCTTATTGAGAAACCTTCTCATTCAGTTTGAAAAAAGAAAAAAGAAAAACAAACAAAAACAATCAAGTAAGAGTAATCATGAATTTTCTGGTGGATTTTTCAAAAAAACATTTTGTTACAACAACTTATCTTAAGTCATTTCTTGGTCTATACTCATAATAAAATAATATATTTAGTGGCAATGCAAAACAGTACTCTGTTTTCAGTTTTCATGAAAATAAACTACATTTGATTTTTTGAAATTGCTTCAAAATTAAAAAACAAAAAGAGTTATTATGCCAATCATCTACATGGTCACACTACAATAAACCCAGCCTATGTCACTAAAATAAAAACACTTTGCCATACAGTCTTGTCAAAAATAAAATATAATATTATATGTAAATATAATTTATTTTAAAAATATGCAAATGAAAAAGTGGTGAAAAGGGATTGGTGATTCTGTTTCACTGAGAGGACAAATGAGCTCACATCATTTCAGCTTCAGCATCAATCATGTTCGCTCTGATACTGCTGCTGGCTGCTGGATCCTGTGAGGAACCTTTGGTTGATTTAATCTAATTGACACATTAGAAACACTGAATATTCATATAAATGATGGTGATAATGTTGATTTCTGTTTCCACAGGTGTGTACAGTATTGATCTCATCCAACCAGATTCAAGGGTTATGCAGCCTGGACAGTCTTTGACCATCACCTGTCAGGTCTCTGGTTATTCTTTGACTAGCTATGCAACATGTTGGGTCAGACAGAGGAAAGGACAGCAAATGGACTGGATTAACTGCATGTGGTATGATGGGAGCACTGGCAACAATGATGCTTTAAAGAACAAGTTTAGCGTGAGCAGAGACACTTCTGCTCAAACACTGACAATAACAGGACAGAATCTGCAGCCTGAGGACACAGCTGTTTATTACTGTGCACGTTACGACACAGTGATACAAACCACTGACAGCCCTGCTTAAATACTCAACAGGCAGCAACACACAACAATACAACCCTTTCAACTAATGTCCTGTACAAAGATTAGCAGTCCTGTACATCCCTGTAGCTGGGGGTCAAAGGTCAAGACAGCAAGAGAATATCATGTCCTTTGTCTACAGATAGATCTGTATGTATTTGTGCATGTATTTAATTATCAATTACTTTAAAATTTATAAGTTAAATATTTACCTTATTTTATTGTTGCATTTATATCCAATTAAAATTATACTGTAAAACAAACAAAACAGGCTTTAGGTTGTGTGAACAGTGGTGATACAGTCAGATCCCTGTGCTTCTTAAAAAAGCTCCTCCAGTGGAGACCTGTAACATAATAGAAGTTCGAGATTGTCATTAAAACTGTTAGTCTGAACAACAGTTGATGCTATTACTATTGGTGATATCTGAAAAATATTTATGAGTTTATTTATTTATTTTTTCGGTAACTGAAAAAAAAAAAAACAGTTTTTAAAAGTTACCGACTTGACAAATGTTGATGACCAGTCTCTGGTGGAACCACTGGTTAAAAGGCCTGAAGACTAAAACAGACTTAAGTGCACAGCTCTGAGATTCTCATTCATCAGCTGGATCAGACAGGCTGTCAGAAAATGAATAGAGGTGATTGTCTGGTTTGGCAGTTACAGCTGTAGCAGCTGTGACTCTCAGTCAGTCCAAAGCAGATTTAAATCACCAGTGTGAAATTATTTTATTTATTATAATTACTTTTGTGCTTGGGAGCCACTTGAGGATTTTTTTTAGTTAATACACTTGTTAGTAGAAACAATGTCTGATCTGTTTAAGGGAACTCTGATTTAAAAGCATTCAAATGTTATCTCATGTACCTTTTTTATTTTTTTATTTTTATGCTGTTTTCTTGTAGGTGACAGAACTGATGACGTTATTGAGCTCAGTGTGATTTTAACACTTAAAAGTGTTGACTATGTTAATTTCTGCTCAGTCTATTCAGTGAGGAGGAGTTAATGCAAACTCAGATGTCTTTTACTTCTACTTATCTCACAGTAGCGAGAATGACAGATCAGTAGAGTCACAGTTTGATATGATGGACTACAAGACAGGACTGCTGTTTTTAACTCTCTGCTGGGCAGGTGGGGATTTTCACTCGTAATTAGTTGTTTTGCCTTGAAAAATAACAACTTGTGTTGTAACTATGTTATTTTTCTTTTTCATTCATCTGACAGGTGTTGATGGTCAGACTCTGACTGAGTCTGAACCAGTGGTTAAAAGGCCTGGAGAATCCCACCCACTGACCTGTACAGCCTCTGGATTCACATTCAGTGCCTACTGGATGGCCTGGGTCAGACAGGCACCTGGAAAAGCACTGGAGTGGGTTGCAAGCCATTATAACAGTGCTAACATCCGCTACTCTCAGTCAGTCCAAGGACGATTCACCATCTCCAGAGACAACAGCAAACAGCAGGTGTATCTGCAGATGAACAGTCTGAAGACTGAAGACTCTGCTGTTTATTATTGTGCTCGAGAGTCACAGTGACTGAAGTTGTTTGAGCAGCTGCACAAAATCCTGCAGTCATTATTCTATCTAATTTATTTTGCATGGCAATTGTAGTATAATGAGGATTTTACTAATGCTACCAAGAAGTTCATATTGCAGATGTGTGGGAAGCTTCTTTACAGTACTTTCAGCCATGGTCTCCTCCAGTGGCATCATGTAAACGATCTCATTATCAGAGGTACCTACAGTTCAGACGGTGTGGTGATTGGATGGTGGTGAGTTAATAAGCAGTTGTTCATATGTGTGGAGATCATTTCAGGCCTCATCAGACATTCCAGCTGTTTAAAGGTAAACAGAAACAGATTTCAATATTCAGATTTCAATAATATTATTATTATTCAATATTATTCCATTTTCAGTAATCTATGTACAGTACAGTATACAGTATAGTACAGTTCTCTGCAAAAGTCTTGAGATACTTTTCATTTCTTCATGTTTTGAGCCACATGTTCTTCCATTTCCTTCTTAACTTTATTGATTTTCAAAAAGCATTTGCTTATAGGAGTTAAGGAGTTTATGAAAAAAAAGAAAACAAAAATCATTTTAAACCAGAGAATATTATGAATACTAAAAAGAAGTAGAGAAAATTCACATATTTCCAATCTGTATTCAGTTTGTAGATTTCATTTTTACATTTTTTAATTGCAGACGTACAGTCCCTTTATTCAAATGGGCATAATGCATTTCCTCATAACTGTGATGTATAAGAGGACAGAAGAGCTCACATTGGTTCAATTCAATTTCATCATCAACCATGTTCTCTGTAGCTCTGACACTGCTGCTGGCTTTGTCATCATGTGAGACGCTTTGGCCAATTCATGCTACTGAATACGACAGAAATCCTAAATAATTAAATAAATCATTTAGATTGGATCAGACAAGGTGAAGGAAAACCACTGGAATGGATTTTCTACATATGGTATAGTGGGGGCACTTACCAAAATGATGCTTTAAAAAGCAAGTTCAGCATCAGCAGAGACACTTCTGCTCAAACAGTGACAATAACAGGACAGAATCTGCAGCCTGAGGACACAGCTGTTTATTACTGTATATTTTACAACACAGTGATACAAACCACTGACAGACCTGTGCAAATACTCAGCAACCAGCAACATACAACCACACACATGCTGTAATTGTGAATCTGTAATAAGAGCATGAGATTCAGAGCTTGTTGAGTATTCTATTTTTCAGCCAATATCACAACTCTATTTTTTTTAACTTAATTTTAATCATATGTGGTACAAGACAGGGATGCTGCTTTTAACTTGTTTTCATCTTCATATAGTTCCCAACCTAAAGCAAATTCTTTTTCTTTTCTTTTATAAATTGAAAAGTGCTTACAGTCAGACTCTGATTCAGACCTGTAAAAGGCCTTGAGAACTGGTTCCTGAAAAAATATCGAAATATGATGCTGCTATTCTACTGACAATCACAGCCAACGGATACACATTCAGTAAATCTTGGATAGAAGAACTGAAGTGGTTTGCTGCTGTCACATGTGACAGTGATTACACCCATTATCAGCTCTTACAAGGTGAAGCCAAAGGTTGGACCCAGGGTGCAGACTCACAAACACGAGTTTGAAGCAAAAGCAGTCTTTATATACAGTAGCAGTGTATTTAAACAGACAGAAAGGACACAGACTTCTCTGGGAAAATCTGAAATGGGGAGACCGGGAAGGGGGGCTGGCAGGCAGGATGACAGTGGCGCCCAAACAGCTGAGGCAGTGAAAGGTCTGAGAACAGGCACTGAAGATCACACACAGATAGCTTAACAGGAGGCTTGGAATAAAGATGGCAAATAATGGATTGGGGAGACAAGTGTTACCACAGAGGTAGTAGTACAATGTGGTGGAATTTGCCTCTTAAGAAACGTTGACCTGATGAAGGCAATCCAGAACAGTTGGGAGAGGTCCTCTTCTGAGGCAGCTCCACCCTGGTAACGCCTGCTTACGGGTCAAAACACAAAACAATAACACATAACCCAGCCTGCTCATACCCTAACAGAGCTGACTCTTGCTCACAAAAATAACACAAGTCAGAGTTGTAAAACTGTTTGAATTCCATTTTCTGGAACACTGGAGGGCAGTCAGCATGAAGTCTCACCCTTTAGATAACAGCTAGATGAGCAGACTGCGAATTTAGCTGTGATTGCAAAAAAGTTAAGTACATCTTCAATTTTTTTCTCCAATGTCTCTTGCGGTACTCAGTGTTCCTGTTGGCTGTCATTTTGGGGCAATAAATTTTGTTTCCAGCAGACAAAAAGAAACTTTGCTTTGGGTGATTTTTCACTGTCAATTAAAGATTAAGTTTAGGGTTTTTTTATTTTGTTAATACACTTACTAGTACAAATAATGTCCAATTTTAAGTAACTTTCAAGTGTTATATCATGTACCTTTTTTATTATTTGATTTCTGTGCTGTGTTTTATTGTAGGTGACAGAGCAAAGGATGTTATTAATCACAGTGTGATTTTCAACTAGTAAAACTAGGAGGTAATGCAAAACCCAGATGCCTTTCACTTCTATGTATTTGACTGTAGAGACAGAATGTGACAAAATGTGACTACTGATCAAAATGTGATCAGTAGTCACATTTTAGTATGATGGACTGTAGAATTGTTGTTTTTCACTCCCTGCTGGGCAGATGAAGGTTTTCACTAGTATTTAGTGGTTTTTGTTGTGTCCTTAAACAGGGGAAATATTGAGGAAAGATGAATGAAGACACTGAAACGCAGCTCTCACCTTCACTTGTCTGTACAGATTGACTGCCCTTCATTGAACAACTCACAACCATCCAAGGCCAAACTCTTGCCACTTATTTCCTTTTAGATTCCCACTGCATTTTCTCTACAGCAACACAGTCAAAACAACAATGAAGTTATTTTGTTAGATATAAAGAATCGAAGTTCATACTCAGAAAGGAATTACATTTCTAATCCACCACATTTTGTCCTAAAAAAATACAACTTACTGTATAACTGTGTTATTTCCCTTTTCTTTGTTTTTTTTTCTTTCTCTTAATTTATCTGATATGTGTTGATGATCAGACTCTGACTGAGTCTGAACCAGTGCTTAAAAGGCCTGAAGAATCCCACAGACTGATTTGTAAAGCCTCTGGATTCACATTTAGTGACTACCAGATGATTTGTGTCAGACAGGTTCCTGAGTTGTAATAATCAGATATGATAGTGCTATCATCTATTAATCTCAGTCAACCCGAAGCCGGTTTACCATCTCCAGAGACAACAGCAGACAGCAGGTGTGTCTGCAGATGAACAACTGGAAAATTCTGCTGTTCATTATTGTGCTCAAGCGCCGCAGTGCCTGAAGCTGCTGGAACAGCTTTGCATGATTCTAATTACAGTTTATGTATTTAACATCTTAATTTTAATGTAATGAGGATATTACTAAAACTAATGTTATTGTTACTAATACTATTAAGGTGTCTCTTTTGGACTTGTCTGAGAAGTTCTGGAAGTTCTTTCAGCTATGCTCTTTATTCTTGCCTCCTCCAATGCCATCAAGAAGATGATTTCATTATGAATGGTACCCACACTTCATAAAACATGGTGATCAGTTAATAATAAACTTTTCATATCTGTGCTGATTTCAGGTCTCATTACACATTCCAACTGTTTAAATGGATTTTCCAGGTCCAGCTGTAACAACTTTTCCACCCAAATGAAAAGAAACAAAACTACAACACACTCATCAAACTTATCATTGCATCTGTAGTAATCTTGAAAGAGGGGGTTCATTTTATTATCTGCTTTCTTATGGAATTCTTCTCACTGACACTGTCACACACACACACGCACTCTCTCACACACAACCACATTAAATCTGAATTTGACTAAGGAGCAACCTGAATGTTTTTTGTTCCTTTTGTTAAATTTGCTGTCCCCCGTATTTCAATATTATAAGCAAAAACTAGTTATTTTGGCCAAGATATTCTTATAATCAAAATATGTTATTTTACAATCCTAATCAGCACAAACGGTAAATATGACCAGTGTATTCATTTGTGTGAACAGGGTGGCCTGGAGTAGAGTCAAACTATCCCAGAGTGAAGCACCTCTAAGAAGCACAATGGCACAGAACTCACACTTTCATTAAACTGTTAGTCTGAACAACAACTGATACTTTTTACTATTTTTCATAATTTCCTTAGGGAGTAGTACTAAATTAAATTAAATTAAATTAAATTAAATCAAGTATACTAAATACAATTTTGTTTATTTGTGATCATGATACAATATTATTCATTATTATTATTATTATTAGCAGTAGTAGTAGTAGTACTTGTATGTGTACTTTGGATTTTATTTGAGAGCCACAGTGACTGGAGCTAATTCAACAGCTACACAAATTCCACCAAAATCAATGCTGATTATGTGGGTTTTATTGAAACTGGTAATATTTTATCTTAGAAAGATTAGGCAAAAAGAAAAGGAAAGCAAAAAACACCCAACTTTTGTACAGTAAATTGAATTGCTTAATGCATTGTCCAAGTATCAGGAAAAAAACAACAACAACAAAACAAACAAACAAGAAGAATGAAAATGAAATGTGTAATAAGTTGTTTCTTTTTCTTTTTAATAGAAAAAAATCTTTATCACATCAAAATAACAATCATTTAAAAACAAATATGAAACATAATAGATACATTTGTTCTAACAGAAGTTTGGAGAGTTAAATAAAATGTTGAAAAGACCCCAAAATATCATATCTGGGTTTGCTGCAACAGAAAAATTCAGTGTATGGCCGAGGCCAGGAAAGTGTTTTGAATGGATACAAGTAGAACAGCATTCCCCTCACTGTCAAATCTACTCCCTCCACTGAATCTTTTAAAACAAGGCTCTCAAAACTTTTTTCATTGGCATTTGAGACTATCTGAATTGCCCACTGTCTCTTTTGTGGCATTATTGCCACTATATGTTTAGCACCTGCTAACATGTATTTTACTTTCCATTCCCTTATGTATTTTATCCATTTTATATTTTGCAGAGCACGTTGGTTAACATGAAAAATCACTGCTGTTGGATCTTCTCAAAGCAGTTTTGTCAGAACTAAAGATGTCCTCAGCAGCACGTCATACCTGAAAGTCAAACACGTTACAGCAGATAGCTTTATAGTGTAAATGTTTTTTTTTTATTTGGAACCACTAAAAACTACTGGTTTCAAATAAAGTTTTTGTAACTTCACAATACAATAGTTCATTTTAAGTTAGAACCAATTGTTAATGACTTACTAGTTCTTTCCTGCTTTTAAGGAGGAGTCAATGCAAATGTTCCATTGTCTTCTACATTTATTTGTCTGACTGCTTAGAATATGACAGCATAGTGGGCAGAAACAGTTATACAAGATGGACTACTGGACGGCACTGCTACTTTTAACTGTCTGCTGGGCAGGTGAAACTTTTTGCTGATGCTCTTATGTTTTTTTAATTTATGATAATATTTTTTTGTCATGATTTTTTTATTTCTGTTGACAGGTGTTGATGGTCAGACTCTGACACAATCTGAACCAGCAGTTAAAAGACCAGGAGAATCCCACAGATTGACCTGTACAGCTTCTGGATATACCTTTGGAGACTACAGCTTGGTCTGGGTCAGACAGGCTCCTGGGAAAGGACTGGAGTGGATTGCTTACATATATTGGATTGATGGCAGCACTTCCTATTCTCAGTCAGTTCAAGGCCGGTTTACCATCTCCAAGGACAACAGCAAACGGCAGCTGTATCTGCAGATGAACAGTCTGAAGACTGAAGATTCTGCTGTTTATTATTGTGCTCGAAATCCACAGTGACTGAAGTTGTTTAAACAGCAGTACAAAATCCTGCAGTCCTCATTATGCATCCTAATTGTAGCATAATGAAAACATTATCCATACTAATACTAATACAATTAAACCTAATCCTGGGAGAGGGGATGGGCACATCAAGGCCTGAAGATGAACTTATCTCCAATCTGTGTCAATATATTATCTGATGATAAGGGAGCCAAATCCTTGGAAGTTATAATGTAGCAGGAGGCTATAGCCCAACACGGGAAAGAAGAGCAGAGAAAAAGACAAAATATATAAATCCAGTTTGTGAGTCCACAGTGTTTGTCAGTGGTTGATCCTCTTGTGTTTTTTGGTTTAATCTAAGAGATGGATCTTAGGAAGCTATTGTCTGCCCATCGAGGGAAATTAGAGGAAGAATAACATATTCCTCTCGTCAGTAAACCACGGTCATGTCACTCTCTGTCCCTCTCAACACTCATATTGCTGAATATGTAAGTATCTGATGTTTTCAAATGTCTGACTTGCTCCAGTTAAACTGCAAGATCAGAAACTAACTTAAACGGGGCTTCACCAAAGAGGTCAGGGCAAACTCTGGATTGGACTGGGAAGATTAATCAGGGTTCAAACTTTGTGAATGATGCGAGTTTTCTGCAGAGCTCTGACTTAACATGTGTCAACCAGAACTTTTTACCTTCAGGTCAAATATGGGAAGAAGAACCTGCTGCTATTCCTCTGTACAAAACCTCCAGAGCACCTCCATATTCTAGATTCATTTTTAAACAGCTGCTGCTGCTGATTACTAATGTTATTATCAGTAAATATTACTCTCAGTAGCAGTCACTCACTTCAACAGCTCCACCTCCAGAGTTGACAGCAGATAGCAGTTGTTTTTGCAGGTGCAGTGGAGAAAAGTGAGATTAACAAATTTAACAGTTTAACAGTCCTGCAAAATCCAAAGAGCAAATTAGAGTATTAAGCAATCTTGAAATAATAAGTCAGTTAGCATTTTTTTTAACATAAGGCAGAGCAGTTTCATATCAATTTATTTTTAAAAATGAGCCAGAACCATATGCAGTATTTTTATTTTTATGTTTTTGCACTCAGTCACACCTGTTTCATTTCCTGAGTTATTATTTTCTGTGGTGCAGTATTTCCTGGTATTCTGGGAATAAAGAACACAATTTGAATACTGAAGCACTTAATTCTTGACTTTTGGTGTCATGAAGTTTTAGCTTTCAGTAGCACAAAGGTATGAAAAAAAAGTGACTTACTAACTAGTCAGCCCCTAGTTGGTCAGAATTAGTTAAAATTAGTTAAAGTTTCAACAAATTAGTCAAATTTCATTAGAAGAAATTTCTAAAGACTTTAACAACATATATTTATATATTTACATATATTTAAATACATGTAAATATATGTATTTACATACATTTTTGTCGCAGGTGTTCTTTCTGCTGTACTTTTGAGTTTCAGTTTAATAAATGTATGTAGGACGAGCAAACTGCAAACACATTCTCAGAGGAATCCAGTTTAAATCCAGTTTATATCTTATTTAAAGGGGAATTCATGGATTTGTAAACATACCATGCACTCTCCTATCACGAGTTACACAAAGCGAACGCTCCTGTTGTTTATTCTCTGTGTTTTTGATGTTGCTGAAGTTGGGACCATAACAGAGTTTGACCCAGTTGTTAAAAGACATGGAAACTCCCACAGACTGACCTGCACAACATTATTTTAACACGTTTTATGATACAGTGGTGTGAAAAACTGTTTGCCACCTTCCAGATTTCCTTTTTTTGTTTTTATGTTTATCACACGTAAATGTTGTAAATCATCAAATAAATGTCAATATGAGACAAAGATAACAAGGTCTAAATCAAGGTGTTTATTATTAAGGGGAAAACAATCCAAACTTATGTGGTCCTGTGTGAAAAAAACTGATTGCCTCCTGAACCCAATAACTGGTTGGGCCACCCTTAGCAGCAACAAGCAAGGGCGTAGATTTGGCATGGATGGAAGGGACATGTCCCCACCAATATCCAGCGATTATTGAATTGTCCCCACCAATAATTTGATCTCTTCGAGTAAAGAAAAACAAACCCGATAGAAAGAAAAAAAAACGATCTGTCAACGTCTCATTCACCCAACGGAGCAGAAAGACTGGAGTCCTACATCATGTGACAAATATGGCCAATTGTGATTGGCTGTACCTTTCAGGGAGCTCTGTTTAGTTTTAGCAGTGGCAAGCCTGCGCTGCGAGGACCTGCAAGGAGGAGAGGAGGATGGCAGCACAAAGGAAGAACCTGGATATAAGAAAGTATTTTTCAAAGAAACCTGTAAGTCACTTAAAGCCAAGTTCACTCATAAAATGTGTCCGTCACAATAACGTTACAGGCTATGTTAGGCTTTGGCCCACATCAGTCTAAAATTGTATGTAACCATGAATAACGTGTTTTGGAAACTAACTGCACCACAGGCAGCACTATTAGTTATCTCAGTCTCAGAGTAGCATTTCTAATTTTGATTGAAACTGTCAGAGAAAACGGCAGCCTCGAGCAAGCCAGGATATTAGTTTACAGAGGCTGTTAAAATTATATGTCTAACGTTAAAATGTTGGTGACACAATAATTTCATCCTAATGGCACTGACATATTCATAGGGTAAATTTTTGAGACAAAATATCATGAGGTAGTCATGATTTTGCAAATATTCCACCTTGTAGTGCAGTTTGCACAAATTGCTTTAAAAATGCACTCACCCTACAAACATTACTGATGAGTCAAGATCTGCACAAACTGACAGAAACACTGAAGCAGCTACACATTTTATTCTTCTTGTCATGTATGTCCTATTTGTCAGGTGACAGAAGAACCAACACAAAGCTCAGAGAGTAATGGTGATACAAGATCACAGGTGAAATGTGATGATGACTTGTTGGTTCATGACTGTATTTGAAGCACATGTGTGACTGCATGTATTTGGAGTGTCTCACTGTTATTTATCAGGTGACAGAGGCAGCTCTGCCATGTTGTAGCTCAGACAGAGGTGAAGAGGCGAGGTCACAGGTGACTGACTGATGATTTGGTGCTATAGATTAACTAGTATTTATTATCATGACAATTGTTAGGCTGCTGATGTAAATTGATTCATTAGTGTATATTTGACAAAGAATCTGAATTGACATGTCTCACTTTTTTATATGGCACGAATCAATGTGTTATTTTATCAGGTAGCAATATATCCTAGTGCAGTCAGAGGGGAGGAGCCAGGGCCAAAGGTGAGGCACATCAAGCACAGAATAATAATTTTAATCTGAGGATAAAACGCAGGTACTGAGGCTGAAAGAAGCTTCAGTGATCTCAGAAGACTAAAAACATGGCTAAGGTTAACAATGACTCAAATGAGATTAAACAATGCTGCTGTATGTCCACCAGGACAGACTGGACAGTATAGATGTAAAACAAATATGCCAGCAGTTTATCTCAGTTAACGAGAGGAGAAGGCATGTGTTTGGCTGGTTCACATAATGGACATTGAGGTGTTGTGTGGGACACCAGTAGTCCATGTCTGTTGCTGTAAGAGTAGTTCATGTTTAGAATAAAACATCCCAGCTCACTGATTTGATCAGTGCAATAGTGCGCCTAAAATGTTGCATAATTTTGCTGAGAGATCTTTTACTTTGTGGTCATCTTAGATGAGTAGTTTTATGGACAAAAACCAGCAGGTCATTCAGTGTTCCCTTAGTGCTAATGTATCAGAGATGTTGGTGTACTATAACTGAAGTAATGTTGTTAAGTCCTTAAAGTCATATTCTTTTATTGTCATGACTCTATTTTTATTTTTGTATGATACCTGATTTATATGGAATATGGCTGCAGTAAACTAAAGTCTAAAATACTTAAGTAATTTAACATTATATAATTCACATATAAAACTATGAATTGTAATTTTAAATGGTTTAAAAGCATGTAGAATAGCATATGTAGGCAAATATATTTCTCCTTTTTTTATCAAGAAGCAAAGACAAAAAGGGAAAAAAAAGAGAAACAGGGCAGGGTTCGGTGGTTGAATCATCCGTCCCCACCAATGCCAAAACCCAATCTACGCCCTTGGCAACAAGTGAAATCAAGTGTTTGTGATAACTGGCAATGAGTCTTTTACCAGTTCTTTGGATGTTGTTTTGTAGTCTTTTGCGATGTCTTAGATGATAGATTCACTACTGGGGTAATTTTGCTCAGCCGGCCACTCCTGGGAAGATTTACCACTGTTCCATGTTTTTGCCATTTGTCGATAATGGATCTCACTGTGGTTCGTCGGAATTTCACAGTTTTAGAATGACTTTATAACCTTTTCCAGACTGAGAGATCTTAGTAACTTTGTTTTTCTTTGTTCCTGAATTTCCCTGGATCATGGCATGATGTCTGTCTGGCCTTTGAGGATTTTTTAGTCTAGTCCACTTTGTCAGGGAGGGCCTATTTAAGTGATTTCAGGTGAACAGGTGTGGCAGTAATCAGGCCTGTGTGTGGCTAGAGAAATTGAACACTTTCCAAACAGTTACTAAACCGAAGTTAATTTACATTATAACACCTTCATAAGCACCTTTATTTAGAAACTGCATTTTGTGTTTACTTGTGTTACCTCTGTCTAATATTGAAATCTGTTTAAGTGTGACAAACATACCAAAAAATAGCTAATCAGAAAGAGGCAAACACTTTTTTTCCCACACCACTGTATATTGACGAATAATCATATAAGTTTGAAAAATATTTTCTGTTTCTGTGGTAGAATATTTGTGATGATCACCCTGAAGTGTTGTTTAGGCTAGTTTTCAACTTTGCTCTAGAACTACGGTGGAGTTGGTGATGGATGAACCATAAACTAAAAACATTAATTGAAGAACAATTTCAGTGTATGCTTAGAGTAAAACATTGACGCATCTCTTATCTCAGGAGATGTTTTTGTTCATGGTCCCCGGCAAACAAATAAATATCAGTTACAGTTTTTAACCTGCAAATCTCTGCTCTGAAAGTATGAAAAGGTGCAGGTCCATCCCCGCTGATGGAACAACTTTGAGGAGAAAAAGTTAGGAAAACGTAGTTTTATATTCTGTTTCTTTGTGTGTGTGTGTGTGTGTGTGGGGGGGGGGGGGGGGGGGGGGGGGCTGTAAAAGGGTGAATACAATTAAACAAATATTAGGCAAAAGTTGTCCTGAAAAGTTTATGATATAGAACAGTCACCCTTCTGTTGGCTCCAGTTAGTGCCTCATGTGGTTTATTCTATGCAAAACTTACTCGTAAAAGTTTTGCGAGATCTCAAAAAAATAGACTGCATCCTTCGCAGGTCGTATTTGAAGGCCGAGTTGGTGTATCCTTCATGACCCAATCTATCCCAGAATTCATAGCGCGGCCCAGCCAATTCGTTTCCAACAATGGCGGCAGCTACTTAGTTTTAATATTGCTCTTTCTGAGTCACAAAATAAACTTTTAAGATATTTTCAGGTGTGAATGTAACTGTGTAAAGAAGTTTTGGTAAAGGTTGATTTTTCTTTTTATAATACATACAGACCACCATTCAAATATCCACATGGAACACAAATTACAAACTAACTTTTAAAAAATGGCTTTAATTTAATCCGTCTACAAGGCAAAGAAGTTTGTGATAAAGATCGGTCAGACTGGATGAATAATTGATGGATGAGTATTTAGAAGAAAACAGGTTCTGTTATGTGTAATAGTTGTGCTAATAGTTTTGCAAAGTGTGTTATAATATAGCAACAACTGAGATACTAGGTGCAATCAGAAGAAACTGTAATGACCTCAAATTTCAAAATATTTAACTTTTTGTCTTTTCAACACAGTGTCAAAGCTCAGTATGGGACAAAGCAAAATGTTTCACTAAGTCAGATTACATAGTCAGTGCTATAATTGTTGTTGAAGAGACATTAAAAATGTTGCTAATTTTTAAGGTTGTGAAAACATTTTAAGACATTTGCTTACACCGAGCATTCCTTCTAGTTTCACCATGAAAAGAGTTCACGCGGAACCAGTCTGGTAGTACAATGTGAGGAGGAGTCAATGCAAAATTTATCTTCAGCCTCTACTTATCTGACTGCAAGGAGCATGACAGAGAGAGCAGATGTCATGCAGTTTAACATGATGGACTACAAGAGAGGACTGCTGCTTTTAACTATCTGCTGGGGAGGTAAAGCTAAATGACCTTTAATTAGCAATAAAATGCTGCAAAATGAAAGAAACTGACTATCATTTGGTTGTTATTTAACAGTTCATGCCCAGACTGTGACACAATCTGAACCAGTTGTTAAAAAACCTGGAGAGTCTCACAGACTCACCTGTACCACCTCTGGACTCTCATTTAGTAGCTGGTGGATGGCCTGGATCAGACAGGCTCCTGGGAAAGGACTGGAGTGGATTGCAATTGATACTAATGGTGGCACCAACTACTACTCTCAGTCAGTACAAGGCAGGTTTACTGCCTCCAGAGACAACAGCAGAGAGCAGCTGTTTCTGCAGATGAACAGCCTGAAGACTGAAGATTCTGCTGTTTATTATTGTGCTCGAGAGTCACAGTGACTGGAATCAGTGAAGCAGCTGAACAAAATCCTCGAGTGGATCTCAGACATATGTTTTAAATCCCTGTTAAGAAAACAATAATGAAATTATTATTTCATTATAATAATTAAATTATTGTTTTCATATTTACATTTTTTGGAACAATCTCTTTGCTTTTGCCAGTGTCATTACCTTCATGTACATCTATTAAAGAGATGGGCTTTGATGATTTGTAAGATTTTCTTGTGGTCTATGTAAAAAAAAAAAAATAAATAAAAAAAAAAAAATTATATATATATATATATATATATATATATATATATATATATATATATATATATATATATATATGTATTGGCCTGTTGCTTTTCAAGTTGGTACCTGATTCTTACATATAACAACAATAATCAACAATAAATATAAATTCTGTTTAGATTTAATGCTAAACCAGCAGATAAATCGATGAAATAACTCAAAGCACTTTTTCTTTAACAGGCTTTAAATTTCTCGCTGCCACGTTAAATATTTAAAACTGCTTATTGTCGTTGAACTTGTGCGCATACTTTGAGAATTATTCCAAACACAGCTTACTAAATAAAAACAAAAAGTCCAAAGACGGCACAGACGACACAGATGACACGACAACGAACAAAGGGAGACAGAGGACTTGAATACACGCATGAGGTGATCAGGGCAAGTGGAGACACACAAGGACACAGCTGACTAGAATGAGACATAATGACAAAGGGGAGAGTAAAACTAACATAAGGAACCAAGAACAAAGCAGGAATCTGGACATCTGGACATGACATGGGCAACATGAAAACACAGACAGAAAACAGACAGACAGAAAATACATGACACAGAAGACTGAGACAGACTCATAACTAACTCATAACAGACATGAAAGGACCTAAAGTATACTGCAACTCAAGGCAATAATAATAATACTAAGACTTAGTATAATTTTATAAATAATCCAAAAATACAAAATAACTCATTAACCCTTAACTTAAGAATAGTACATGAATAGAAAATGTAAACATATGTAATGTAAACATAAGAAAACAATACAAAAATAATACAAAACGCTGGGTCAGAGACCCAGCCCCCGACAGAAGCGGTGTTCCACTCAACCATTTCAGCTTTAGAGATCTCTTACTAAACTTGGTTGACATCTTAACTCCCTACTGGACTACAGTATAACACTTCTGCTTATCATGTAGGGAAAGTGGCTGTATCAGTGTGAGCTGAACTAACAGAAAATAAATGTAAAGATTAAGAGTATAAATTGAATAGATCACTAACAAAAGATCAAGTAGAATTAAAGCAGCATTCTTGTGTTCATCATCTAAACATAAAACATTATAACTGTTAATGCTTTCTACTTAATGACAATCAGCAAGTCTTTACACTGTTGCATCCAGGTGTGCTGTGCACCACTGCATTACTGACTTCTGATTACAATCTAAACATGTGTATGATTACAAATAATAATGTGACAATGAATAGTGATGGTGACAAAAAAGAAGGAAAATCAGTTTGTGAAATAAAACAACAACAACACACACGTCATAGATGAACACGTAATGGTGAGTAAAAGAAAAAAAAAAGTTTAAAAGATCAAGAGGAGAAGGAGGCGTCAGTGTAGCCACTAAAGCTGGTGGGTTTAAATGTCCCACCAGTGCAAAACTCAGACGTCCAACCTCTACTTATCCGAGTGAAGAGATGATCATAGTGAGCACTGGATTTAGTTTTCATAATGGACTGCAGAACAAGGCTGTTGCTTTTAACTTTCTACTGGGCAGGTTACAATTTACAGTGAAAGGCCTCTTTATTTATTTTAAACGGTTTTGAGCTAAAAAAAAAAAATGTTTTTTTTTTCTTTTTTTAGTAGCTGATGGGTGGATTATCATTTATTGTTAAAATGTTGACAAATAAAATTTTTGTTCTGATTTTACAGTTCATGGTCAGAGTCTGACATAGTCTGAACCAGTTGTTAAAAAACCTGGAGTCTGATTTAATGTGTGAAATATTTCTTTACTTTTCACTTTTTTACATTTTGAAAATAAGAAAAAGAAGAAGAAAGTACTCAACAGCAATAGAACAACCTTAACATCCATCTTTTTTTTTTTTATACTTCAAGTATTTATTAGATTTTGCATTTTATAACAGCAAATACAAAAATGCAGCAACTAAAAGCAAGAAACAAACAAACAAAACACAAAACGAGACAAAACAAAACAAAGACAGTGAGGTTTTAACATCTGTTGTATTAAGCTCAAATGTCCAAGTCAGGTAGACATGTAGGTGCAAAAATTGTCCCACTATTCCACCGCAGCTTCCGTCACATGATGTAACTTTCCCAACATCTTTTCGCACGCAACATTCCCAATCATTCTTTCTTTCCACATTTTAAGCATTGGAGTATGGGAGTCCTTCCAATATTCCAAAATGACACGGGCACATGTTACCAATGCAGTACTTAACACTCTAAACTGGTGTGTATTTAATTGCGGCACCTCTCCTTTGTCTCCTTGTAGACATAATTTAGGTGATCTGGGTTGGTTACAAAGTGTCCACCCCTGCAGATAATTCAGTACAGTGTTCCAAACTGGAAAAACCAGCGGGCATGCCCAGAGGGCATGTATCAGAGTACCTTTAGCTTGTTGGCATTTCCAACACAAGTCATCTCTACCAATCTCCATTCTATACAGCCTTGAAGGAGTATAATAGTATCTGTTAAATCAAATCAAATCAAATCAAATCACTTTTATTGTCACATCACATGTGCAGGTACACTGGTACAGTACATGTGAGTGAAATTCTTGTGTGCGAGCTTCACAAGCAACAGAGTTGTGCAAAATACAATAATGTAAAACAAGCAAAATATAAAAATGGCTAATCTAAAAAGTAATAAATATATGTACAATATGTAAAGGTATATACTTTCCCCCTGGCTTCCCTAATGTATAATCCATTGTTCGACAATATAGAATCCCATGTATCTTCATCCATTGTACGCCCTAGATCCCTTTCCCATGCTTTTTTTAGGCTCTTATTTATATTATTTTTAATCCATGGGCAAATATTATACCATTTCGCAGCTGTGCATAGAAATGGGGATAGTCGCATAAAATTCTCTATCGGGTTACTTTCACGTGTTATTGTATCTCCTCCTTTTAAACAGTTTCTTATTTGCAAATACTTCCAGAAATGACTGTTACCCTCTAAACAAAACTTATTTTTAATATCCTCATACGACATGAAAACACCCCCTTCAAATAGGTCACTAACAGTTCTGATACCTCTTCTTAGCCATTGTGTCCAGTAAACAGTCTGCTTACCAATTTTAATTTTAGGATTATACCACAAGGGGGCATACTTTTGTACATATGACACAAGTTTATATTTCTTATGCACCTCCAACCATACCATTTTCGAAAATTTCAAAATAGGGTTTTGCGTCTTACCGTGATTATTTACTTTTTGTGATAAAATATCAATTGGTGTGAATGGAGATGCAAGCTCTTGTTCTATTAAAATCCAATCTATATTGTTTTTCCCTGCCCAATGTTTGCCTAATCTAGCCATTTCAAAAGAGATGCTATAATACTCTATATTGGGCAGGGCTAGCCCCCCTTCTTTCTTAGGTTGGGACAGTCGATTAATGTTAATACGGGGTTTACCACCCTTCCAAAGAAAATCTTTTATCATATTATTGTAGCTTTGCAACATCCCTTGCGGGATACACATAGGCAGCATTCCTGTATAATAGTTGATGAGTGGTGCCACAACCATTTTAACTGTGTTCACTTTTCCCCACAATATCAAATTTAGTTTACTCCATTTACCCAAGTTTTTATTGATCTTATTTAATAATTTTCCCATACTGTTAACCATAATATCCTCAATATTTGGGTTCAATTCAATTCCAAGATACTTCATTCCCTTGTCTACCCACTTAAAGTTAAAGCCAGATATTAAGTTATGACTACAAGCCCGGGAAACTGGCATCGCCTCTGATTTATGCCAATTAATTTTGTACCCCGAAAACATTGAGTATGTATTAATCACCTCTAATAGTTTTGTGATAGAATTAGTTGGGTCTTGGTTTAATACCAGCACATCATCTGCACACAGGAATAATTTGTGTTCTCTGCCTCCCCCAAATACACCTTTAATCTCTGCATTTTCTCTGATTTGAATAGCTAATGGCTCTAAAAATATTGTAAATAGTAATGGGCTTAAATTGCATCCTTGACGTGTTAATCTGGAAATACTAAAAAAAGGAGAAAGTATCCCATTTGTAAATACAGCTGCTTCTGGACCAGAGTACATAGTTCTAATCCATCTGCAAAAGTTGTCACCTATTCCATACTCTGCTTTTTTGTTATAAAATTCATGAAGATCATATTTAAGCTGACAAATCTCTAATTGTTTTTCCAATTTACTTATATTTTCCTCCAAAGTTTTTATCTTTTCCTTACTTTCTCTATTTTTCCTAGAACTATAGCCTATGCACTTTCCACGAATAAATGCCTTCAAAGCATCCCATACAACGGCCAGCCTGTCCGTAGATCCAACATTCACCTCTAAAAAACATCTTATATCCTCTTTTAGGGTTGATACGAATTTTTCGTCCTGCAGTATGCTTGAATTTAGTCTCCACCGACCCGTTCTGTTCTTTTCAACATTTAGATTTATGTGCAATTCTACTGGTGCGTGGTCTGTTAAAGCAATCACACCTATGTCACAGTTTACTACTAAATGGACACATGATTTAGAAATCAAAAAATAATCTATTCGGGAATATGTCTTATGCGAATGAGAGTAAAAGGTGTATTCTCTTTCCATAGGGTGAACAAGCCTCCAAATATCTACCACACTGAGATCTTCTATTAAAGCATCTATCGCTGTCCCAGTTCTAGTACTTGAAGTTGCATTAATAGCACTTCTATCAATACATTCGTCCATCACATTATTAAAGTCTCCACCTAACAAGATCTGGCCCTTAATGTTCCCTAGCATCTTATTAACCTCATCCATAAAATTAGGTTCATCCCTGTTTGGGGCATAAATATTGCACAGAACAACCTGAACTCCATTAATGAGAGCCTGCAGAGCTAACACTCGCCCATCTTCATCCCGGCTTTCCTTCAATAATACAAAGTTTAGTCTTTTATTAATAAGTATCATGACACCACGACTCTTGCTTGATATTGAGTTATGAAACACTTTCCCAACCCAATCCCTTTTTAATTTCAATGCTTCACTTTCATTCGCAAAATGCGTCTCCTGGATGTATGCAATATCAGCATTATGAGACTTGAAGTAGCTAAGCACTTTTTTTCTTTTGCCTGGTGTGCCACAGCCATTTATATTCCATGACACAATATTAACATCCACATTCCCCATGACTATGCCATGTTAAGGTATCTATAAGCCTTATATCTTCCAGCCCATAACCATTAAACCTGTGCTGGTAACCCTGCTTGAACCAGAACATAAGTTTAAACAAGAACAGTACCTCACCTATGGAATCTCTACTAAAAAACAAAACAAAAAAACAAAACAAAAAAAAATAAACAACAAACATAACAAAAGAAATAGCACCGTCCAAAAAAGGAACATGACAGCGCAAAAGCCCCGTGGGCAAAACCGTCTCTGGTCCGTGATGGTCCCGTGGACAGAGAACTACTGTCCTCCTGCTGTACCGGCGACACCCCAGGGAGCCCGCCCTCGTCTTATGTAATTATTAACAATGCGCTCCCATACACGGAATTTAGCTTACTAACCCCTTACTCCACCACTTCTTGGAGGTTCTCACGTGCAAATTTCTCTGCCTCCTCAACGCTGTCAAATCTCTTCTGCTGGCCTTTCCATGTTAATCGAAGTTTTGCTGGATGTGCCAGGGTGTGCTTTATCTGATGCTGCCATAACTTCTTCATTACTGGGGAGAAAAGCTTCCTCTGCGCTGCTCGCTCCGCGGTCATATCTTCATAAAATGACAAGCGGCAGTTCTCCCACAGTATTCCTTTCTTCTGCTTAGTGGTCATGAGAACTTTTTGTCGTGCAGTGTAACGGAGAAATCTCACCAGCACGGTTCGAGGTGGCTGACCAGGTCCCAGGCGTGGTCTCGTACTTCTGTGACATCTTTCCAGCTCATATTCCTCCCCTTGTAGACCTAGGCCATCCGCGAGTATCTTCATCACATAATCATTTATGCTGCCACCACTTTCTAGACCCTCTTCCAGACCGATAAGCCGAACATTCTTTCTGCGGTTTCTGTTTTCCTGGTCGTCTACTCGGGCCCATAGTTGTTCAAGCTTTTTAGCTTTTTTGCCATTATCCTCTGTTATGCTCCTCATTTTGTCTTCCACATCTGAGATGCGGCCCTCAGCTTCGGTCATCCGTGTTTGGATTGCACTTATAGCGTTTTTAAATTCCACCATGTCTGACTTGATGTGAGATACATCGGCCGCAACACTATTTAGGATAGCTCCAAGCTTAGTCATTTCGGCAAACAGGCCACTTATATCCATCTTTGGCCCTTCTTCTTGGCTAGCAGGGCTAACCTTGGCACTGCTAGCATTACTTTCCCCCACCGCCATCGTGGAGATTCCGGTTTGCACGCTCTTCTTCTTAGTTCCTGTGGCCATGTCTCTCAATAAATTCGAGGACACTGATCTAGCGAGTCACCGCAGTGTAGAAATATATTATTTGGGAGCGTTTACCTTTTTTAAAACTAATGTAGGGTCGACGGGGGTCAGAGACTCTCTATGGTGCGGCCATTCCCAAACGCTCCATCACGTGACTCAGCCTTAACATCCATCTTATGTGTCCAGGCCTTTCTCTTTTTTTGTCTTTTCCACCCTTGGTTTCTCAACAACTCCATACAGTTTATTACAGTTTGATTACAGCCAGAAACCACCTGTTTCTGCCTGTAATCACTGCACACAGGAACTCTACATTTGTGACACAAACTGCTGACTTCACAACTTTTGTGTCTTGGATCTGAAATTTTGCTGTCTTTGCTTGGCCCTTTATGCTTTTTTCTGTGGCCAAGTTGTGGTTTTGTCACCCCACACCGCATTGTTCCAGTGACTGGGGTTTGCAATCGGGGTAACATTGCAGCAGACTTCTCACATGTGTGAGATGTGTGTCACATTTTGTTGTGATACATTGTACTGAGTACAACAGCCATTCCTTTCTTCCTGACATAGCTAACCATGCTAAGGCTGCCACTGAACGCAAACTGTGTTGCAAACTTCCCAGGACTCAGAAGCCTTCATCCGAGGAAAGTCGTTTGCCTCGTCCTATTGAAACACTCAGTTTATTTAAATCCAGGTTGAAAACTCACCTATTCTCAGCTGCATTTGAATAAAACACCAAATCTACACTTTTAAGCTTAAATTTCAAAACTTACATTTTAACTACTGATTTTATATACTGTTCTGATTTTATCTACTGTTTTTTTTAATCAATTTTAAATCATGCTTTTTATTGTTTTTGTTTTTTAATGTCTCTGTAAAGCACTCTGAATCACATTGTTGTTGAATTGTGCTATATAAATAAACTTGCCTTGCCTATTGTAGAGTCCCCACAATATTGTCACCAGGAGACACTGTGGAAGAGGCACACTGGAGAACTAATCTGATGATCCCATGAAATTTCATGGGAAATCAATGCAGGTCATTTCTGACCCACTTATGGAAGATTGGGGTAGTAATACAAAAACTACAATTTTGCAAAATGTACAAATGGAAAGATATCTATTTGAGGAATAGGTCAAATGTGAAATGATCACAACTTTTATTAATTAGATATTGCGAGTAAACAACCTCACCTGGTCATTTTTGACCCACTCGTGCATATAAGCAAGTTCAGCATTTCCACAAACTCTTTCAGCTACACAGTGACTTTAGCTGGACAGAATGTAATATGTATTACTGTGCCAGAGACCCATACTAACACAAAACATCAGGAGATGTTTTGGACAAAGTCACCAGAGGAGGAGTCCAAAGACCACGAATTCTTTCAGGACCGTTTCATTGATAAATGGAATAGCAGTTTATTTAGCAATTAAAGCACAAAATTCTGCAAGGTTTACAAAGACCAGTCTACAGACGTTAATCTGAAATGACGTTAACGCCACAACACGGCAAATCTCCGTTAACGATCACCCCGTGCGTGGGGCTGGACGGCGTCAACATGTTAACGAGCTAACTGCGCTAACGCAGTAGTTCCCACCCATGTAATTGAGCATTGCATGGCACAGCCGACCTACTGTTTTACTTTTGTCCATGACGCGCTTACCTTCAGGGTCATACTTCACATGAAGACCAAAATAGTTCCAAAGGCCAGATCTGAATGCGGGCGGGGGAGGTTCAATTTGCCATGTTGCAACGAGCTTAGCTTCTGTCTTGCTAGCTTGCGCTGCGCTCAGTGGATCTGGGCTCGACAGTGCAGCCTAGGCGGAGTAGTCGAACGCAGATCCACTGAGCTCTCAACTCAGACAGCATCGTCAGAAGAAAAGTTGATAAAATAAATTAAAAATTTTGTATTGTTCGATACACATGCGTACCGAACCGAAAGCACTGTATCGAACGGTTCAATATCGATATGAGTATCGTTGCACCCCTAATATTTAAAGGTATGGACTGCTTTGACAAAATGAAAATTAAAAGTATACGGGTAAATCCAATATAAGATCTTTACATGGTGTGAAGTTAGGTTTTTGCATGTTGTGAAACATCCAGCAAAAAAAGATCAATATATTACTGAGCATATCACATATTCTCAATAAATTATTAAAAATGAAGCATATACACTTCTGTTATACCCTTGTATTCCAATATAAAGTAAATTTTGCTAATAACAAAATCACAACATTCTGTTTCTCTCTGATATATCAACCAAACATTTTGTTAAACCCAAAAATGTTGTTTCAAATAAACCTAATTTAAACTAGCCTACATTGTTTTTTCACTCTTTCATTATTAATACTTACCTCATAGTGTCTGAATGTTATTCACAGTCCGGTTGCAAGTCTCTGAGAGGAGGAGTTCATGCAAAAACACTGAGAGCGTCTTCATCTTCATATCTGCCTGCAGGGATGATGATCGAGAACAGTGGACACATCTCAACATGGACTGTAGAACGGGACTGCTGTTTTTAACTCTCTGCTTGGCAGGTTAAGAGTTATTGTTTTTTTTTGGTTTTTTTGTCTTTTTTTTTGATGTTCTAAATATTTTGTTACATGCTTTAAAGTTGTGCAAGTCATTCATTTTCTCATTATTTTGTAGGCGTTAATGGCCAGACTCTGACAGAATCTGAACCAGCGGTTAAACAACCTGGAGAGTCTCACAGATTGACCTGTACAACATCTGGAATCTCATTCAGCAGCTACTGGATGAACTGGATCAGACAGGCTCCTGGAAAAGGACTGGAGTGGATTGCAACTGATGCAGGTGGTAGTAGCAAATACTACTCTCAGTCAGTACAAGGCCGGTTTACTGTCTCCAGAGACAACAGCAGAGAGCAGCTGTATCTGCAGATGAACAGCCTGAAGACTGAAGATTCTGCTGTTTATTATTGTGCTCGAGAGTCACAGTGATAGGAGTTGGTTAAGCAGCTGTACAAAATCCTTCAGGTTTTATTATACTCTCTCACCTAATGTGTACCATTTAGAGAACTTATTCAGACCCAATAAAGAATAACATACATTTTTAAAAAAAAAAAATCACACACCATTTTCTATCTTATAAGAAGTTTAAGCTGTGACACAATTATCTTCACTGAGGGGTACACAGGAAGATTTACTGCTGATTCTGGAGGAAAGCTGGCATTTCTCCTAACTCTGAGATTACAGTTTGGCTCCCCACCTGCAATATAACAGAACAACTTTAAACCACATATAAATGAATCTCTACTGACAGTCTGCACATATGTTTGTTACATTGCCTCCTCGACACCTGATAAAACAGTCTGAGTAGCAACAAATGTCCCCAGTTCAGTGAAGGATTTAGGGAGAGGAGGCCCATAAAAATGTGATTTAGAAATTAAGAATTTCTCTACAAAACGGCATCACACAAGTTCCAATTTAAAATAAATAACTTAGAGCTTAATAGCCACAGTGTTATTATCAAATTAAACTAGTTGAATTAGTTTTTAAACTTTTAAACTTCAGCCACTATCTGAGCCATAGCTCACCCTTAAAACAGTCTGGAGACCAACAAATCCTGAATCAAGTAATGTGTTCAGTTTAGAGTGATATACTCTTAATGCTTAAAAAAATAGTGTGAAGTTGAAGATAAAGTTAACTTTATACGATGCTAGAAAATTACTTATTTTAAATACAGTTGTTTTAGAACTGTATATAAAACACTACAGATTATTAGATATTAGAGTAAAAGCAGACCAGGGCTCGCAAAATCGCTAGCCCGACGTCCCGGGGCTAGCGATTTTTCCAGTCGGGCTACCAAAATCCATCTCAGCCCTGCCCGTCGGGCTATCATAGGAAGGAAAATATATGTCAATGCTTTTGCATTCTTTCGCAAATGTAGATGAGTAATTATGTCATCGGCATCGATGAGCCACTGTCAAAATGTGACACATTGAAATCGCGTTTGAATTTGCGCTTGTTTTTTGCTTTCACTTTCACTTTGCGATCGCGCAAACTGTGTATAGAGAGCAGCAGCACTGATTGGTGAGTCACATTAATTGCACACCAATTCCTCTGGCATTGTCTTATCAACCGTTAGCTTACTATCAAACATGACAAGTGAAATCTCCTGCAGCAAGCTTAAACATGTGATAGAGGTTGATTGCGCAGAGAATCGCTGACCATTATTTAAGTATGTGTGTAAAAGCAGATGGATTTACGCAGGTATTTTAGTTCTGCAGAGCCAAACAAGACAGGTCAGGGTGAAGAAGGGACAGCAAAGAAAAGCCTACCACAAAACGGAAAAGTTATGACAAATCAGACTATGAGGCAAAAGGAAAGCGAAGCTTTTTTGGTTTCATGGACAAAAGAATTTATGTGGCTGGAATATGATGAGCTAAATAACATAATGTTCTGCCGGGTGTGCTGTAAGTTTCCCTCGATTTTTGAGTTGACAAGCGCCTTTGTTATTGGGACCAGTCATTTTAAGAAAGACCCCATCAGAACCCATGAGAAATGCAAGAAATGCATTATTGCTCAGTCTGCAGTATACATTATACATTAAAGTATAATATTGTAAAGGAAACAAAACATCAATCAAAAAAATTGTCCTCTTTTTTTTATTCGGGCTACTTAAATTTATTTTGGGCTACCAAAAATTGAAGAGTGCCTGCCCGAAGGGCTACCAGGGATTTTGAAATTTTGCGAGCCCTGCAGACTATAACCGATAACTATATCAGCAAGTTCAATGAGTTACTCTTTATTCATTGTTTCCATGGTAAGAAAATTGGTTATACTTTAAAACACAGAAGACGACTATATTTGTTTTTCTCCTTTCTTTTTTGCTCCAGTTTGGAGTGAGATCAAACTGGAGCAGTCTCCCTCTGAGGTGAAAAGACCTGGAGAGAGAGTGAAGATGTCATGTATCCTATCTGGTTATAGACTGACAGGTTACAATACTGGCTGGATACGACAGAAACCAGGGGGAGCTCTGGAGTGGATTGGTAGGATGAACACAGGAAGAAACTCTGCTACCTATGGCAGTTCTTTTCAAAGTCATGACTGAAGTAATCATGAATGAAGAAGGCTGAAGCAGACAGTAACCCTGTTACTTCTGTGTCCAACACTGACACAGAACTGCTGCACGAAAACCTCAGCATGTACTAATATCAAGTAATAATGTGATCTTATAACTTCTGTCTTTTCTCTGCAGATGAAAAATAGTTTATTATTTTATTATAAAATGAGGATAAAATTATTCATAGCAGTTAGGGAAAGGCAAGCAAGCTGAAAATAAAGGCGTTGTTGTTGCTTCAGCTTTAGTTGTCATATGCAAGTTAGCACAGGGTCAGCATTGCAATGAAATGTGTTTGACGAGCAGAAGACAAGTATTGTACTACTACCTGTACCACAATCAGGGCAAACAGTATAATACAATATAACTATATATATATATATATATATATATATATATATATATATATACACACACACACACACAAAACATATTAAGGATTGTACATTAAGTACATTAAATGAAGTGCACAGTGCAGAGTGTAGAATATATAACACAAGGCTATCTGCAAAAAGCTGGGCAAAACTTTTAGTCACAAAATTGGCACCACATGTTATTATTATAACTGAGAAGATTTTTAGTGTTAAAGAAGGCTTTGTGCTGCCATAGGCTGTTAGTAAATCTGGCAGTAAATGTTCTTTCTTGAGTGATAACTAGCTGTTCCTACATGACCTGCATAAAACAAACATGTTGTAAGAAAGTGAGAAATCATTTTGTTGTCCATCTACTGTGATTAGTAGTTTTAAGATGGTGGGCACAACCAGATTGTCAATGAGAGGAGTGTAAGGTTTTTGCGATTCTTAGCACACCGCTCATCTTTATGGATTTTCGGACCCACCTTTCCCTAACCTAGATCACGTTGTCAGTGAGATTAAGGTAAAGCTGGAGGCGGAGTCAATGCAAAGCACTCACAGCTTCTATCTCTTTATGTCTGACTGCAGAGATGATGACAGAGAACAGTGGACTCACAGCCTGACATGATGGACTGTAGGACAGGACTGCTGTTTTTAACCCTCTGCTGGGCAGGTGAAGAGCTTTGTTGATGATAATATAAATTATGTTTTGCCCCATACTTTTTAAGTTGTGCATTTGTCATTGTGTTTCTCTTCAATGGGGCAGGTGTTAATGGTCAGACTCTGACAGAATCTGAACCAGCAGTTAAACAACTTGGTCAGTCTCACAGATTGACCTGTACAACCTCTGGATTCACACTCAGCGGCTACTGGATTCACTGGGTCAGACAGGCTCCTGGAAAAGGACTGGAATGGATTGCTGCTGATACTGGTGGTAGTACCAATTACTATTCACAGTCAGTCCAAGGCAGGTTTACTGCCTCCAGAGACAACAACAGACAGCAGCTGTATCTGCAGATGAACAGCCTGAAGACTGAAGATTCTGCTGTTTATTATTGTGCTCGAGACTCATAGTGACAGAAGTTGCTGAGCAGCTGTACAAAATCCTGCCATTATTCTTTTTTATTGTATTAGTGGATCTCAAGGAAGAGCTACGTGCTTATGTTTATTTCAAAATCAGAATATCTTTATTGTCATTGTACTAATACTTAGTGCAATACTTTACAGTCGCTTCATTCACAACACAATATTGCACTTGTCCCTTTAATTCTTATTCCCAGTAAAGTCTGCAAAGGACATAGATCATCACTTAGTTACACATTGTTTAATCCTCAAAGATGACAATCAAGAAACTATAACCTTAAATACATCCATCATTAGTTATTATGAAAGTGTTAAAAATACTCTAAATGTCATTCTTTTAGCCTGAAATTGTATAATTTTTATTATAGTGACTCAAAATACACAAAAAAGAAAAACTGTGTGCCTGTTCAAAGGTCAAATTTGACCAGTATCTATTGAAATAGAGGATAGAGCTATTGGTGTATGTTGGTTGTTTTAGGAAATCTGTGAAACTGTACATGCTGTTTTTGTGTCTGTATGGGGCAGTGGTGACAGTAATCACATCACATTTGCTCAGCTTCTTTGAAGAATCTCAAAACAGTAAAATAGTAAAACAGCATGAAAACCTGTTCATAAACAGTGTGACTACACCACTGTGCTCTAAAGTCCATCACACATGAATGGTTTGCCAGTACGCTGAGCAATGCATACCATCCAATGAACCCTTATACTCTGTGTTGTATATTTGCTCAACCTAGCAGTCGGTAAAGTTCCTAGCTCTTCTATGCAAATAGGCCATAAGAGTGAACACATATGATCCACACAGACCATACATACTAGAGGGTACTTTGATAAAGTGTGCCTCTACACAGACACAAAATCTGAACCTGTAAGCAAAAGGATTTCATAAATAATCTAGAAATTAACAAATTTTAAAAATTAGAATAAATTAGAAAAATTTGAATCAATTCATTGTGAGCAAACTGAGAACTCACTCAAATCATAACAGAGATCTAAAGATTGGCGCATGAGCTGAGTTTGGGAAACACATGAACACAAGGTTACTGACCATTTGTACAAATACAGCTAAACTATTTAATTTGCTTCTGTAAACCAGTGATTCTACATGTTATGTATGTTGAAGCAGGAATAACATAATGTTTATTTGTTAAACTAGAGTCTAATTATGAATAAATAAAGAAATAAAATAAATAAAACGTTTGAATAAGAAATCAACAAATTATTTTCTGTTATATTATTATTATTATGAATTTGATGGCAGGCTGAAAGCAGTGACCAAGAAGGGCCATCAATGCCTGTGCTTTCACAAGTAAGGTGTAATAGGACCAAAGATTTAGCTGGTCCCAGTTTAATAGTGTTCTTAAATTGCTTCATGTGATACCTGTACTTGTATATTTTAGTAATTTTTACTGATTAATGTCTTGTGTTTTTTGTATGTTTTGTGCATTTTTCTGTATCTTGTGTGTGAATAAAATGTTTGATCTAGTTTTGTATTTTTTTTGTGTGTGTTGTTTTTCTTCTTCTTCTTCTTGTGGATGATGTTTGTGTCCCTGTCTGTGAACCAGGTTTTTCAGTAGGAACAATACAATGACTGAAGTGAACTGAACTAAATTAATGAATAAATCAAATGTATTGAAAAATCTAAATGTGAACTATAAGAGGATAATTGTCACATCTACATCAGCTCTTTGCTTTCTGTGAGGAGGAGTCAATGCAAAACCTGGCTGTCTTAAACCTACTTATGTGACTGCAGGGAAGACGAGAGTGTGGAGTCATAATTCAGTTTGACATGATGGACATAACGAGAGGACTGCTGCTTTTTATCACTTTGTGGGCAGGTGAAGACTTTCACTAATACTGAGTTATATTTGCCTTCAAACGATTAACCAGTTTACAGCAAGTGACTGTTTTACTTGTTTAACAGGTGTTGATGGTCAGACTCTGACACAATCTGATCCAGTAGTTAAAAGACCTGGAGATTCTCATACACTGACCTGTACAGGTTCTGGATTCACATTCAGTGACTACTGGATGCACTGGCTCAGACAGGCTCCTGGAAAAGGACTGGAGTGGGTTGCTGGGATCAGTGAGACTAGTGGTTATATCCACTACTCTCAGTCAGTTCAAGGCCGGTTTACTATCTCCAGAGACAACAGCAAACAGCAGGTGTATCTGCAGATGAACAGACTAAAGACTGAAGATTCTGCTGCATATTATTGTGCCCGACGACCACAGTGACTGACTCTGGCTGAACAGCTGTACAGAATCTTCCACTGTGTATTACAAATTAATTAATACATTATCTAACAGTATGTTAAGAAATTAAGTTTGACACAGTCATCGCTACATTGTTAAGGGAAAATTAAAAGAAGTTGACTGTGTATAAAAATACCTTTATTATCAGGAGGCACTTATAAAGTCATTGATCTTAACAGGATGGAACCAAATCATTTATGGTTTAAACAGCTATCAAACAAATAGTTTTCAAAGGTTTTCAGTCAAGGTCACATCATGACAGTGGAAGAAATTATCTTCCTGTCAGCTTTAATTTCAGGTGGGTGAAGTCTGCGTTCAGCAGAGGAGAAGAAAAGCACCTTTGGTTATCTAAACTCTGCACCACCAGAGGAGGAGCCCTAAGACCACAGATTGTTTCAGGATCAGTTTACTGGTAAATGTAGATGAATTTCATATAGCAAATGAAACAAAATTGTATTTTAAACATAAATGGTTCATATTACACACTCAACCCATTTTCTATATATAGAATTTTGCAAAGTGTACAAAGCCTAGTCCATTAAAAAACACACACAAACAAACAAATGATCAAACAAACAACTTAACTGGCCATCTCCAAATCTCAAAATCTTAGTTATGTCCAGTGTTTATGTTTAGAATCCTTCTAAACACACCTTCAGACGTTTTTCTGAAGGTGTGGTGATGAGACTGGAGTGTCCAACTATAAATAGGCTGAATAGACTGAATAATTTTAAGTTTAGTCCACAGATTAAAGCCTAAAGCCAGCATGTCAGGTGACAGGTGAGACCATGAGTATGCTGATCTTTTTTTTTCTTTCTTTCTTTTTTTTTTTTTTTACAATTCACATGTTTTTGTTTCATGAATTTATAATTTTATTTAACAAATAAAAGTAAATTCTATTGCATATTCATCACTAAGGCTTAATGAATACAAAGAAATGTAAGAGACAAAAACACGTAATTTGTGCATCATTTATGGTGCTGTATTTAGCATTACAATTAGACTTCTGATGCAGTCTGTTAGTTGTGTGTGTATCTAGCTAATGTTACAGAACGGGAGAAAGTATAACCCAGGTATATCCCAGGGAGAGAAAAGGATGACAGATAATTTCTTTCAGGAAATGTTATGTTCCAAGGCATAGACTGCTTTGATAAACTGTCTGATATATGATTTAGGTGAAGTTAAATAGGTGTGAAGTTGTGTTTTTACATATTGTGAAAAATGGTTGAAAAAACAATTAAAAAAAACAACCTAACTCATTAATATATTATTGAGCATATCACACGTTCTCAATAAATTATTTAAATTAAGAATCTACACCTCTGTTATACCCTTTCATCCCAATATAAACTAAATATTTGCTAATAACACGATTCTGTTTCTCTCTGTCAAGTCAGGCAAACATTTTGGGAAATGCCAAAAATGTTAATTGAGATAAACACAATTTAAAAGAGCCTTAATTATTTTTCACTCTTTAGATGTTGGACGCAAATGTCTGAGAGGAGGAGTCAATGCAAAAACCCAGAGAGCTTCTTCATATCTGAGCGCAGGGATGTTGACAGAGAACAGCGGACTCATCTCAACATGATGGACTGTAGGATAAGACTGCTGTTTTTAACTCTCTGCTTGGCAGGTAAGGGGTTGTTTTTTTGTTTTTGAAGGTCTAAAATATTTTGTTACATGCTTTAAAGTTGTGCAAGTCATTCATTTTCTTATTATTTTTATAGGTGTTAATGGTCAGACTCTGACAGAATCTGAACCAGCAGTTAAACAACCTGGAGAGTCTCACAGATTGACCTGTACAACATCTGGATTTACACTCAGCAGCTATGATATGGTCTGGATCAGACAGGCTCCTGGAAAAGGCCTGGAGTGGATTGCTTATATCACTACTGGTGGTGGTAGCAAATACTACTCTCAGTCAGTACAAGGCCGGTTTACCATCTCCAGAGACAATGGCAGAGAGCAGCTGTATCTCCAGATGAACAGTCTGAAGACTGAAGATTCTGCTATTTATTATTGTGCCCGAAGGCCACAGTGATAGGAGTTGGTTAAGCAGCTGTACAAAATCCTTCAGGTTTTATTTTATTGCCTCCCCACCTTCAATAAAACAGAACAACTTTACGCCCAATGTTAATCAATAAATGACACGAAAACTGATGGACCTTTACTGACAGTCTGCACATATGTTCGTTACATTACCTCGATACTTTCAAAAAAAGTCTGACATTCAAGAGAGTTTCTCCAAGAAATGGCATTACATATTTAAAACTCTTGTTTTGTTCTTGCAGGAGTTTGGAGTGAGATCAAACTGGAGCAGTCTCCCGCTGAGGTAAAAAGACCTTGAGAGAGAGTGAAGATGTCATCTATCATATCTGGTTATAGACTGACAGGTTAAAATATTGGCTGGATATGACAGAGACCAGGGGGAGCTCTGGAGTGGATTGGGTGGATGAAAACAGGAAGAAACTCTGCTACCTATGGCAGTTCTTTTCAAAATCGTGTAATCATGACTGAAGAAGACTCCAGCAGAAAGTACACCTGTTGTTTATTTATGTAACATAAGAACAGCTGCTTAAAAACCTCAGCATGTACTAATATCAAGTAACAATGTGATCTTCTGCTTTTTCTCTGCAGATGAAAAAAAGAGTTTTTATTTATCCATATTTGTTATTTTATTCTAAAGTGATGACAATATATCCATTATTAAAACCAATTATTTGCTGATAATTATTATTATTTATAAAGTGACATTGTACACATCCATACATTTACCCATAACTTTAGACTGAACAGGCAAGCAAGCTGAAAATGGTTTAATCTAATTTTAACTGGAGAAAGCTAAAATGAGCATAATCCAAAATTTATTGAAATCCTGGTTCAGTCTACAATAAAGTTTTACTAAATGAAGTCAGATTACATCATATTTTAATCTGTTCCCTTCTGCTCATCCCAGAAGAATAGTATGTTTAGTTTGAAGAAGAAACCATAAGCATAAGCTACCTGAACCATCCCTTAGTCAGGCTGTTATCAGCTGCTGGGACTCTATGGCCACCAGCTCTGTGTATGAACTAAAAGAATAAGATCAAGAAGCAAGTGGTGGAAATAATTTTCATCTGAAGGGAGTTTGTGCTCAGAGAGTGAGGAGCTTGGTCATTTGGGAGGAGCTCAAATGACTCTGGATGGATACATACCTGATTTTACTCGAACATGACAGTTATCCATAGAAATGTATTCAGTTATTAACTTAGTTATGGCATTAGATAAATGTTTACTACCAGTACTGAGAATTTTTCAGATGAAAAGGTGATGACTATTTTTTTCCCTAACAGATCTATGATCAAGAATCTCCTCCAGCAGAGTCACACATATCAACTTTTACATTCTCTCAGTTCATATCCAGTGAATGACCACATCAGACACTGAATCAAACAGGATCTCAGAAAAGGATTGAAGTTTTTTAAATGTTCCTTTTAATATGAAGACAGGTCCAGGCAGGCCCAAGCTCACCAGCCATCTGCCACAACCTGTTGTGGTAAAGAAAATGCATTATACACTATGACTAATAATACGTTTTGTTTATTGTAAAGCAGGGGTGTCCAAACTTTTTTTTCACATACATAAAAATATAGGAGGGGCTGGGCCACTTACTAGAAATTAGGTATATAACCTTAACTGTAGCGTATTAAAGTTAGAAAAAGCATTTAAAAGTGGTCAAATGAGTTATATTGTTGAATATAATTAAAGACAAAACTGCCTTCATCACAGCTTTCCATAAATGGATCTTTAAGCTTTGGTAGCTCATTCTCAGAACAGCAGCCTCAGATTTCTTCTTAGACAGAAGATTTACAGCACAGAGAAAAAACAATAAAGGGGAAAATGGGACGGGTACATTTCAAGCTTGTTATTTAAGTTCTCAGGCTTAGCAACACACCTATTAACATTCGTTTGAAACCGTTATCAACATTAACAGACTGAACTGACTTAATAACAGGAGTGCATATAATTTTAGTAAATTATTCTGGTGAGTATCAGCTGCGCTGGGTATGTAAATCGGGCCATCCAGCCGCGGTGCTGATCGCCACTCGTGCCAAAAATCCAGACAAATGTCACTTGATCAAGGAGCAGATCTGCATCAGATGAGATCAGCTGACTTTGCGTGTGCGTGCGCTGTGCACAGCGGTGTGTACTCTGTGTGTTAACAAGAAAAACGCATATAAGAAAGTGGTGCGCAAAAGCAGGGTAGTGACAGAATTGATGCGCATTATTGATATTTGAAGCATGTGTACCTGCACATTAACACACGGGTACTGTGGAATATATTTTTTACTCACCTAAAGCGCTCGTGCTCTCGTCCACTCCCCGCAAAACAATTAGCAGCTGTGTGGTGTCTGTAGCATCGGTGCTCTCATCGCATGCGATGGAGTAAAAATCAAAAGCACAGCTTTATCGGACAGTTGCAGTTTAATGTTGGCTGACGACTCTTCAATGCGTCGCACAACTGGATTTCTGGACATGCTGACATTGTTGAAGTCCTGCACTTTTTCCGGGCACGTTATTTCGGTGACTTTAACGAGGCAGCGTTTTATGAGGTCTCCATCTGAAAAAGGCTTGCCATGTCTTGCGATGAGTTGGGAGACCTCATAGCTGGCTATTGGAGCCTTTTCCTGGACAATTTGAGCACGAAAAAAAATACTGTTGCTGACCCCGCAGGAGAGCTACCCTTTGCTTTAATTTCTGCTCTCGCTCAGCACCAGTGTAGTATGCATAGGCCTGATGTTTGGTTTCATAATGACGTCGTACATTATACTCTTTCATAACTGCCACAGTTTCAGTGCAGATCAAACAGACACACTTCCCCTTGAATTCTTTGAAGAAATATTCACTCTCCCACCGTGTCTGAAATTTTTTGCACTCACTTTCTACCTTTCGCTTCTTTGGTTCTGCCATGTTTAGTAACTTAGGGGTAAATTTCTTCTGCGATTGTCCTTTTTGGTCGAGCAACTGCCTTGATCAACAGTAGCTCCCCCTGGTGTTAAAACTAAAAAGTGCAATACACTCAAGCAAAAGTTGAAGTGCGGGCCATATTCTATTCTATTTATAAAATTACTTGAGGGCCAATTAAAAATGGCCCGCGGGCCGGACTTTGGACACCCCTGTTGTAAAGGCAATATGAATTCATGACGTCCTTCCTGTTATGAACACAAATTGACTGCAGTAATACATAAAGTTTTTAAAGCAACATAGCAGTTTTTAATTTCTCACCAAGTAAGAACCAAGTCAGTTATTTCTCAGTAATATTTCATATGAGGAGGAGTCTAATTTAAACAATAGCTCTGTTCAGCTCAAAGAATAGCAAAAACCAAAAACTAACACTATGGACTAAAGAATCTGCTGGTTTTATCTTTCTACTGGACAGGTAAAGATTTTCTCTAACTATAGTTTTGATATACATTGTTAAACCATCACTTTCTGCTTAAAACTTCTTCTTTTTTTAAATCCCATGAATTAAGTAAGGTCAGAAACAAAAACAGAGTATGAAATAATTAAAAGGCCTGGAGAGTCCCACAAATTGATTTGTACAGCCTCTGGATTTGCCTTCAGCAGCTTCACTATGGTCTGGGTCAGACAGGCTCCAGGAAAAAGACTACAGTGGATTGCTTTTATAGACACTTTGGGTTATCCTACTTAATACCCCCCAGTCAGTTCAGGGTAGATTCACCGTCTCCAGTGATGATTCCAGCAAAAAAGTCTAGATACATATGAATAGTTTGAAGATGCAGTTTATTACTGCATCAAATAAGAAAGTGAGAGACTGTAATTGAAATACAAAAAGTGCTTTCTCTATTTACCATCAACAATTAATAATAAAGAAGGTTAAACAATATAACATACAGCTTCATTATTGCTGATAGTTACATGATGCTGTTAAATGTTTTATTTTCTGGATTCACACCTGAGTATTAACTTATTTTAAGACTCAGGTGGAGTGCAGGAGTTATCCAGAGAAGAACTTGGTTATTATAAACTATTTCACCACATATAACTGAAATCTTTTGGTAACAGGTGACCAGTATGATTATGAACATTTTTTATTGTCAGATCATTGTAACACCTACTTAGTATAGTAAGGTTAAGCTTATTGACTAGATTCGAGAGGAGTAAAATAAATTTGAGAGAATTGAGTGTTGAACAGCTGGCAGATTTATTACAATGTTACAATGGTGCAATAACCCAATGTAAACAATATAGAAAATTAACAGAAGATCAACAGAGAAGAGCGCTCTTTTGAAAATAACAACAAAATAAAATAAAATAAAATAAAATAAGTAGTCTCTTTAGACCTGACTCCTGATGAACAGGATATTGTGAGTTCAATAGTTTCCAGAGAAACGATCCGTATGAAGTAAGCAGTTTTTGCTCTTGCTTATCTGAAATCCTGTGATCCGAAGTAAGTCAGACTGTAGCTCTACTCCTGCATCCAGAACAGCTGGCCACACTGCTTTTGGATTCGCCAAGAGTTTTCACAGGGTCTGGCTCGCCATCCATATCCAGAACCACTTCAGATCCAGAATCACAAAAAACCAGTCTGCACATACAGTACAGAGCAATAAAAAAAATAGTTCTGAACAGTTTTTCTAAATAAAATGAGATCTCATAACGTTTTCAAAATCAAGTACACTGTTGTTTTAACATTGTTCTGTCTCTATGAATTCCATTTGTATTGTTTTACAGCATTACAATCAATTGTATTTATATACCCCTTTTTAAGGCATATGTAATCACATCATGAAATGTTTGTAACGTAACTAGTTTTAAATAACTTATTTACATGAATCAACCCATAACTGAAATGACAAAGTGCAGAAAAAGCACTGAACAACGTTCATGGCTAAAAGAAAAGTGCATCCTGCATTAGTTTCGCACATTTGTGAAGATGCCCAATCAAATAGACAATAAAATAAGATACGACACCCCATTTCACATACAATTCAAGTACTCCGACTGGTTTTAGCTTTCTTAGACAATGCAGAATTCACACTGTTGCAGTATTTACCACATGTAAAATTAGCAGGTTTTCCTGCTAACTTATCATCTTTAGTAACTCACCGGAGTTCCCAAGAAACAAACACACGCTCTGCCTGGTTTTGGTCGAGAGTAAAACACATAAAGGCCTCTGAAAAGTACATAACTTTAAGTTACAGACTGTTAAAAATACTTTATAACACTTATTTTATATCGAAAGACTCACTGTGTAGCTTGTTAATTGCTCTCGGGTGTCTTGCTCCGTTTTGCCTAGCTTAATGCAGCAGCGTGCTTTTGTTGCATTCACTGAACTACGGAAAATCAAAGTGTGTGCAAGGAGTGTCGGAAATAATAATACAAGGTAAAAACAAAAAATACTAGTAACCATGTCTATAGGGGTTACATCATGAACCAACTGTGTAAAGAGCGAGCCCGTTCTCACTCCCGAGGCGTAACATCCCGACGTTTTGTCACGTCCTGCGGCGTTCCTGAGGAACGCGAAAGGTGACCTTCCACGTTGTTATGGTACGCGGCGGTTTCCAGCCCTGTACTGCAGCCCTAAACTTAACCTTATCACTAAGCCTAACCATAACCTTATGCCTAACCTTAACCATAACCTTATGCCTAAACCTAACCATAACCGTATACCTAAGCCTAAACCTAACCTTATCGCTAAACCTAACCATAACCTTATTCCTAACCTTAACCAGCACTTTAATGAGGTGAAATAGTGTTTTCTAAAGCGATTTTAAGGGAAAAAGCGAAGATGTGTAGATTGAGTCCAAACGGTTCTCATGTGTCCGCAGTTTTCCGATGTCGTGACGTAGGAACGCCTTGGGTGCCCAAAAACGTAATATGTTGACGATTTGTCACCTAGCGTAAAATGTTACGATTTGGGAGTGAGAACGGGTTGAAAGAGCTTTACGACAGAGCCAAAATTTAGGCCTTGCACTAACATCTACGCAGAATGTCAGAATGAATGTGTCAATTGAACATTAATTCTGACATTTCACCCTCTCTCTACAAATACATAAACGTGACTTCACATTTCTAGAAGCAGCTATCACAACTATGTGTATAAGGTGTTTTTCAGAGGAACTTCTTCTTTCTTTCTTGAAACTGGCTGCTGGTAGGAGGTAAGTGAGCAGGTAGGAGGTAAGTGACGGAAGTGACGGACAAGGTAAGCGACTCATGTTGTAACTGACGTCAGACGCCGGAGATTTTGGCGGAAAATTAAAGCAAATGGTAGTTTAGATTTGAACAAATTCCTTTAAGCTTCAGTATTACCAAATACACTTATCAATTGTCTTATAGCTAACAATATTTGTCTAAATAATCTCCAACACCCTGGAGAACAACGGGGAGAGTTTAGAGGCTCTCCCAAGATTACATTGATCAGTGCTTCCAGGATCTCGTGATGAAGAAGGCCCAGTGTGCAGCTTCCCCGGCCAAATCTGAGACGCCATCTTCGAAAAAACTTCGCCCGGCAGATTCCCCTGGCACAACATCGCCAGCCAGCAAAGATTTTGCCGACATACTGGAGTCAATCGACAAGCGATTGTCCAGTTTCGACGCAAGGCTGTCCTTGGTGGAGATTCTTCACCGGGAATTTAAATGCTTGCGAGAATCCCTGGAGTTCAGCCAGCAGCAGGTGGAAACGCTCGCTGCTGAAAATGCCACGCTAAGGGAGTCGGTGAAATGTCTCACAGAAAATGTTACCCAGCTCAATAGAGAAAATAAAAAAATAAAAGAAACAGTTATTGATCTACAAGCTCGTAGCATGCGTGATAATCTGGTATTTTCTGGTATTCCAGAAGCCGCTGGAGAGGACGCGGAGACCACGGTAAAAAGCTTCATCAAAACCCACCTGAAGCTGCCCGAGGACACGGTGAAGAACATCGTCTTTGATAGGGTGCATCGCCTCGGCCCCATTCGGGCTGCGGCCGGGAGACCACGCCAAATTCGGCCACTTCAAACAAAAGGAACATGTGAAAAGCCGCGGAAGGGAATTAAAAGGAACGGACTTCAGCGTGAACGACCAGTTCCCCAAAGAGATCCTGGAACGACGCAGGGTCCTCTTCCCAATCCGACGCGGCTTCATCCAGAAGGGCTCCCGCGCTGTCATCGCTGTGGACCGGCTGTACGTGGACGGACAGCTCCACCGCGACCCCGACATCACTCCGTGGCTGTATTAACTTCACACCAGATAAGAATCCGCTACACCCTTTCCCCACCCACTCACACTAACTTGCATTAACATCTGTTTAACTTACTAGTATCAAATCACATCTTAGGTGTGATATCATAGCAGTATTAACACCGTCACTCTCTGTCAATGGTTTGATTGGAATGTTTCCGGGTTTTTTTTCTTCTCGTTTTTTGTTCTCTTTTTTCCCCCTCTTGTTTTTATGCTGCTCACCCTTGTCCTTGGTTTCTTTCTTTCTTCTTTCTTTCTTTCACTGCTTCGATCACCTGCTTCCACACTCATCCACAAACAACATCCTTTATTTCGACACATACGCACAGCACGATCACGCACAGTCATGCGCTCAACGGCAGCACATTTACATCAGTCAGACAGCGCACACAGTCGTATAGGATACACACACTTAAGCCAAGCGTACTCATATTAGTAAATATGCACACACATAGTCAGACTCAGGGAGCATCTCGCCACACATTTTTTCTCTCTCTCCCTCTCTTTATTTATGAACAAGTGATGTATTCTCTCCACCTGTCTAAGCAACACACACAGCATACACCCCTAGTTATACACAAACATCTATGGGTGCACTAAGATTCGTTACATGGAATGTAAATGGAGCTGGCTCCAGAGAAAAGAGGTTAAAAATATTTAACCAACTCAAAAAACTACAGGCAGATGTTGTGCTTTTACAAGAGACCCACAGACCTCTTAGAGGTTCGAATGAACTTAAAACACCTGAGTTTCCTAATGTGTTCTCAGCTTGTTATAATTCTAGACAAAGGGGAGTAGCAATTTTAATACATAAAAATATTAATTTCACAGTACTCGATACAGTTATAGATCCAGAGGGCAGATTCTTAATCATCAAACTATCTATACTTGATAAAAAGCTATGTATTGTAAGTGTATATGGTCCAAATGTTGATGATCCCTCATTCTTTCACAGTTTTTTCAGTGCACTCTCTGAACACTTAGATGGCACACTTGTTCTTGGAGGCGACCTCAACCTTGGACTAAATGAAGAAATGGATAGGCTCAATACAGCAGGAACTCAGCGTAATTGGCAGTCCACAAATATAATCAAACAGTATATGAGCGACTTTGGTCTTTGCGATGCATGGCGCTCCCTTCACCCCACCAGTAAGGAATATACTTTTTTCTCACATGTTCATCACTCCTACTCTCGTCTGGATTATTTTTTGGTCAGCAGCTCACTGCTGAGGGACATTTCAGACACTGAGATTCACCCCATAGCTGTCAGCGATCATGCTCCTGTATCTTTAACACTAATGCACAAGAATAATACTACGCCAAGTAAAAACTGGAGATTTAATACATCACTGCTTAAAGATGAAGACTTTATTAACCTCCTAGGACCTGGCGTCCACATATGTGGACGTCACATTTTGGGTAATTTAGACTAAAATACTCAATTTTGCTCTACATGGGCCTGATATCCACTTACGAGGACATTATACTGCTACTGTTCTATCAAAATTTTAAACAAATATCCTCATATGTTGCTCTTATTTTTCTTAAAAATAAAAATAAGGTAAAAAAATATATATGTTAATTCTTTGTTTTTACATTCATCAGGCCCCAATATGCCCAAATATCAAAGAGAAATTAAAAATGCATGTTGTGGAAGAGTTCGGGTCTTAGGAGGTTAAATATTTTAAAAAAGAGTGGACTTCATATTTAGACTTTAATGACACTCCCGGAACATCAGCTTCTGTTTTATGGGAAGCAGGGAAAGCTGTGATGAGAGGTAAAATAATTTCTTTCTCATCACATAAAAAGAAAAAAGAAAACAAAAATATTCAGGAATTAGAAAAAACCATCAAATCACTAGAAGAAGCCTACGCGTCCCACCAAGATCAGGAAACACTGAACAAAATACGCAAAACAAAACTAGAATTAAATGAGATAATTGATAAAAAACAAAATTCTTAGTACAAAGACTACGCTTACAAAATTATGAACATAGTAATAAATCCGGTCAATTTCTAGCAAACCAGCTAAAAATAAATAAAGAAAAAACAACTATATGTGCTGTTCAAGATTCATCTGGGAACACAATATATGAACCGAAACAAATAAACAACATTTTCAGGGATTTCTATAAAACGTTGTATTCACCACAAATAAACCCATCTAAAAAGGAAATTGATCAGTTTTTAGACAACATAACTCTCCCAAAATTATTAGACACTCAAGCAATGGCACTGGATTCGCCACTGACATCAGGTGAACTCCAGGAAGCCCTGATAAATATGCCCAATAATAAGGCTCCAGGCCCAGACGGCTTTCCTGCAGAATTCTACAAAGAATTCTGGACGATTCTAGCACCAGTTTTTTACAGAACGTTGTTGGAAATCAAAGAAAATGGCAGACTTCCATCAAATATGAATTCTGCAAACATTAATCTCCTGCTAAAACCAGGCAAAGACCCTGTATATCCCTCAAGCTATCGTCCAATATCCCTTATAAATGTAGACCTCAAAATAATCTGCAAAGCTCTCTCGAAGAGACTAGAGAAAATAACCCCCCTCTTAATTCATCCTGACCAAACTGGTTTCATAAAAGGTAGGCACTCATCAACTAATACACGTAGATTACTTAATTTGATAGACTACTCATACAGTAAAAACCTTGAAACTACAACATTTTCTTTAGATGCAGAAAAAGCGTTTGACAGAGTTAACTGGAAATTTCTATTTGCAACTTTACACAAATTTGGTTTTGGATCTTCTTTCATCAACTGGTTAAAAATATTATATAATTCCCCAACAGCTTGTGTCAGAACAAATGACCAGACATCCTCCAGCTTCTGTCTCCTGAGGGGCACCAGGCAGGGATGCCCACTCTCCCCTTCACTGTTTGCAATTTTTATCGAACCACTAGCAGCAGCAATTAGACAGAATTCAGTAATTAAGGGCATAAAATGCAAGAACGTGGAACATAAAATCAGCCTTTATGCGGATGATGTGTTACTCTTTCTCCAAAATTCACAAACCAATATCTCTGGGGTGATTGAACTGATAAAATCTTTTGCAAGAATATCAGATTACTCAGTTAACTGGTCAAAATCTACAGTCCTTCCGATTAATTGCTCCTTCCATAATTCCTCTTCTACTCCACTGCAATCGGGAAATATAAAATATTTAGGTATTAATGTTTCTCCCAAGCTTGCAGATCTAACTAAATTAAACCATATCCCACTTTTAAAAAAAGTAGAAGGTGATCTGGCTAGGTGGAAATGTCTACCCATATCACTCATGGGAAGGGTTGCCGCTATAAAAATGATGGTATTACCAAAAATAAATTATTTATTCTCAATGATCCCAACTAAACCGCCGCAAGATTGGTTCAGATCTCTAGATTCATATATATCCAAATTCCTTTGGAAAAATAAGCCCCCACGTATAAGCTTAAAAACACTACAAAAGACCAAGGATAAAGGAGGATTAGAACTACCTAACTTTCAGCACTACTTCTTAGCCAACAGGCTTCAGTTTATCTCAGGATGGCTAAAACATACCCTCTTAGATGAACCTTGGCTAGATGTAGAACAAGCACTTTGCAATAATCTAGAGATTTCAGATCTATCATTTATCAGCTCAAACATCCAACGACATGAATGCTTCAAAAGCATCAACATCAGCTCCTCTCTGACAGCATTGTGGGAGTTTCTGAAGTTGACAGAGTCTTCATTAATCCCATGCAAACGTACACCTATCTGGAACAATCCTGACATATTACAAAACAATAATATGATAAACTTTTCAGATTGGAGTGGTAAAGGAATCAAATATTTAGAACATATACTAGAAGGAACAGAATTTATTTCATTTGACAGACTAGTTACACAATATGGGATCAACAAGAAAAGATTTTTAGAATATCAACAAATTAAATCCATAGTAAAAAAGAGATTTAAACCGGGTCAAGTTGAACTACAAACACCACCAAGTGTGGTTCAATTTCTTACTCTTAAAACCCCCAAATTACTATCCAAAACATACAGAATGCTTTCTAAAACAGATGAATCAATATCACTTCCTATTGCAAAATGGGAAGCGGATTTATCAGTTAACTTAGACCAAAACTTCTGGTCTCAGATTTGCTTAAAAACCTTTCATCTAATTAGAAATCCCAGTCTTCAATTAATTCAATACAAAATACTACATAGAGTGCACTATACAGGTCATCGGATGTTTAAGATGGGCTTTACGTCTACCAACAACTGCTCACACTGCCAAACCAATTCACCGGACAATTATATCCACGCTCTTTGGTTCTGTCCACCAGTTCAGAAGTTTTGGCGTGAGATATGTGAAGACTTATCAAAGTGTCTGAAATGTAACATTCCAACTTCTCCTTTAGTGTGTTTGTTGGGCAGCTTAGATAATGTCACTTCAGAAAGGAATATAGCCCATATGGTTTTCACTGCCCTATGCTTAGCCAAGAAAACAGTCCTCATGAACTGGAAAAATAAAAATAATCTTAATTCTAACCAGTATAGAAATTATCTATTAGATTACATTAGTCTTGATACAGCCTCTGCCACCACATCAGATCAATTGCTCTGGGCTCCTTTGATCAGCTCCATCACCTAGTGGGGGTGGGGGGTCATAGTTTGGTCCCACCTTCACTGTTGTGATTGGTGTGGGGGTAGGGACAGGCTTAGGGCGTCGGGGGGTTCCCCAGGAGCATCTTCCTTGGGGGGCTCAACCCGGGGTAGCGGTCATGGCCAATTAGGGGCTCTGTTGGCTCTTAGGTGACGGTTTCCTCGTGGCTGCGTGCAGCGGGGCTAGGGGAGGGTCTGTGCTGACGGACGTGGGTTACTGACCGGGTAGCCTGGCTGCCCCTGGGTGGGTCCGGGACGGGCGTGAGGTTCTGGGGGCGCTCCGTCTCTGGGCTGGGGCCCTGGCCGGGCCTCAGGGGCTCGGGTCCTGGTTGGTGTGTTGCCGAGGTTGTGGGCGGGTGGGTGTATGGGGGCCCGGCCCTGGCGCAGGGTGCCGCCGGTGCATCGAGCCACCTGAGGGGCTCTTCAACTGGTGGGGGAGGTTGTCACATCTTGCAGGAGCTTTCCTCTCTTCAGGAACTCTCTCTGCAGGAGGGGGAGATACAGGAGAGGTGGAGGAAGATCTCAGCCTGGGCGTCTATTGTCTTGTGTAATCTGGAAGATGAGTGGATGATGGGGTGGGTGCAGTTTTCTCTGTGGTGGGGTCAGGTGGACTGTCCCGGGCTCTGTGGGGCCGGGCGGCGCTGCTGCACTGGGCCGGTCCGGATGGGCCTGGGCCCCCTTTCCCTGGCGGGTTGCAGAGTATGGGGGTGCCCACTGGGGTCAGCGGGGGAGCTGGCCCCAGGGAGGGGTCACTTGCCCCTCCCTTCCTTCCCTCCCCATCTCCAGCTGCCTCCCTCTTCCCGCTCCACCACAATCACCCACACATGCAGGGCCTTGGGGTAGGGGTGTGTCACCAGGGTGCAGAGGAGGCATCCCCCCCCGTCCCCTTCTGGCTGCCTCTGCCTCAATTTTATCCCACAACTTAGACATTTACATTACTCACACTCTCATTACACATACATATAGGATCTTGGGGGTGGGCACGCTACACGGATTCCAAATTACCATCAGGGTGTACACCTCACCCCTGGCGTCGTTGCCCACCTCTCAATTTTAAATACACGTAGACATTGAGGGCTAGCAGGAGGGGCTATACGCTTACCTGCTGCTCTGGCAGGTAGCTCCATGCCCTCCTGGGTTTTAAATGCACCTTAGAACACACATACATCAACACTACATATGAGTGGGTGGAGGGAGGTTTGGAGTCTTCCTACACCCCCGTTCTCTGCGGCCTGCTGGAGCGGGGGGGCTAGAAGGAGGAGTTGGCCGTCCGACTGGGGTCTGGAATGTGGGGCCTCCCTGCTGCTGCGGAGTCGGGGCGGTCTGCTTCTCTCCACCGCAGGGAAAAGGGTAACACCACCTGGGTCTGGGCGCAGTTTCCCCCTCCAGGGGCAAGGGTACCTAGACCCGGGGCTTAGAGTACGCTTGGGGAGTGTGATTGTGTGTACAGTGTCTCTCTATGTCTGTCTCCATGTTGGGTGAGTGTTGAGTAATTGTATATGAGAGCATGAGGGTGGGAATGGATGTTTGTGTCTGTGTGTGCCTGTATGTCTGTGTCTATATGTCAGGTTGGGTATCAGACGCCACCTCTCTGGGGACATCTCAGGCCCTCCAAGGTTTGGAGGCCTATCTCCCCCCACCACTTCCCCTGCCGGTGGCGGACGCCCTCAGACATCGGTGCGTTGGTGGTTCTTTGTGTCCGGGGGTGGGCACCCAGGTACCCACCGGCTCACTCCTTGGTGGCTGCTTATCGGGGCCTGGAACCTGGGGCTCGCTCGGGCCACTTCGGGGATGGGGTGCCCTCGGCCTCTCGGCCTGGGGCTCGGTCACTCAGGCACAGCTGGCTGCCGGCGGAGCTCACGGGCACGTCACTCCACCCCCCCTGGCTTCTGCTCCGCGGCTGCTGAGTGACCCCTCATCTGGGACTCTCCTCAGCTCTTTCTGGGACAGTGGCGTGGCTGCCCCTCTGTTGGTCTTCCTTGGTCTCTTGTGTTCTGGGGGCCTCTGGATGTCTGGAGTTTTGATCTCCTCCATACCTGCTTCATGCCCTGGAGGACGGGGCAGTGGCCCCCCCACACCCTCTAGCAGATCATTACATGAAGGAACCTTTTAAAAAAAACAAGCGCGCTCATGCTCACAGGTGTACACACAGGTGATCACACACACAAACTACACCCTTTTTGGCTCCTACCTCAAAGCACACTGTGCGCTGTCGATCTCACGTGCTGCACAATAATGTTTAATATTTAGTATTTACTGTCATATTCCCATATATCATTGTGATGTTGTTTATTACTCTCGTTTTCTTCTGCTTGCTTTCTTTTTTCTTTCTCAACAGGTGATCCAGGTGATCGATATATGTATTTTTTGTCTGCTTATTCTGTTGGTTTTTGTTTTTTGCCCTTTTTCCCCGTCCCTCTTCTCAGTTTTTTTTCTTTCCCTCTTTCTTTCTCCCCTTTCTTTCCACCAGTCAAGTCTGTCCCGTATTCAGCAAGTGAAAATAAAATAAACAATAAAAGGTGAATCAAATGGACCATTACGGCAAGGCTGGGATGGTCCATTTGGTAAAGTAAATCCGTTGGGCATCTTTCTTCGCCTTTAGACAATAATTCTGATGGCAAAAGAACCAAACGGGACAGGTTAAAAAAAAAAAAAAAAAAAAAAAAGGTGTTTTTCAGTGCTGGATATATCACAATTTGTAATAAATGACAATTTTCCAAGATGGTGGCACGAGCAGTCGCAACGGCCCGGCGCTCTCCACAACTTAGCAGCTTTCTTTGTATTATATAAAACACCCATCTCGCCCCTGCGGGCGGTTTATCCTTCAAGCTCGGGTCCTCTACCAGAGGCCTGGGAGCTTGAGGGTCCTGCGCAGTATCTTAGCTGTTCCCAGGACTGCGCTCTTCTGGACAGAGATCTCCGATGTTGTTCCCGGGATCTGCTGGAGCCACTCGCCTAGCTTGGGAGTCACCGCACCTAGTGCTCCGATTACCACGGGTACCACCGTTACCTTCACCCTCCACATCCTCTCCAGCTCTTCTCTGAGCCCTTGGTATTTCTCCAGCTTCTCGTGTTCCTTCTTTCTGATGTTGCTGTCATTCGGAACCGCTACATCGTTCACTACGGCCGTCTTCTCCTGTTTGTCTACCACCACTATGTCCGTGATGGTTAGCCACCACCATTTTGTCCGTCTGTATCTGGAAGTCCCACAGGATCTTAGCTCGGTCATTCTCCATCACCCTTGGGGGCATCTCCCATTTTGACCTCGGGACTTCCAGGTTATACTCGGCACAGATGTTCCTGTACACTATGGCGGCCACTTGGTTATGGCGTTCCATGTATGCCTTGCCTGCTAGCATCTTGCACCCTGCTGTTATGTGCTGGATTGTTTCTGGGGCATCCTTACACAGCCTGCACCTGGGGTCTTGCCTGGTGTGATAGACCCCAGCCTCTATGGATCTTGTACTCAGAGCTTGTTCTTGTGCTGCCATGATTAGTGCCTCTGTGCTGTCTTTCAGTCCAGCTTTGTCCAGCCACTGGTAGGATTTCTGGATATCAGCCACCTCCTCTATCTGCCGGTGGTACATACCGTGCAGGGGCCTGTCCTTCCATGATGGTTCCTCGCCTTCCTCCTCTTTCTTGGGTTTCTGCTGCCTGAGGTATTCACTGAGCACGCTGTCAGTTGGGGCCATCTTCGTGATGTATTCGTGGATGTTTCTTGTCTCATCCTGGACTGTGGTGCTGACACTCACCAGTCCCCGGCCCCCTTCCTTCCGCTTAGCGTACAGCCTCAGGGTGCTGGACTTGGGGTGAAACCCTCCATGCATGGTCAGGAGCTTTCTTGTCTTTATGTCAGTGGCTTCTATCTCCTCCTTTGGCCAGCCTATTACCCCAGCAGGGTACCAGCAGGGCGTAGGTGTTGATAGCCCGGATCTTGTTCTTACCGTTCAGCTGACTCCTCAGGACTTGCCTGACCCTCTGCAGGTACTTGGTGGTTGCAGCTTTCCTAGCGGCCTCTTCATGGTTCCCATTTGCCTGCGGGATCCCCAGGTACTTGTAACTGTCCTCTATGTCTGCAATGTTGCCTTCTGGTAGTTCAATCCCCTCAGTTCTGACTACCTTCCCTCTCTTTGTCACCATCCGACTACACTTCTCCAGCAATGACATCCCAATGTCATTGCTGTATAGCCTGGTAGTGTGTATCAGTGAATCGATGTCTCGTTCACTCTTGGCATACAGCTTGATGTCATCCATATACAGGAGGTGGCTGACAACCGCTCCGTTTCGTAGTCGGTATCCGTAGCCAGTCTTGTTAATGATCTCACTGAGGGGGTTCAGGCCTATGCAGAACAGCAGTGGGGACAGAGCATCTCCTTGGTAGATCCCGCACTTGATGGTAACTTGTGCTATGGGCTTGGAGTTGGCCTCTAGTGTTGTATGCCACATCCCCATTGAGTTCCTGATGAAGGCTCTTAGGGTCCTGTTGATCTTGTACAATTCTAGGCATTCCAGTATCCAGCTGTGGGGCATTGAGTCATAGGCCTTCTTGTAATCAATCCAGGCTGTGCACAGGTTGGTCAGTCTGGTCTTGCAGTCTCGGCTGACTGTTCTGTCTACCAGTAGCTGGTGTTTTGCGCCTCTGGTATTCTTGCCAATCCCTTTCTGTGCCCCGCTCATGTATTGAGCCATGTGCCTGTTCATCTTAGCTGATATGATGCCTGACAGGAGCTTCCATGTAGTACTGAGGCAGGTTATTGGTCGGTAGTTGGATGGGACCGGTCCCTTCTTGGGGTCCTTGGGGATCAGGACCGTCCGACCTTCGGTTAGCCATTCCGGGTGTCTCTCGTTAACTAGCAGCTGGTTCATTTGTGCTGCCAGACGCTCGTGGAGTGCAGTCAGCTTCTTCAGCCAGTAGGCGTGAACCATGTCGGGCCCTGGTGCTGTCCAACTCTTCATACTGGAGCCCCTTTCTTGGATGTCTGCCACTGTGATGGTTACTGGACCCTGTTCAGGGAGGTCGCTATGGTCTGCCCTCAGATCCACTAGCCACTGAGCATTGCCGTTATGGGTTGCGTCCTTCTCCCATATGCTCTTCCAGTATTGCTCCGTCTCCAGCTGTTCTGTTATTGTTCCCTTGCCACTGAGAGTACACCTTTGCTGGTTCTGTGGAGAACAGCTGGTTTATTCTCCTGCCGTTTATCTCTCTGGTGTACCTCCTCAAGCGGCTGGCCAAGGCTGTGAGTCTTTGCTTGGCAGTTTCCAAGGCCTCAGGTATGGACAGCTTGCTGTATTTCTTATGCACCTTCTTTGTCTCACCTTTCTGCAACTCCGTTAGTTGGCTAACCTCCCTCCGTGCTACTTTGATCTTGCCCTCTAGCCTCCTTCTCCATGGAGGGTACTGCCCCTTGTGGCTGTTCAACTTGTAGCCAAGCATCTCACTGATCACTGCTGCTGTAGTGTAGATCAGCTTGTTAGTGTCGGTAATCGTGGTCGTAGGTATTGTCCGTAGTGCTGCATTGACATCATCTAGCAGACCTTCTGAGGGTACTTCACGTAATCTTGGTAACCGGCTACGGGGGATCCAGGTTTCAAGCTTGGCCATGATCCTATCTTTCAGGTCAGTTCCTCTCGCATTCAACGATCCTTCTCCTATCGCACTTGGGGCTATGTACCCAATCTCGGGTGGGGGTGATGATATCTCCCCCCTGACCTGGCGTCTTGACTCCTCCTTGCCGTAGCATTTATGTTGTACCTCGTCAATCTCTAGCTGTGAGAGCAGTCCTTTCTTTCGAATGTTGGAACACTGAGCTACTAGTTGTTTCGCCGTCATTGTGGATGTTGGGTATCGAAGAATCCATAGGTCCCTCATCCTATTCATGTAACCCCTTCCGCCAGGGTTACTTGTGTAGTAGCATTCCAACAACACCCTGTTTTCATCTCTTGCCCACCGATGCCTTCTTGTTCCAGTAGCCCACTTTGTCGTTAGGTTGCCCTGGTTCCTCAACACCTTTTGTGTGTAGATAAAAACGACTATGTTACTTTGTAGATACTTACATTGTAAGAATCTGAATGTAAATCTACATGCTGCCAATAGAGAGATGCCAAACTGTGGTTCGTTGTTCTTGTAACAGTGACAAGAAAGTTGTATTCTATTCTATTCTACTCTTTATGATGTGTAGTAATAGTAAATCAAATATTTAACTCAAACATATTCTGTTATTCTCTCGAAGGGGGAATACAAATACAAAAAGGCCATCTGCAAAAATTACCTGTTCAAAATTCTCAGTCATAAAACATAAACCACATCTTTTTAGTAAACCCAGAAGCTGTTTAGTGTTAAAGAAGGCTTATTGCTGCCACCGACCAGTAGTGAATCTGGCACTAAATGTTCTTTCTTGAGTGATAACCAGCTGTTCTCATTTATGTGACTCGCATAAAACAAATATTTGCTGTAGTGAGATATTGGTCTGTAGTCTACTGTTGTAGTTTCAACATGGTGATGTTGTTAAAGTGAATAGTGTAACATGGTTGCGATACTCAGCACATCACTAATTTTAATTTCATCAGGGAGAAGCTGCCCTTCACGAGGAGGTGGAGTCAATGCAAAGCACTGATAGCTTCTATCTCTTTATGTCTGACTGTAGCGATGAGGACAGAGAACAGTGGACACAGGCTGACATGATGGACTGTAGGACAGGACTGCTGCTTATAACTCTCTGCTTGGCAGGTGAAAAGCTTTGTTGATGATAATCTAAAAATATATTTTGGGCCATGCTTTTTAAGTTGTGCATTTGTCATTGATTTTCTCTTTACAGGTGTTAATGGTCAGACTCTGACAGAATCTGAACCAGCAGTTAAACAACCTGGTCAGTCTCACAGATTGACCTGTACAACATCTGGATTCACACTCAGCAGCTACTGGATTCACTGGATCAGACAGGCTCCTGGAAAAGGCCTGGAGTGGATTGCTGCTGATACTACAAGTAGCACCAAGTACTATTCACAGTCAGTCCGAGGCAGGTTTACCGTCTCCAGAGACAACAGCAGAGAGCAGCTGTATCTGCAGATGGACAGCCTGAAGACTGAAGATTCTGCTGTTTATTATTGTGCTCGACACACACATTGACAGAAGTTGCTAAACAGCTGTACAAAATCCTGATGATTTCATTAGATTCACTCAAATAAAATATTCAATTCAATTTATAGAATATCCCCCCCGCCCCCCCCCCCCAATAAAATAAAACATATATTTTATAAATTTTAGCATACCTTACAAATACTTTAAGGTCCAACTCTGTATAATAGTTATCCACAGTACATGAGAAATGTATCATCAAAAATATACTGCTGATTCCTCCTGCACTACATACAGAGCAATGAGAAATGTAGATCAGCATCACATCAATCCTGCAGCATTCACAAACCATCCCTCTGTAAATAATCTGGTCAGTTGAGAATAAGATTCTCATGGTGTTTATAAGCTTAAGTATTATGGCAAAAATATTCATGATACCGTATCACATCGTAAAATACTTGGAAGCTGTGAAACTGAGTTTTTGAATACCAAATTTCTCCTGTAGAGGGAGATCTATGCAATAGATAGATTGCGCCATTATTACAATTGTCATTTTGTTCATCACAGAACTTCTTGCAGTTCTTTTCTTTTTTAACCAGAAAAACAATCTCTGACTATAAACAGCTGTAAATTATGGTAAATAATTTCTTCTTTAAAACACTGAAGACAAACTGGATTAGTGATGATCACTACTTCTACTCCTTGTGTTCCTTTTGAGTTTGTCTCCCTCAGTCTCCCTCTGAGGTGTAAAGACCTGGAGAGAGAGTCAAGATCTCATGCATGCTGTCTGGTTATAGCCTGACAAGCCATTATTTGCACTGGATACAACAGAAACCTGGAAGAGCTCTGGAGTGGATTGGTAGAATGGAAACAGGGTCAAACTCTGCTATCTATGGCAGTTCTTACTGTAAGTTTTACTGTAAGCAATGTGAAAATATTCTATTCTCCAAAATTCACAAACCAATATCTCTGGGGTGATTGAATTGATAAACTCTTTTGCAAGAATATCAGATTACTCAATTAACTGGTCAAAATCTACAGTCCTTCCGATTAATTGCTCCTTCCATAATTCCTCTTCTACTCCACTGCAATCGGGAAATATAAAATATTTAGGTATTAATGTTTCTCCCAAGCTTGCAGATCTAACTAAATTAAACCATATCCCACTTTTAAAGAAAGTAGAAGGCGATCTGGCTAGGTGGAAATGTCTACCCATATCACTCATGGGAAGGGTTGCCGCTATAAAAATGATGGTATTACCAAAAATAAATTATTTATTCTCAATGATCCCAACTAAACCGCCACAAGATTGGTTCAGATCTCTAGATTCATATATGTCCAAATTCCTTTGGAAAAATAAGCCCCCACGTATAAGCTTAAAAACACTACAAAAGACCAAGGATAAAGGAGGATTAGAACTACCTAACTTTCAGCACTACTTCTTAGCCAACAGGCTCCAATTTATCTCAGGATGGCTAAAACATACCCTCTTAGATGAACCTTGGCTAGATGTAGAACAAGCACTTTGCAATAATCTAGAGATTTCAGATCTACCATTTATCAGCTCAAACATTCAACGACATGAATGCTTCAAAAGTGTCAACATTAGCTACTCTCTGACAGCATGGTGGGAGTTTCTGAAGTTGACAGAGTCTTCATTAATCCCATGCAAACGTACACCTATCTGGAACAACCCTGACATATTACAAAACAATAATATGATAAACTTTTCAGATTGGAGTGGTAAAGGAATCAAATATTTAGAACATATACTAGAAGGAACAGAATTTATTTCATTTGACAGACTAGTTACACAATATGGGATCAACAAGAAAAGATTTTTAGAATATCAACAAATTAAATCCATAGTAAAAAAGAAATTTAAACCGGGTCAAGTTGAACTACAAACACCACCAAGTGTGGTTCAATTTCTTACTCTTAAAACCCCCAAATTACTATCCAAAATATACAGAATGCTTTCTAAAATAGATGAATCAATATCACTTCCTATTGCAAAATGGGAAGCGGATTTATCAGTTAACTTAGACCAAAACCTTTGGTCTCAGATTTGCTTAAAAACCTTTCGTCTAATTAGAAATCCCAGTCTTCAATTAATTCAATACAAAATACTACATAGAGTGCACTATACAGGTCATCAGATGTTCAAGATGGGCTTTACGTCTACCAACAACTGCTCACACTGCCAAACCAATTCACCGGACAATTATATCCACGCTCTTTGGTTCTGTCCACCAGTTCAGAAGTTTTGGCGTGAGATATGTGAAGACTTATCGAAGTGTCTGAAATGTAACATTCCAACTTCCCCTTTAGTGTGTTTGTTGGGCAGCTTAGATAATGTCACTTCAGAAAAGAATATAGCCCACATGGTTTTCACTGCCCTATGCATAGCCAAGAAAACAGTCCTCATGAACTGGAAAAATAAAAATAATCTTAATTCTAACCAGTATAGAAATTATCTATTAGATTACATTAGTCTTGATACAGCCTCTGCCACCACATCAGATCAATTGCTCTGGGCTCCTTTGATCAGCTCCATCACCTAGTGGGGGTGGGGGGTCATAGTTTGGTCCCACCTTCACTGTTGTGATTGGTGTGGGGGTAGGGACAGGCTTAGGGCGTCGGGGGGTTCCCCAGGAGCATCTTCCTTGGGGGGCTCAACCCGGGGTAGCGGTCATGGCCAATTAGGGGCTCTGTTGGCTCTTAGGTGACGGTTTCCTCGTGGCTGCGTGCAGCGGGGCTAGGGGAGGGTCTGTGCTGACGGACGTGGGTTACTGACCTGGTAGCCTGGCTGCCCCTGGGTGGGTCCGGGACAGGCGTGAGGTTCTGGGGGCGCTCCGTCTCTGGGCTGGGGCCCTGGCCGGGCCTCGGGGGCTCGGGTCCTGGTTGGTGTGTTGCTGAGGTTGTGGGCGGGTGGGTGTATGGGGGCCCAGTCCTGGCGCAGGGCGCCGCCGGTGCATCGAGCCACCTGGGGGACTCTTCAACTGGTGGGGGGGTTGTCACATCTTGCAGGAGCTTTCCTCTCCTCAGGAGTTCTCTCTGCAGGAGGGGGAGATATAGGAGAGGTGGAGGATGATCTCAGCCTGGGCGTCTATTGTCTTGTGTAGTCTGGAAGATGAGTGGATGATGGGGTGGGTGCAGTTTTCTCTGTAGTGGGGTCGGGTGGGCTGTCCCGGGCTCTGTGGGGCCGGGCGGCGCTGCTGCACTGGGCCCTGGTCCGGATGGGCCTGGGCCCCCTTTCCCTGGCGGGTTGCAGAGCATGGGGGTGCCTACTGGGGTCAGCGGGGGAGCTGGCCCCAGGGAGGGGTCACTTGCCCCTCCCTTTCTTCCCTCCTCATCTCCAGCTGCCTCCCTCTTCCCGCTCCACCACAATCACCCACACATGCAGGGCCTTGGGGTAGGGGTGTGTCACCAGGGTGCAGAGGAGGCATCCCCCCCCCTCTGTCCCCTTCTGGCTGCCTCTGCCTCAATTTTATCTCACAACTTAGACATTCACATTACTCACACTCTCATAACACATACATATAGGATCTTGGGGGTGGGCTCACAACACGGACTCCAAATTACCATCAGGGTGTACACCGCACCCCTGGCGTCGTTGCCCACCTCTCAATTTTAAATACACGTAGACATTGAGGGCTATCAGGAGGGGCTATGCGCTTACCTGCTGCTCTCTGGCAGGTAGCTCCATGCCCTCCTGGGTTTTAATTGCACCTTAGAACACATATACATCAACACTACATATGAGCGGGTAGAGGGAGGTTTGGAGTCTTCTCACACCCCCGGTCTCTGCGGCCTGCTGGAGCGGGGGGGCTAGGAGGAGGAGTTGGCCGTCCGACTGGGGTCTGGTGTGTGGGGCCTCCCTGCTGCTGCGGAGTCGGGGCAGTCTGCTTCTCCCCACTGCAGGGAAAAGGGTAACACCACCTGGGTCTGGGTGCAGTTTCCCCCTCCAGGGGCAAGGGTACCTAGACCCGGTTCTTAGAGTACGCTTGGGGAGTGTGATTGTGTGTACAGCGTCTCTTTATGTCTGTCTCCACGTTGGTTGAGTGTGGAGTAATTGCCTATGAGAGCATGAGGGTGGGAATGGATGTTTGTATTTGAGTGTGCCTGTATGTCTGTGTCTATATGTCAGGTTGGGTATCAGACGCCACCTCTCTGGGGACATCTCAGGCCCTCCAAGGTTTGGAGGCCTATCTCCCCCCACCACTTCCCCTGCCGGTGGCAGACGCCCTCAGACATCGATGCGTTGGTGGTTCTTTGTGTCCGGGGGTGGGCGTCCGGGTACACACCGGCTCACTCCTTGGTGGCTGCTTATCGGGGCCTGGAACCTGGGGCTCGCTCGGGCCACTTCGGGGGTGGGGTGCCCTCAGCCTCTCGGCCTGGGGCTCGGTCACTCAGGCACAGCTGGCTGCCGGCGGAGCTCACGGGCACGTCACTGCAACCCCCCCTGGCTTCTGCTCCGCGGCTGCTGAGTGATCCCTCATCTGGGACTCTCCTCAGCTCTTTCTGGGACAGTGGCGCGGCTGCCCCTCTGTTGGTCTTCCTTGGTCTCTTGTGTTCTGGGGGCCTCTGGATGTCTGGAGTTTTGATCTCCTCCATACCTGCTTCATGCCCTGGAGGATGGGACTGTGGCCCCCCACACCCTCTAGCAGATCATTACATGAAGGAACCTTTTAAAAAAAACAAGCGCGCTCATGCTCACAGGTGTACACACAGGTGATCACACACACAAACTACACCCTTTTTGGCTCCTACCTCAAAGCACACTGTGCGCTGTCGATCTTACGTGCTGCACAATAATGTTTAATATTAAGTATTTAGTGTTATATTCCCATATATCATTGTGATGTTGTTTATTCTATTACTCTCGTTTTCTTCTGCTTGTTTTCTTTTTTCTTTCTCAACAGGTGATCCAGGTGATCGATATATGTATTTTTTGTCTGCTTATTTTGTTGGTTTTTGTTTTTTGCCCTTTATCCCCGTCCCTCTTCTCCGCTGTTTTTTTTTTTGTTTTGTTTTGTTTTTTTCCCCCCTTTTTCTTTCTCCCTTTTCTTTTCCCCTGTCCCGTATCTAGCAAGTAAAAAAATAAAATAAAATAAAATAAAATAAACAATAAAAGGTAAATCAAATGGACCATTACGGCAAGGCTGGGATGGTCCATTTGGTAAAGTAAATCCGTTGGGCATCTTTCTTCGCCTTTAGACAATAATTCCGATGGCAAAAGAACCAAACGGGACAGGTTTAAAAAAAAAAAAAAAAAAGCAATGTGAAAATATCTGTTAGTTATAATAATAATTTCAAAAGTAAATAATGGTAATTTGACACTGTAAAATGCACACTTGATTATAGACTGAAAAGATGAGCAAGCTGAAAATCATTCATAGTAACTTTGAGTAACTGAATGACATTAAAATGATGTTTAGTTGTTTCAATAGGCACAAGTCATGGTTTCCTTCTTTGTCAGATGTTTCACAGAAGCAGGAAACATAATTCTCAGATACTGACTTTACATTCTCTCAAATCACATCCAGTGAATGACTAAATCAGACAGACAGACTGGATCAGACAGGGTCTTGGCAAAGCACTGAAGTGAAGTTATTAGCAGATACTATACTTTGTCAAGTGAGGTAAGGACTGAAGACACACAGTAACTGTTGAGTTGTTTGAGCTGCTGTGGGTAAAACTAGTTGCTCTGAGTAAATATGCAGTGTTGGGAAGGTTACTTTTAAAATGTATTCCATTACAGAATACCGAATACATGCCCCAAAATGTATTCTGTAACGTATTCCGTTACGTTACTCAATGAGGGTAACGTATTCTGAATACTTTGGATTACTTAATATATTATCATGCTGTTTACAACTACGTGAATGTACTATTGCTGTGATTTATTACTGTTACTGAAGGTCCGCGGCTCCGAACCGTAGTAAAGGGACCTCTGGCTAATACGGTGGGTTCCGTGTCGGGCTCGTAGCTGAAAACTAGCTTTACTTTGTTGTCTGGGTCAACTTTGCTAGCGAGAGACAGAGAGAAGCGTTGAAAGGCTGCTCCAACGGAACTTATTGTTTCGGAGGAAAACACGAACACAGTGTACAGTTGAGTCTTAATAGCTTACTTACAACTGGGCTCTCCAGGCACTCTTCTTGGCTGCAGTGGTTATTATTATATTTACATGCTTCCAGCTCCCGTTTTTGCTCCGTGACAGCTCGGAATTTTCCTTTCTCTCCCTCCCTCGCTCACAGACACATAACGTGTATGGTAGTCCATTCTCGCTGCAGCACGGACTACCCTGCCCATGAGGCTACATTCTTTAGGGCCATGCCTGTAGCATTCTGCCTTTTAGCTTAGCACAACAACAACAACAAAAAAGCGCTCTCTCACCCAGGAAACACGCAGAGAGAGAGAGCGTCACCCTGTAACCATGGCAACCGTAACGCTGCCGCCTGGAACAACAGAGCGTAGCTGTCAAACAAACCCAAACAGTCCTGACCCGCGACAATATGAAACAGGAAAGTACCGCCGTGTAATCCATTTATTTCAACAAAGTAACTGTATTCTGAATACCACCTTTTTAAACGGTAACTGTAACGGAATACAGTTACTCATATTTTGTATTCTAAATACGTAACGGCGGTACATGTATTCCGTTACTCCCCAACACTGTAAATATGTTACAATAAATTTATACTAAACATCCTGGGATACCCTACAGCAGTGTTTCCCTACCTTTTGGAGCAACGGCACACATTTCACTTTAGAAAAATCACACGGCACACCACCAAACAAAAATGTCACAAAGAGCATATTGATAATTTCTCCCAGCGCACCAGGCATGGCGGAATTGGTTCAGATTTGTCCCAATTATATACCTTTTTTGTCTTTCTTCTGACCACTACTCATGCTGGGCCTTCATCTGGTCAGATTAACTACTTTTCAAATATTTATCTGTCACTATTACACGCTGCGTTGTCTCATTTGCAGCATGACCATGTAATTTCTTCTTTGTCTTCTTCTGTTTTACTGGCAGTTGGTATGGAATCAGAACGATGCCACCTTGAAACGAAACCGAAAAAAATATTGAAACCGAAAAAATCGCTTACAATTTTTATTTTTCAGTTTCAATCCATTTTTTTTCGGTTTCAATCCATTTTTCGGTTTCAATCCATTTTTTCGGTTTCGTTTCAAGGGGGCATCGTTCTGATTCCATAAGTTGGCAACCCATTTAATTAGAGCAGGTAGTTGTACTGCCCTCTAGTGGAGGGGAATGTAATTCCTCTGCCCGTTACTCACGCTGGTTGCTTAGCGTACCAATCAGGTGAAACCAGATAATCTCCATGGCACACTTGATCATTTCTCACGGCACACCTATGTGCCACGGCACAGTGGTTGGGAAACACTGCCCTACAGGTCCTATAAGATCCCCCCACTCAAATGATGCTATCAGTTTTTGATAGCATTAATTACACCCATAATATATATTTTAAAAATGAAAAAAGCAACAACAAAAAAACAAAACAAACTACTTGTTGTGGTAGCTTAGACATGGTGCTGATATTTCTCCTTCCTCACTTGTTTCTGTAACATGTTTCTGAACCTGCAGTTTAACAGAACAATGTTACAAAAGATTCATTCAATAAATTACACATTAATACACATTATCACCGCATAGCAGTTATTAGTAGTTGTAGTGACAGTGTGTGCATGTGTTTCTTACATTGCCTTTTCTAAAACACAAAGAAAACTAAGTTTGAAACTTATTTTCCCACAAGTTCAGTAATAGAATTGGGCAGAGACCCATTAAAAGTTTTAGATTCAAGAGGTTTAATTTGAGTAATGATGTCTGACATTTTTTTTTAAATCTATATAATTAAAATAAATACTTTGTTCATTAATAGATGCGCAGAGCTATGTAACATGCATCATGTAAAATAATTATAAGAGTTTACTTTTTTTTCAAAATTAAGCAATTACTGTTAATATAATTTTAAGCACAGTGTGTGTGGGTCAATTAGATGATAACATCTTCCAAAAAAAAAACAAAAAAAAAAACAGTAGAAAGACTGAATGATCAGATACATGAGTATGATGATGACAGTGTCAAACTTCTGATTATTCTTTGACTTGAAACAGGCTCATTTTGTGTTTTGATTCATTTTATCAGTATTTTAAAAAATGTAGAACACACTGGACTGTAATATGTTCTGATTTAATGAATGTTTAAGGGTGGGGACAAACCACCGTCGTTTGAATAATATTTTAATTCTGGCTAAATTTAACAGTATTACTTCTTTTGGAAGCATTTGTTTGAAGAGATAAGATGCAATAAATCTAGGTGGAAATAGTTGCACAATATAAAAAGTGGGACTGACTTTTTAAAAAATATTTAGTGATAGTGTTTGTCTCATGTGCAGAAAAATTGTTATAATAAATATAAAAAATAGACAGTTCATGATATTGTATGTCTTTATCTTTTTCTTGAAATACCAATTAGCTCCTGTTGTGGGAGGTCTATGCAAAGCTGTGTTACTATATAAACACATCATCATCAGTTCTCATTTAGTTTCTTTACAGAACAGCTTTGGGCACTTTTTAACTGCACAAACATTCTGATTATAAAGTGTTCTAAATTATGGATTATATTACTTCCTGGAGTTTATTCTTCATTATATGTTTCCATGGTAAGAAAAGGATTCATTCTTTAAAAAATGATGACATACTCTAATTATAATGATAACTTTCTTTTTCTTTTTTCTTGTATTCTTGCAGGAGTTTGGAGTGAGGTCAAACTGGAGCAGTCTGCCTCTGAGGTGAGAAGGCCTGGAGAGAGAGTGAAGATGTCATGTATCCTGTCTGGTTATAGCCCAACAAGTCATAATATTGGCTGGATACGACAGAGACCGGGGAGAGCTCTGGAGTGGATTGGATATATGATTACAGGCTCAAACTCTGCTCTCTATGCCAGTTCTTTTCAAAGTCGTTTCATCATGACTGAAGAAGACTCCAGCAGAAGACAGTATCTTGAGATTAAGAGCCTGACAGCAGAAGATTCTGCTGTTTACTTCTGTGCCCGTGAAAGCACAGTGACACACAACAGAGGAACAGCTGTACAAAAATATCAACTAGTAAAGTAACCTCGAAGACTTTTGGGTTTCTCTTCACTGGAAAACTAATTTCAATATTCTGAATGTGAAGTGTAAACAGAAAATATTTATTAATCATATAAATGATTTCCATATTAAGATCTTGGAACAAACAACTGGCCCATAATGTACTTTGTCAATTCAAAAGAGGACTGAGAGCTGAGATGCTTGGGCTGGAAGGAGCTTTCAGTGGATTCACACTCATGAACACAAAAGAAATACTGAATAGTTTAAGGTGAAGATCAAAATTACATTTCTGTTTCCACAGGTCTGTACAGTCCAGCAATTTGACTCTATTGTGTATTACTGTGCAAAATATACTTTTAAAGAAAGTAAGACCATTAAATACTTAAAAACCTGCAGGTGGCAGTAAAACATACAAACTGAGGAGAAAGGAAAGCATAACATGCATGTAAATATACAGAAATGTTCATGTGTGCAGCTGCTGTTCTGTTTTTTCTTTCACTTCCTCTTCTTAAGGATATAAATAAGTTGTTGCTTTTCTTACAACAACAATGTTTTTTTTTAATTACCAAAACTGGTCCTCTATCTTTAGCAGCAGAACTTTGAAGTGTTATTTCTATGAACTATGACTTTCTGTTTACAGGTGTAAAGTGTGAACTGTTGACACAGTCAGCCTCTGAGACTTCAGAGCTTTGTTAACATCTGGCCATCAACTGTCAGGTCACTTAATCTGTTAGCACCTACTGGACAGCTTGGATCAGACAGCTTGCAGGGAAAGGATTGGAGTGGAGTGGAAGTGCAGGTGTTGGATGGACCACATACTACAAAGATTCAATAAAGAACAAGTTCAGTATCAGCTTAGACTCTTCCAGCAATACAGTCTTAATGTCTTAAAGTCTTAATGTACAAAATGTGCAACCTGATGACACCTCTGTGTATTACTTTGCCAGAGAAACACAATAACACCAAACAGCTGTAGACCAACCAAAGAATGAGTTGTCAGACCCAAAAGGATATTAAAGAGGTTTCTTGATATAATAACAAAGATAAGTACAAAAACAGCAGATTTATTCACTCTGAAAATATTTTTCTAAATTTCATAATTGCAATGAAAAGAAATGTGTCTTTGTTTGCCAGTAATATTCCATTTTGTGAAGCCATTTACTGCCACAAGGATTTATCATTTTACAAAAAAGTGCTTAGAGAATTAAGATTAGTGCATACATTTTGGGAACTTGTAAAAGAGAGTAAAAGAATTAAGAGATCATATCTCTTAATTCTTTTGCAGTAATCAATGTCAAAGCAAAATGCAAAAAAGTGTAAAAGTAAAATGTTTTACTTATTCAACACTTGTTAGTTTTTCTAAAAAAGCGAGAAGGTGAATTTGTTCTGATCAGCTGTTTTTCTCTGGAAGCTCTGTGTTTCTCTGTGTGTCTCTGCAAACAGAGAAAGCAACAAAAAGTTTGTCTGCAAAATTCTCTAAACATGTTTAAGTGTATTTTCATGATACTATAGAAAATAAATAAGTAAGTAAAACCATGTATGAATGAATAAATCAGTTAAAAGCTTCTGTAGAAACTGTCTTTTGTATCTTAAACAAAGTGAATCTCTTGAAAAAAATAGCACAATAATAACAATTCTTGGGAGTTTCTGAATACCAAATGGTTGATGAAGAAGGAGGTTTAAGGTTTAAGTTTTGCTCCTAGATAAACCTATCATTAATAGCTCTCATTTTATTTGTCAAATAAATCCTGGTCTTGGACCAGGATTTCCTGGATTTTATTCTTCATGAAAAATAAATTCTTTAAAGCACTGAATACAAACCTGAATGATGAGGATCGTTATTTTATCTTTATTTCTTTTAATAAGAGCTTGGAGTGAAATCAAACTGGAGCACTCTGCCTATGGAGTGAAAAGACCTGGAGAGAGAGTGAAGATATCATGTATTCTGTCTGGTTATAGATTGACAGGTTACAATATTCACTGGATACAACAAAGACCTATGGAGTAGACAGAACATAAACTCCCCCATCTATGGCAGTTCTTTTCAAAGTCGTTTAATCATGACTGAAGAAAACTTCAGTGGTGAGTAACTTGTAATTGATTGCAGGACAGCAGAAGATTCTGCTCTTCTGTCCCCGAGATGATATAACATTCATGATGTAAAATTACTATAAACTATGACTAGAGTGTTGTCTTCATTAACACTAAAGAATAAATATTTATACTTGTGTGTCAGTGAGATGATAGAAGGCTTCTTAATGGTTTACCTTTAAAAATGTTGAATCCTGTGAGAAGATTAGCAGCTTCCTTTGAAAAAAAAATCAAAAATCTGATGATGTTGATTATAATGACAGTGTCACATGTCTGGTTATTCTTTGTCTTGATATGTGAAATCAGAGGTTTAAAAAAACTATGCCCCAGAGAACATACTCAGCCACAATATACCCCATCAAGCTTGACTGCTAATTAACAAGTTAAAGGCTAAGGACCAACCACCGTCACTTGAATGTGTTAATTCTGGCTAAAGTGTAACAGTATTTCTTCATTAGAAAACATTTGTTTGAGAAGAGAAGGTGCAATAAATCCCAGTGAAAACAGTTAAACAATACAAAAAGTGGACTGACTTTTTTCTATTCATGATTTTGTAAACCATTACCTTCTCCGAAAATACCAAATGGCTCCTGCAGAGGGAGGTCTATGCAAAGTTTTGCTCAGATATAAACACATCATCATCAATTCTCATTTAGTTTCTTTACAGAACAGCTTGGGACACTTTCTAATCAAACACACGTGCTGATTATAAAGTGGTCTAAATTATGGAATGTGTAAATTCCTGGAGTTTATTATTCATTATATGTTTCCACGGTAAGAAAACAGTGTATCATTTAAAACATAAAGACAATACTCTGATTTATGTTGGTTACTTTTTTTTTTTCTTGTGTTTGCAGGAGTTTGGAGTGAGATCAAACTAGAGCAGTCTCCCTCTGAGGTGAAGAGACCTGGAGAGAGAGTGAAGGTGTCATGCATCATATCTGGCTATACCCTGACAGAGTACTATTTGCACTGGATACGACAGAGGCCAGGGAGAGCTCTGGAGTGGATTGGTAGAATGGATACAGGAAAAAACTCTGCTCGCTATGCCAGTACTTTCCAAAGCCGTTTCGTCATGACTGAAGAAGACTCCAGCAGCAGACAGTACCTCGAAATCAAGAGCCTGACAGCAGAAGATTCTGCTGTTTACTTCTGTGCCCGTTACAGCACAGTGACTGAAAACAGAGGAAGAGCTGTACAAAAACACCAACTACTAAAGGGATCTCACTGACTTATGGTTTTTCTCTTCACCAGAAAAATGACTTTGTTGTCTACATGTCACAGAAATTTTACTGTAAAACAGATGAGAAAATCTCTATTACTCATCATTTCAATATTATATAATAATGCTAAACTGACACTGTTAAAAGCACACTTGAATTCAAACTTGTATTCTGACTGCGTTACTCCTACATAATATACTGTGACAAATCAGGACTGGACTGGAGATCCACTGTGGCTGTTGAGTTGTTTGAGTTGGTCTACAAACTCAACTACAAACTATGCTACAATAAAATTATACTAACCTAATTAAACTCAACACTTTGTGACACTCTACAGTTCTTATTAGACCCCACCAAATAATTGATAGTATCAGTTTCAATCCTAATCACACCCATGAATATGTAAAATAAAAATAAAACTGATTTATTTAGCTTAGATATGGTGTTGTTATTTCTCCTATACCTCACTTATGTTGAGTGGCATGATTCTGAACCTGCAGTTCAACAGAACAAGGAACAAAGTTACAAATGGATTCAGTTTATTCAATCACATACAGCTCTATCAAACTTAATACTTAAAAGTATTAATTCCAAATTTGCATGCTTAAATTTAGTCTTGAATCTCTGAAAATGGATCAGAGAAGATCTTGGAAGTTTTTATAATAAAATATAGTTTCTAAGTTCAATACAAGACTGAAAACTCACAGTGACCGTTGCTGACTTTTAGTTGCTGTACAGGCTCCACACCATAGTGAAACTAAATGATGCCCTTGCATTGAGTAGTAAAAATGAGACACAATATAATTATACTAAACACCTTGTAGGTGTAAGAAAAAAACTTTTCCTAATCAAAGAGACAGCTACCAAGAAAAGGATTGGAGTGGATTAGTAGTGACTCAAACATTAAGAATTTATTGAAGAACAAGTTCGGTGTCTCTACCAGCAAAAAAGTTGTCTTTAAATGGGCAGATTGGTTCAATATCTTGTCTTACAAGTCAGTTTTCAACAGAGGCTTTGTGTCATCTGAGCAGAATATCATAGAACACCTGCATAATCTTTGCTCAGCACCTGCATTATTAACCTGATTTGTCTCTCTGTGACTTGAATCAGCTGTTTTTACACAATGGAGGAGATTTGGAAGCATCACAAAGGCTACAGGTACAAGATGACATAATGGAAGTTGTAATAAGACATTTAGAAATAGCACCTGGGCTGAAAATGCCACAGAAGAGCATGAGAAGATGATCTTGATCAACCAAAGCTAATTTGAAAAGGTTTTGGATTATTAGGGGCTGGTTTCAAGTTTTTGATTATGCTTCGTTCAGACCAGGTTCAGAGTTTATCAGACAGAGTACTCTGTTGATCCTGTTTAAGCAAAAACCTGTTGCAGGTAAGGAGGAAGAGGAAGAGATCTCCAGGCAGAACCAAACTCACCAGCCATTTGCAGTGACAGAGGTCTGGTGAAGTGGGGGAAAAAATAACCACAAAAGTCACCTCAAAACACATTTTGACTGCAGAAACAAACTGGGTTCATTGAATGTGCTTGTTTATATTTTCATTTTCTGTTCTGCAGTGACAAATTTGCAGAATCAAACAATTTAGTTTAACGGCAAAGTCAGTTCTTTCTCAGTACTTTGTTTCCAGTGAGGAGACGTGTATGCAAAACTTAGACACTGTCACACTTCTTAAATGAGCACAGAGGATGGTAGAGAACAAAAAAAACCCCCAACATGTTGGACTACAGGACAGGACTGCTGCTTTTAGCTCTTTGATGGGCAGGTGAAGATTTTCTATTACCTCAGTTTTGATATACATGTTCCTTTTCTGATCTAACTTAAATTCAACACATTTTTCAAATGTCTACCAGGTGCTGATAGTCAGACGCTGACAGAATCTGAACCAGTCATTAAAAGGCCTGGAGAATCTCACAGACTGACCTGCACAGCCTCTGGACTCACATTCAGCAGCCATGCTATGCTCTGGGTTAGACAGGCTCCTGGAAAAGGACTGGAGTGGGTTGCCCTCATAGAGACTTCAAGTTACTTGTATAGTTATTCTGCCTTTTACTCCCAGTCAGTCCAGGGTAGGTTCACCATCTCCAGAGATGATTCCAGCAGTAAACTCTATCTACAGATGAACAGTTTGAAGACTGAAGACACAGCAGTTTATTACTGTGCCCGAAAGACACAGTGAGACACAGTAATAGAAATGTCATACAAAAACCACTTCTTCTATTTACCATACTAAGGGAATATTTGGTGAACTGCAGTTTATAGTTCAGTCAGTTTATATTTAAATAGAATATGTCCCAAATAGAGTCCATTAAAAAAGGTTCAGGTTACACAGAAACATTTTTGGATCATGTTGGATGTTCAATAATCTCTGAACAAATAAAACCACATATGCTCAATATTTTAGTCAGGCTGTCAGTAAAATTCATCCAAACAGAAATTGTCCTGCGGCTGTCTCTTACATCATATTAAAAGTGTATAAAGAAAGACAACACAATTCTCAAAAAAGAAAAAAAAGCTTTATTCTTATTGCATAGAGTGCTGATAAGTATGTTACTACATAAACAATATCAACAAATTATTTCAGCATTTGCACATGTACAGTTTTAATGATGGCATTCACAAATTTCTATACTTGCATGTACCAGAGATTCCATTTGCCAGTGTGTACCGTATTACAGGAAGGTTTGCTGAAACTAATTTACACTAATGATCATTAATAACTGTGATACTTTTGAAAGGAAAGTAAAGTACGATTGACTTGAGTACTTAGTTAGTATTCGTGGTAAGAAAAGAATATCTGCAGCTATAAAGAGAAAAGGAAATTAAACAATAATAATAATTGTGTGACCTTATTAAGATGTGTGGAGTAAGATTAAAATTGACCAGTCTCCCTCAGTGATTTAAAATAAACTACTGGAAGGTCTACTATACCACATCTAGTTATAATATAACAAGTTACGGCATTCATCATAAGCCAGAGAAAGAACCGGAGTAGAACTGGTAAATATAACAATCACTGTATTGTAGCTCATTACAAAATCATTTCAGGTTTTCTCTTAATGTGTCCTGTAGTCAAGTCAACAGGCATAAAACTGAAGATTCTGTTTATTATTATTATCACTGAAGATTCTATTTATTTCTTTGTTTATCTCTTTTGTTTGACATATGTATTTGCTCTCAAGCACAGAAACACCTGGGGTCATCATAATTATGTTGGAAAAGTTTTGTAATTAGCATTATGCGACATTTAGTTTGTTTGTTTTTGGTTTCAGTTACAGCAATGGCCTGACCTCCCTAAGACTGAATCTGCTTAGTCACCCCCCTGCCCCTGATTTATGAAAAGAAAAAAAAAACGTGCAGTGCTACTCTACTGTTTTCCAGCTAATATAAAGCAACATTAGCTGTGCAAATCATTGTCTCTCTCCGAGAAGTCAAGCACACATTTTGGGAAATTCATTAAAAAAATTCTAGAGAAACATAAACAACTTATTTGTTTTTCCTTCTTTCACTTATTGTACAACCATCAATCGACAATCGATGGCATGTTAGTCATGATGACAGTGTTAACGTTGACAGCCCTAGGTTGTTCAGTGTTGCTGCTTTACCAGGTGTAACAATTAAGTTTAGCATCCAGGCATCCATGAAAACAGAACAGTTAGAAGTTAGCAGGAAGTTAGCTTGCTAGTTTCCATTAAAACGTACAGCTCTGCTGTCACTTCCAACCAAAGACAGAAAACTAAACAGCAGTGACATTTGTAGGGTTACTGAAGTTGGCCTAGCTGGTATATAATGATGTGCTATGTGATCACTAGCGACACAGCTATGTTAGCATAACATAAACACAGTGAAGCTGGAGGATGAACACTAACTTTTTACTACTCGATAAAAATTAACATGAGGACTCCCGATGGTTAGGGACAAATGCAAATGCATGGCAGGATGCTGTAAACAGACCAAACTTCATTCAGGAGAACAACTGCGATAATCCATCCACAATACGAAGTTAGTTATTAATATACTGCAACAACATGGGAATAGAGCAGCTGCGAGAGAATTCAACATTGATGAGTCAATGGTACAGAATTGGAGGAAGCAAGAAGAATGAGTTGAGTAAATTTTGACTCATCTGAGTGTTTTGTTTGGCTTAATGTGCCTTATGTATGAAAACAGGCCCTTTTATCGACTGTGCGCCTTATAATCCGGTGGGCATTATGGTCCGAAAAATATGGTAATGAGAAGCACTTTAATAGAGATTCATATGAATGTCTGTTAAAGTGATAAAGTGGTAATAGTAGAAACAAGCACTTAATAATGTGGTAATATCCTAGTTAATATCCAAGTAATATCACGGTAGCAACAGTGGTTACAGCCAAGTAATATTACCTTGAAATGTATGTAACTGGATAATAAGGGCCATTAATAATGTCGAAATAAAGACATGCCCATGAGGCAAAACCAATTAAAAATACTGCCATAATACCTTGGTAATAACCTGCTAGCAATAAGAAGGTAATGTCTGTGAGTTTACATAGTAATAACCTCATAATAAAGAGGTAATATTAGCTGATGTTTTAGCATATTTGATGTAGTAATTACATTATAATGCTTGAGTTAATTCTACCTTAGGTTTGAATCATTCTCCTTTGCTTAGAAGGAATAACGTAAATATTATGTGTAATATCAGTATTATTCTGTAGTCATTTCTATGTAATAAACAGGAAATAGCTCTAAAAATGCAAAACTGACTGTTTCTATGTAATAACCAGAGGTACACAAACTTCATTGCTTTTCTTAAGTAATTTCTTAAGTAAGTAAATTTCAGGTATCTGTACTTCAGTATTTGTTTTTCTGACAATTTTTTACTTTTACTCTCTACATTTTTAAACAAATGTTTGAGCTAAACAGTAACACATGAAAGGCAGTCCTGTTCGTGTATTAATCACCTGGGCATGTCACATGAAAAGAGATGACGCGTGCCCAAGTCAGGGGTTTTGTGCAATTTGTCGCACTGTGTGTTGCTAGCTAAAGGTCCAGCTGCTGTATTTCACAGGGTGAATGAGTAAATGTTTGACATATCCTAGTTTGCGTTTGTGCTTAAAAATGTTTTTGCATGTAGTTATACATGGTTTCAGTTCCTCAGCAGTTTTGCTTCTTACAGTATCACCACATCTTTGTCTTCACACAGCTGCAAGATCTGAAAACACTAAGGGTATTTTTGTTTGTTTGTTGTTGTTTTTTAAGCAAAACTGCAAATGCTGAAAAGAGCATGGAGGTGCCAATTAAAACCTTAACAATATAGAATGGCCACTAAAATGCCTAAAGAAAGTTTGATGCCAGTTAGAAGATTTGAGTGATAGATGCAAGGGCGTAGATTTGGTTCTGGCATTGGTGGGGACGGATGATTCAACCACCGAACTCTGCCCTGTTTCTTTTTTTTTTCCTTTTTGTTTTTGCTTCTTAATAAAAAAAGAGGAGAAATATACTTGCCTACATATGCTATTCTACATCCTTTTAAACCATTTAAAATCAAAATTCATAGTTTTATATGTGAATTATATAATGTTAAATTACTATTAAACCAATGACTGATTTTAGACTTTAGTTTACTTCAGCCATATTCCATATAAATCGGGTATCATACAAAAATAAAAAAAGCTTCAAATACATTCATGACAATAAAAGAATATGACTTTAAGGACTTAACAACATTACTTCAGTTATAGTACACCAACATCTCTGACACATTAGCACTAAGGGAACACTGAATGACCTGGTGGTTTTTGTCCATAAAACTACTCATCTAAGATTACCACAAAGTAAAAGATCTCTCAGCAAAATTATGCAACATTTTAGGCACTATGGCCCCGATCAAATCAGTGAGCTGGGACTTTTTATTCTAAACATGAACTACTGTTACAGCAACACACATGGATTACTGGTGCCCCATACTGTCTATACTATACTGTCCTGGTGGACATGGCAACACTTTTTTCATGGTTACATACAGTTTTAGACTGATGTGGGCCAAAGCCTAGCACATACTTGCCAACCTTGAGACCTCAGAATTAGGGAGACATTCAAAGGGGTTTTTACAGTGTTTACTTATCGGAAAAGAGGCTGCGTCCACCTGAGGACCCGGCTTTCGGAGGACCCGGCCCACTTAGACCGCGAAGGCCGGGTCCTCCGAAAGCCGGGTAGACCGGAAATGAGCGACTGTGAAATCGGGGGTCTAGCCTTCATAATTACGTCACCTCTGCCGTCTGCTCCTTGCTGTCTAAATAAAATAAAATATAACCGGACGCTTGCGAAGATTCTCGACCATCTCACGAACAATGAATATGAATCAATATGGTTTTTCAATTTTGTTGTCCGGGTGGAAAATCGGGAGAAATTGGGGAGAATGGTGGCTCCGGGAGATTTTCGGGAGGGGCACTGAAATTCGGGATTCTCCCGGAAAAATCGGGAGGGTTGGCATGTATGGCCTGGTATTACCTGTAACGTTATTATGACGCACACATTTTATGAGTGAACTTGACTTTAAGTGACTTACAGGTTTCTTTGAAAAATACTTTCTTATAACCAGGTTCTACCTTTTTGCTGCCATCCTCCTCTCCTCCTTGCAGGTCCTCGCAGCGCAGGATTGCCGCTGCTAAAACTAAACAGAGCTCCCTGAAAGGCACAGCCAATCACATTGGCCATATTTGTCACATGAGGTAGGACTCCAGTAGAGAACGTAATTTAACTCTTTCTGCACCGCTGGGCGAATGAGACGTTGACAGATCTTTTTTTTCTTTCTATCTGGTTTGTATTTCTTTACTCGAAGAGATCAAATTATTGGTGGGGACAATTCAATAATCGCTGGATATTGGTGGGGACATGTCCCTTCCGTCCATGCCAAATCGACGCCCTTGGATAGATGGTGCCCCCAGCAAGGGAGACAATGATTGGATCGGACTTCAGTGGACATGTAGATGAAAGGAACAGAGGTGATGATGAATTGTTGCATAGGTATAGTGTTCAACAGAAAATGCAAACAGACTAGAAAGTGGTGGTTCTTTGCAGAAAGGATGAAAATGGCTTTAGTAAACATGTTTCAAGAAGAGGGATGAACATAATGTGACATAAAATCAAATCAAATCAAATCACTTTTATTGTCACGTCACATGTGCAGGTACACTGGTACAGTACATGCGAGTGAAATTCTTGTGTGCGAGCTTCACAAGCAACAGAGTTGTGCAAAAATACAATAACGTAAAAACAAGCAAAATATAAGAATGGCTAAATCTGAGAGTAATAAATATATGTACAATATAAGAGTGTATGCATTACTGGATGTGTATACTAAATATGTTTTTTTTTTTTGTTTTTTGTTTTTTTTTACGTGTGTGTGTGTGTGTTTGTGTGTATATACATATTTTACAAATTAAATAGATTAAACAATAAAATAAAATATATAAAATAAAATAAAATATACAGAGGTTGGTGGTTGGACATGTGCAAAACAGTGGTATTTATATACAGTATGGAGTGCATAATGTTGAAGTTCTGGTAAGTGAGGGTGAGGTGTCTATGAAGTGTTCAGCAGTCTGATGGCCTGGTGGAAAAAGCTGTCTCTCAGTCTGCTGGTTCGGGACCGGATGCTGCAGAACCTCCTTCCTGATGGAAGTAGTCTGAACAGTTTATGGCTGGGGTGACTGGAGTCCTTGATGATCCTCCCCGCTTTCCTCAGGCACCGCTTCCTGTAGATGTCCTGGAGGGAGGGAAGCTCACCTCCAATTATCCGTTCAGCACACCGCACAACTCTCTGGAGAGCTTTGCGGTTGTAAGCGGTGCTGTTGCCGTACCAGGTGGTGATGCATCTAGTGAGGATGCTCTCAATGGCACAGCGATAGAAGGTCCTGAGGATGCGGGGGCTCATGCCGAATCTTTTCAGTCTCCTGAGAAAGAAGAGGCGCTGCTGCGCCTTCTTCACTGTTTTGTTTGTGTGTACTGACCACGTGAGATCCTCGGCCAGATGTACACCAAGGAAGCGGAAGCTACTCACTCTCTCCACAGCAGCGCCGTTGATGGTGATGGGGGTGTGTACTCCTCTGCACCTCCGGAAATCCACTATCAACTCCTTTGTCTTTGCGACGTTGAGGGTGAGATGGTTGTCTTGACACCAGTGGGTCAGGGCGCTGACCTCCTCCCTGTAGGCCGTCTCATCACCGTTGGTGATAAGACCCACCACTGTAGTGTCATCCGCAAACTTCACAATGATGTTGGAGTTTCTAGTGGCCGTGCAGTCGTAGGTGTAGAGTGAGTACAGGAGAGGGCTCAGTACACACCCCTGTGGAGCACCAGTGTTCAGTGTGATGGGGGATGAGGTGATGCTGCCCAGCCTGACCACTTGGCGTCTGTCAGTCAGGAAGCTAAGGATCCAGCTGCAGAGGGAGCTGCTCAGTCCTAGATCCTGCAGTTTCCTGTCCAGCTTCGAGGGAACGATGGTGTTAAATGCTGAGCTGTAATCTACAAACAGCATTCTCACATACGTGTCTCTCTTCTCCAGGTGTAACAGGGCAGTATGTAGTGTTAGGGCTATGGCGTCATCAGTGGACCTGTTGTGGCGGTATGCAAATTGTAGCGGGTCCAGTGAGTTGGGTAGCGCAGAGCAAACGAAGTCCCTGACCAGCTTCTCGAAGCATTTGCTCACGATGGGGGTCAGGGCTACAGGTCGCCAGTCGTTTAATGAGGAGATGGTGGAGGATTTGGGTACAGGGACGATAGTGGCCATTTTGAAGCAGGCTGGGACTACAGACAGGGAGAGGGAAAGGTTTAAGATGTGTGTAAACACTCCAGCCAGCTGAGCCGCGCATGACTTGAGGACGCGGCCGGGAATCCCGTCCGGACCAGTAGCTTTGCGCGCGTTCACCTTCCTGAAGCACTTCCGCACATCCTCCTCAGACACAGTGTGCGCACTGACGTCATCCGCGGTGCGCACTCTGTCCGGTCTCATGGTGTTCGCTGTGTCGAATCTAGCATAGAATACGTTTAGATCCTCACACAGAGTGGATGAAGGTGAAAAGACTTGGACCAAAGCATATGCTGAAGGTTCTGAAAGAGATATGAGATTGCAATGTCAGGGGGGAATATAGCTGGGCAGAACTGGATCATAACCAGACTTTGGACATCAATAACCAGAAGCAAGTGAAGGCAGAGGTAAGCAATATATGTTGGAAGCTGAAGAATAAAGAATGTTGTGGAGACAGGAGTTGAGACAGGCTCGTGGGGGTAGGGAGAAGTTTGAATGCACTTCAGACATTTTTTTTTTCATTTGTCATGAAATAACATGAGCCACAACAAGCTTCATCTAGCCATGGAATTGGTTGTCAGTCAATTGTTCAATTTCATTGTCAGGTGCATGAAAGTGGCTTTAATACCAAAAAAGCTAGTTTTAATTGTGTGGGGGCAGTTAAAAAAGTTTGTGACACAAAGCTGTCATGGTCTGGGTGAGTGCTGGGCCGGCGTTTCCACCCCTGGGAGGAGCCACCACATCATGCTGACAGGCTGCACCTGAGCGTAATTGGAATTGCCGGCTTCTTAAGACCAGCACTCACAATCACACCTCGCCAGATCGTCTGCAAACCTTTGTCAGTCAGGGCTGCCGCAGTTACATCTCTTCATAGTTGCTTCATGTATTTTCTGACCCTTGTGCCTTTTCCAGTCACAGTGGACCTCTGGACAAGCTCTGCCAAGCCGTTGCCATAATTTGTTTGGATTTCAGCGCTCGTCTGCTTACAGTTTCTTCGTGCACACCTGCCTGCCTCGCTGCCCAGCGTTCAGTTCATCCTCGGATTACCATCTCCTCTCACCCAGACCACCTCCCCTCTAAGCTTTGCCTTCACCTGCACATGATGACTACACCTTTACCTCTCTCCCCACCCCGGGAGTTCCTGCACTGGCTGATTACCCAGTGTCGGATTCTCCATCCCGTCCACAACAGCCCCATGGCTTCCCCACGGACACTTCTAGTGCTCTTAATAGCTTTTTGTTTCATAGAAATGGCAAGTCGGCCATGTGTGTTTCAAAGTAAAGAGTTATGAATCATTGAGTTAAACAAGTGTGTCTTTAAGTGTAGAATTATGAATCATAGTGTGCCTCAAAGTTAATGTTAGTGCCAATCATGTTCTAAGTTCATGAGTAGAGTTTCTAGTGTGTTTTAAGATTATATTAGTTTGCTGGCAGCCTTCAGTTCCACAAAAGTGTTTTGAGATATTCCTTGATTACTTTGAGCTATTCTAGGTTATGGTATGCACTTTAAGCACCTCTCACCTTCGTTCGCTGTTTGCATCTATTGCACCACTGTAAATAAAGCTTTGTCACCCTCGGTCCCTGCGTCTCCAAGTGCTGTCTGCCTTAGAGTCTGTTTCCCACACTGGCCTCTGGCCGTGACACAAAGGACTACTTTTTAAAATGATATGCCAAACTAGGCAAACATATGTATGTATATTACGCCTGGCTGGTGACATTTTTAAAAATTATTCCAAGAAACAAGTATTGTCAGTATTAATCAGGTGCATAATTGTACAAATGAATATTTTTTCTCTATGATTACTAGATTGCTGTATTTGTAGCTGAGGAGTGAAAGGATAGTATTCACTGAGTGATTTTCTAATATTTAATGCCATTATAAACACACAGTATGGACATTTTTACCGGTTTCACTTTAATTATGTCCTTCCTTCAAGGAGGAGCCAATGCAAAACAAAGGTGCCCTTCACCTTTACTTCTTTGACTGCAATGGGCCACAGAGAGCAGTGGACATTAAGTTTAACATGATGGACTGTAGAATAGGGCTGCTGTTTCTAACTCTATGTTATGCAGGTGAAGCTCTTTGGGTAATTTTTCTCAGTTTTTACTGATGCTGTAAATAGACTTTTTCATCTTTTTTGTGTTTACTTTTCACAGGTGTTTTTGGTCAGACTCTAACAGAGTCTGATCCAGCAGTAAAACAGCCTGGAGAATCTCACAGATTGACCTGTACAGCCTCTGGATTCACATTCAGCAGCTATTGGATGGCCTGGGTCAGTGTCAATAGAAAATTGTCAGTATAATCTTTTAATAATATAAGTTTGCATATGATAGACTACTACATGATGAACTCTTTATAACTCAGACTGTTTTGATTCACTGTGACCCGTTATCATACAGGGAAGGAGCAGTACCTGCTAGATAAGAGCTTAATGAGCAGTTTCACTATGTACCAGGTAGAGGAGCCTCTCCTGGCACACGCACGCACGCGCACACACACACACATATATCCGCACATGCTCACTCATCAACATTCCACTGAACAAACGTATTCACTGTTGTATTACTCTTCTTATGTATAAATAAAGACCAGGGCAGTGGCAGAGCGCGAGTCTCGGAGCCCTCACTCCAAGTGCAGGTGCTCTGTGACTGCCCTTGCATGCAAGTAAAACTGTGTGTTTCTCCTCTCTGATTCTCAGCTGAAGAAGTGTCTTAGAGTGCATCTCTTGACATTTATTTTGGTCCTTCGTAGAGCCGGATCAGAAATATCAGAACTGTTATCTGTGACTCTGTTTCAGGATCTGGCACACTGTTTCCTGACGCCGTGGGAAGCCAGCACCGAAGTCTGTGCACAGCCCTCTTAGACGAGGCCGAAAAGACCTGGAACGTTAAATTCGGGTCCAGGCCGGTGTTTTTAGTCTGGTCTACGGCGGTGGGATTCAGTCTGACGATCCGAACCACCAGTGAAACGTCTGAGGGTGAGAAACACTATTTTGATATATAAAACCGCCGAGAAGGTTTTAAGAAATGCGCAAAATAGGTTTACTGTAGCCGGAATTACTTTGTGAAATGCGCAAAATAGGTTTACTGTAGCCGGAATTACTTTGTGAAATGCGCAAAATAGGTTTACTGTAGCCGGAATTACTTTGTGAAGTGCACAAAATAGGTTTGCTGTAGCCGCAATTACTTCGTGAAACAAATTAAAATAGATTAGGATTCGCCGTAAGGAACCAAATTAGATTTAGGCCTTAGAGGTAGCCGTAATTACTTCATAACAAATTGTAAAAGCGCGCAAATGTCTGTGTGTGTATGTGTCTGGAAGTAAGTTGATTTTACAGCACAATACGCTGCTGAACTACTTCCTTTTTATTTTAGTTTTATTTTTATTTTGTTTCGTTTTCTTTGCTTGAGGCTCACGTACTGGTGACAGAGAACGGTTGAGCTTTGTCTCGTGAAACTGATACCGCTTCATTGTTAGAAGTGAAGTCGAAGGCCGTATCAGCAACCACTCTGAAATCAAGCGTGCCAGTGAAAGCCCAGCAAAATCTTTGAAAATGGGGAATAAACAAGCAAAACTAACACCTGATGAGGAATGTTTAGAAAAACAACAAACCGGAGCAGGAGTAATCCACAAGAAAGGGAGAGGAATGCACAGGGCAGGAGCAGGGGGTAGAGGCAGGCCTAGACACACACCAAGCAGTGGTTTTAGTACTGCATGCTGGAGATGTGGAAAAGAGGGACATTTTGTACGTGACTGTAAGAAACAAAGAAGCAGTTCAGACTAGGAAGAACATAATAATCCCTCATCAAGTAAAAGATTAGAGATCAAAGTTTAAAAAGGGCTGGATACAGACCCAACTGAATACACATAAATACAAGAGGAATAAAGTGGAATAAACAAAAGGTTAAATTAAATTAGAGCTTATCTCTACTGTATTCAAACTAATAATAGGAAGGATAACAACCTGTCAATTGGTATTAACAATGAAACAACGACCATGCTCAGAATGAATAGAATGAATGAAAGCAGATAATTCACACGAAAACATATTAAATAAAATAGAGAGATGCATAAGGTATGTTAAGGCTGTGTCATTGTTCAGCCAAGGAAAAGGGAAATGTCTCCAGCTTGGGAAAGGGTGAAACTGCAGATCACCCGCAGCCCTCGGTGGATACAAAATAAAATATAAATAAAATATTGTAATATATTATTGCTGTTATATATATATATAAAAAAGATAATAACATTAATAATGAAATAATATTAATATGAAAAGGCACCTCAGTCAGTTATGATGTGAGGTGGATAATTGTTGAAAGTAGTCTGTATCAAGCTTAAGGTTTGCTCAAATTCAGTACAATGACATACGAGATGAAGAAAATAAAGAAAATTTCTAAAATCAAGTACATAGAGGCACTTGACCCGTTTGAAAACCTGTTATCCTAGATGAGACATTGCTGAAATATAGAGCACACCTATACTAACAACTAACAAGCTAAACCCTGTATACAACAGCTAAAGCTACAAAATTGAGAAGCTGAATTAAATATATGGTCACTGCTAAGCTGATGAGCAGGTTACACATTTTTTACAGCAGGAGCTACATAAGAACACATCAGAGGGAGGGAAACAGCTATTAAAGCTCAAACATGCAGCTGTCTGTGGGCTCACTTTTTTCCCCTCACACTTCTGATTTGTCTTTGGCAGCAGCCTTTTTTGCATTCTGACTTATGTGTGTGAAGCGTTCATGCCATCAGCAACTTGTTTTTGTTTTGTTGGGTTGAAAAATGAATAAATTTGTGATCATACTTGTGGACCACAGTGGCACATAATGATTAGCCATATGATTTACTAATGCAGATGTAATACATTTATTCTAAAATTCAAGGAGAACAAACAAGAACAACATCTTCAGTTGTGTCTTGTTGTTGTTCTCTGTGTAGTGTGCTGAGTTTTGTTTTTTGTTTCTTTTGTTTTTTCAAATATTGCTTGAGTGATGAGTACTGTAACTTCTGTAGTAGCTCTCACCATGCGACCTTGATGATAATAAGTTCAGAGGCAGCTGAGAGCTGGGTTGTCTGTTTTGTTTTAGGTGACAAGGCAGAAAAGTTAAAACTTAGTTTCTTGTTTTAAAAAAACAAAACAAAAAGGGAGGTTTTGTGTTTCTCAGGCAAAGAACAACTACAATTTCATTTTCTGTTTTTGAGAAAGAAGAATTAATAATAATAATAATAATAATAATAATAATAATAATAATAAAACAAAGAGTGATGTTTTGTTTAAGTGTTGAAGACAGCTAATACTGGAAAATACCATTTAGTGCATGATCTGTGAGCAATAAATCAAATCATCTTATTTATCTCTAAATAAATTCCAATTATGGAGACCTGAAGTCACATACTTAGGGCACACCTTTAGGTGAAGGCAGAAAGCTACTAAACAAAGAAAAGAAGCTATACAAAATGTGCCACAGCCACAAAATTAAGCATTCACATTCTTTCTGACTCTTTGTGAGCCTGAGTTATGACCTTGGCTCCCTGTTTTTCTGCTTCCACCAAAGGTGGGAGTGAAGCTCCCGTGGCATGTGCTCTGTTCTCCTTACTATCAAAGTAAAAAAAAAAAAAAAAAAAAAAGGAAAAGGAAAAAAAAAAGGCCCTGACTCTCTGAACACATATTCTCTTTATAACTCAGCAGTATGAAATGTCGTGAAACAGTGTAACTCACTCACAGTAAATCAGCAGTATAGGATACTACAAACCTATCTAATAAATCTAATGATTTTCACATTCTTTTAACTTAGAAGTTTGATGCAAACTACAACTACATACTGATTACACAAGGAGTATGATGTGGCCTAAAGCAGTATCATGATTCACTCATTTTGATTACAGGTGCTCTGTGACTGCCCTTGCATGCAAGTAAAACTGTGTCTTTCTCCTCTCTGATTCTCAGCTGAAGACTACCGGACAGAAAGTACTCCATTCATTGTTCCCCTGGGTGGGGACCGGGAAAAACATGCTGAGGATTGAAACTCTGGACTACCGTTTTGGGCTCTTCCTGAACGCTTCGTGCAAGATCAATGAACAGCAGAACCAGGAAATCAATGCATTGCGGATTGCAGTGATGCAACATCGCGTAGCTCTAGACATGATATTAGCAGAGCAAGGGGGACTTTGTGTCCTCTTTAACAAAACCTGCTGCACTTACATACCAGACAATGTACACTCATCAAACATGACTGACGCACTGAACGCCTTGAGACAGATCCAGCAGGCCCAAAATCAGGACTATGTGAGTGATACGGGTGACTGGTTTTCTTGGCTTTACACTGGCTCCTGGCTACAGGTGCTAAAAAGACTACTCATTGGAGTTGGAATATTTTTGTTTTTATTTTGTGTTTTTGCAACATGTATTCTGCCATGTTTAAAGCTCATGATTAACCGCATAATTGTTTCCACTGTTGCTGCATACATAGCCGTCACAAACGATGATGATGATGACCCCGACCTGTTGGAACATGAAGACTTTGTGTGACTAATGATGATGTGACAGAAAATGTACAACAAGATGTTACATACTGATATTTCACTTAAAAGTTATACGTGACAACAGGAGGGAATGTCAATAGAAAATTGTCAGTATAATCTTTTAATAATATAAGTTTGCATATGATAGACTACTACATGATGAACTCTTTATAACTCAGACTGTTTTGATTCACTGTGACCCGTTATCATACAGGGAAGGAGCAGTACCTGCTAGATAAGAGCTTAATGAGCAGTTTCACTATGTACCAGGTAGAGGAGCCTCTCCTGGCACACGCACGCACGCGCACACACACACACATATATCCGCACATGCTCACTCATCAACATTCCACTGAACAAACGTATTCACTGTTGTATTACTCTTCTTATGTATAAATAAAGACCAGGGCAGTGGCAGAGCGCGAGTCTCGGAGCCCTCACTCCAAGTGCAGGTGCTCTGTGACTGCCCTTGCATGCAAGTAAAACTGTGTGTTTCTCCTCTCTGATTCTCAGCTGAAGAAGTGTCTTAGAGTGCATCTCTTGACAGTCAGACAAGCTCCTGGAAAAGGGCTGGAGTGGGTTTCCACTGTCAGAAATGATGGTGGCAGCAGTTACTATGCTCAGTCAGTTCAAGGCCGGTTTACGATCTCCAGAGACGACAGCAGGCAGCAGGTGTATCTGCAAATGAACAGTCTGAAGACTGAAGATTCTGCTGTTTATTATTGTGCTCGACACACACAGTGATTAAAGTTGGCTTAGCAGCTGTACAAAATCTTACTGAATTTATCTTAACTCATATGCACATATGCATTTACAGACTTTACAGTCATGGTGTCAAGGTGCAGTGTAACGACCATGCAATTGACCAATTCAAATTAAATTTTTAATAATGTCACATCTATTAAGCATTATTAAGGTATTAGCAAGTTATTTGCAAGTGCTTAAATTATTACTTATATAGAATTACTCCTCCTTAGTATGCAACTTATAAATACAGATATGTTATTATGATTATGATTATTTCTAGCAATAATGTAGAAACACTGTACAGCAGTCATAATGATGGTCTAACAGTAATAGATGGATAAACACATCTGTATTTATAAATAAATACAGATCAATACCTTACTGATGCTAATAGTGTGACATTATTAGAAAGCGTTACCCAAATTCGTACTTCCATCTGATTTTGTCACAAAAACTGAAGTGGACTCAAGAGCACAACTCAGAAGAATAAAGGCCCAGTGTGTTTAAAGTGATCACCAACTATATGCTACATGCAAAGTGCAGGCGGGGATTTGCTCCAGGGGTCAGCGAGAACAGGCATCCAAAACCACACTCCAGTAAGGGATTCCAGGGAAGGTCTGTACACAGGGAAACACACAGTGAGCAAAAACACAAGCAAAGGAGCCAGCAACCACAACCATTTCTAGGACTTATCTGAAAGATTGAAACTATCCGGTGAGTGACAGGTCTCTAGGTGAAAATGCCTTGTTGATGCTGGATGTTAGAGCCCATCACCAAATGGAGCTGATAGAAGTGCAACATACTTTGGTTGTAATCACTCATCACAGCATCTCTGATGGCACAAGATATCAGCCTGTAAGCAGATGGGTAATAGTAGAAGACCACACCAAGAGCCACTCCGGCTAAAAACAAGAAGCTAAGGCTACACACAGGACACAGGCTCACCAAACTGGACAGTTCAAATCATGAAATGTTATTTATATACTTTATATAATCCGTTTATGAATCAGTGGTTACAAGACCTGGAGGACTGCGTGCATTGAACTGTACAGCTTTGAATTCACCATCAGTTGCTTCCTACAGTAAGTCAAATATAAAAAATAAACAAATAAATAAATAATATTACATATTTATTTGTCTGTGGTCACATGCATATTCATTAGCTCATAAGGCTACTGTGCTTTCACACACAGTTTCAGTTCCTCAGAAGCTATTTCCCTATAGTATCACGTTAGATCTTCGTTCTCACACATCTGCAGAAACTGAAAACATCAAGGGTACTTTATGCAAATAAAAACGACAAACCAAAGTTTACATACTACAGAATCTTGTATGTTAGCACTACACCTGCAAACATACATTTAAAAGTATTCCAAGGAAAAAATTATAATTTTTCCAGTATGTTGTTTTGATTTTGAACATTTTTGTCATGACTGCATTAAAGGAGGGCATATAGTAAGTTTATTATCTCCAATAAAAATGTCAAAATAAATGTAGAAAATAACCTTAGTCTACATGGAGACCCATTGAATTGTTTATCTTTTAATAAACATCTTCCATTGGGATTTATATTATCTGTGAATGCACAAGAAATTATCAATTGTTTTAATAAATAAATCTTTTAATTTTGACATTATTCATTTTGAGAAAAAACAGAGTAAATTCAGTCGTTCAGTTATTGTAAATGCTGCCTTTAAAAAAAGAAAAAAAGGTTGGGTGAATGATGACAATAATGAAGCTGATGTGATTTCCAGGTACGTGATCCCTTTTCCAAACATAATAATAGAATCTATCCAAACTCAAAATGTCTGGAGTTACCAATCTTTTCATGACAACATGTTGTCATCACCTGTCAGGTCTCTTATTTTTTGACAGCTTTCACACAGCCTGGATCAGACAGCATACATGGAAAAGACTATTAGTTAAATGTCTGTTATATTTGTTAGATTGGTTGAACTTATACCTAATTGCTTGAAAGTAATGCGATGGACTGATCTGAGGCATTTGAGCAGCGTTTTTTCCTGTCTAGCCTTCCTGTTCTCAGACTCATTTCACCTTTAACATATTAATCACTTATACTTTTATTTATCTCTTTGATTATGAATAAAGATGATTTACTAATAGTAAACATGGAAAAGCCCTCTCAGATGTAGGGAGAGAAAGCCAGGGGGAACAGTTTCTCTCTGTTCCTCCTACCAACAACCTAAACAAAAACCCCACATTGCCTGAACATTTGTAAATCAACCAGAGAACCAGTCATCAGACCACTAATGGCCTTAAAGAGGGATCATGATTAAAACAGACAAAGAACAAACACAGATCAGTATAAAACAGCTGCAGATGATGTCTCTTATCTTATCCCTTGAAGTGAAATGCTCTACTTAATCGACACTTACCTGTGGACACTTACTTTTTTAGTTTTACTTAACAAGAAGGAAATATGTTAAAGTTTCTGTTTTTCTGTCTGACATCTGCAGACAGAGAGAACAACAACATGTTTGTCCACAAAAGTAAAGCTAAAGGAAAGCGTATTTGCATTTCCATTTGATATCACAAAAAATAAAAAAGTAAACCAATGTATGAATAAATGTTGCAGTTAAAACCTTGCAGAAACAATCTTTGGTATCTGAAATAAAGTGAATCACTTCAGGTGAAAAAATGATTAACAGCCTTTTCTATGAGACCACTTAGATCAACACAGAATCTTATATAATTTATAATAATTTATTATGAAATATACTTTTCAATTCACAGACTTAAAATTTGAAACATTTCCACATAGCCAGTATCCATGATTATGCAGCCAGGGGAACACCTGACCATCAACTGTCAGGTTTCCTCTCTTGGCAGCTCCCCAACAGCTTGAATTAGGCAGGCTGCAGGAAGTGCTGTGACAGATGGACCATATACTACAAAGATTCATTAAAGAACAAGCCCAATATCATGTTAAAATCTTCCAACAAAACAATCTGTCTCAAAGGGAAGAATGTTTACCCTTAAGACACTGCTATGTATTACTGTGGCAGAGAGTCACAGTTACACAAACATCAGTAGACCTGAACAAAACTTTAAGCTGAGGCACTGAAGGAGCTCATTAGTGGTCAGGGGAGGAGCTCACTGACTACTAATGATTTTAAAGAGTCTCCTCACTCTAACAATATTTATGTGAATCATTATTTTATAATTGCATAATTATTTAATTAAGAAATTGAAATAAAAAACAATATTTTATATAGTATTATCATTCTGTTTCATATTATTTCATTTTAACCAAAGCAATGGATGCTCCATGGATGTGTATTTTCAACATAAATTATTATTAATACACACACGTAGGGAAAGTTATTTTTTTTACAGTATAAGTAAAAACTGAACATCCACAAAATATTTTTGAATAAAATTATGAACTGTGTGTAAAGCAGGGAATGTGCTTTCAGTTTTATCTGGCAGAGAATATGTCTCTTAGCTGGCCTTGGAAAAACTCTGTGATCCCCCAGAAAAAACTGGAGGTGGTGTCTGGGGAAAGGGAGGTCTGGGCTTCCCTGCTTAGGCTGCTGCCCCTGTGACCCATCCCCAGATAAGTCGAGGTAAATGGATGGATGGATGGATGGAAAGAAGAGAGATTCAACATAAATATCAGAGAAAGCAACAAATAATTTGCATGCAAAAACCTGTAACACATTTGCTAAAGTCAAGCACCTTTGTATGAATAAAGAACAAATAATTTTCAAAACATAATTTCAAAGTGTTGCAAAGAACAGTATTATAATGTACTACCAAAAACCCCTTGAAAACAGCACTATTATTTGTCATCTCATATAGCAAATTATATCATATATTATATCTATAGAAAAAACACCAATATTACTTGTTTTCTTAAAATGTGTGAGCAGGAGTATCTTACCTGAAAAATGTAACACTCTTTTCATTCCATCTACAAGCAAGTTACTAAAACAATCAAAAAATGAATTCAAGGGGCTTATCAAAGGTTTCCGTAAAACTGATTGAAGTCACATTGTCCAGTCTTACAAATCTAATAGTTACTACAATCCTTTCCTTTCTGCTATGAATAAACAGTCACTCTTACATCCAACTGCAATCCTCCAGATTAGCTGTCACTGCATTAATTTCATTTGTTGTGATGTTACCTGAAATAGTGCCTGAGTAAAAGCAAATAATTTGCTTGCCTTAATTCTTGTTTGATGTCTGACAGCTGTGCCCTGTTGTCTCTTCTAAAGAATATATATATATATATATATATATATATATATAGATAGATAGATACATATATAAATATATATATTGCAAGCATCTTTACAATCAGATGCATCAGCTACTATCCATGTCTTCAGTTTCATTTTCTGTTGCACTCATTGTTATCCTTCTTCTCGCAGTTATTTCACAAAGCCAGTGGGGTCTTTGCAGATTAAACCATCATCCTTTCAATGGCGGAACTGCAATACTGATTTATCTGAAATGTTATTCAAACCACAAAGATAAACTTACATCACTTTATAACCAGCTTCACTTCCAGCATTTGATGTTTTTAGGTCAGTGTGTTGTTGATGTTTGAAAAACATAGTGTTGAAGAAGCTTATTTGGAGTGAGTTTCAGATATGAGGTTAACCTTTTTGCCAAAGTAATCATTTGAAAAATTGTGAAAACTCCTCAGTAAGTAAGGCGGAGTCTATGCAAAACATCTTCCACCACTACTTATCCATCTGTTGGAGAAGATAACAGACAACTCTGGGTAATTTTGTAGTACTGTATCATGGATTACAAGACAAGACTGCTGCTTTCAGTTATTTGGTGGGCAGGTGAGGATTTCCCCTGATCTTGATTTAACATGCCCTTATTTTTGGAAAATAATTCATTATTTATTGATTTATTTTGTTTATGTCTTACCAGGTGTTGATGGTCAGATTCTGACAGAATCTGAATCAGTTGTCAAAAGGCCTGGAGAATCTCACAGATTAACCTGTACAGCCTCTGGATTCACATTCAGAGACCACTGGATGGTTTGGGTTAGACAGGCTCCTGGAAAAGGACCGGAGTGGATTGCTTTTACAGACACTTCAACTTATAGCTATGCTACATCTTACTCCCAGTCAGTCCAGGGTAGATTCACCATCTCCAGAGATGACTCCAGCAGTAAAGTCTATCTGCAGATGAACAGCTTGAAGACTGAGGACACAGCAGTTTATTATTGTGCCGGAGGGACACAGTGAGAAAGACCAATAGAAATGCCATACAAAAACCACTTCCTCTGTTTCCCAACACCAGGGAATATTTGGTAAACTCAGGGCTTTTTTCTCTACATTTTAAACATTCATGGTAAAAAAAAAATGTCATCATTAATTTGTAATACGATATCTCATGCCCAGTGTCACCTTGTTTGAATTTAGGTTCTGAATGTACAGCAACATTTTTTTTGTATAATTAAGTTAGCAAAAGTCAGTGAACAAATTAAGAGAAGGACCCATTTATTCTCACACTAGCCTCATCATCTATGTTTTTTTTTAAATCAATAAAACATACACTGTCTTTATCACTTATAGTACAGATTACAGATAAGTATGTTACTATCTAAACACTTATAAACTATATCAACAAATTATTACAGCATTTCATCATGTACAGTTATGATGAAGACATTCACAAAGTTATGGATGAAGAGATCAGTGTCATAGATCATTCTATGGTTTCAAGTGTTTGGTGTGGTTTCAGAAGAAAGCACACCAAACTATTATTTAACTTTATTTGATTTCAGTGAATCAGCTGGTCAGGGTGGGGAAAAGTGTGCTGTTTGAAACACTGACACGGAATAATAATCTTATGGGTGAACAAAAAAAGTAGCTCTTAGGATAGACATCTGATAATGGGGGCATATGATGCTGATTTTTTCTCCCAGTATTCCAGGAGACGTGTCTGTTTGAATATTAAACAATAATCTGCAGGCTGAGGAGAAGCCATCACCTCTTGAGTAACAACATCAAAAACACGAATCTAAATAAAAATATGCTTTTTTTCAGAAATAACATATATCAGTATTACTTGGTTTGAAAGTACTGGTTTGAGATTAGAAGTTAAATAAAGAGTCAATCCCACTAAGAACAGTTACACAATAAAAAAAGTAGTGAGGAAAATAAATTGACAGCTCCACAAATGTATTTTAGAAATATAATGCCCTTATTTTTAGAGAATAATAAGTTATTCATTTATTTTTTTATTACTGTGCCAGACAGTCACACTGACACAAATCATCAGGAGACCTTAACAATAACCCCTCAGAGTCCAATACAGAGACCCCTTGCAACACAAAGCCACCAGAGGAGGAGCCCCCAGACCACAAATTGTTTTAGGCTCAGTTCAGTGTAATCACAGTCCATTCAACCTTTAAAACACAGAATGTATTTATGTATTAATGATTTACACAATATTTAAATCAGGTTTTTTTTTCTGTTTATGTAATTCTATAAGGTGTACAAAGCCTCGGATATTAAAAATCTAACAAACAAATAACCACTGCAGGCCTTCAAAATCAAACCAATCTAAGCTTAATTGAAGGAAGCAAAAACACATAAATCACTGGCACTTCAGATTCAGAATTGCGTTTATTGGCCATGTATATGTGCAAACACATACAAGGAATTTGGTTCTGGTAGATGGTGACTCTCAAGCACAGCATTAAAATCAACGATATGTAAACGACACACACACATACACACACATACACACACACATATTTATATACAGTTAAGCCCATAATTATTCATACCCCTGCCGAATTTTGACTTAAAGTTACTTTTGTTCAACAAGCAAGTTCTTTTTTGAGCAGAAATGACACAGGTGTCTCCCCAAAGATAATAAGATGATGTACAAGAGGCATCATTGTGGAAAAAAAATATTTCTCAGGTTTTATTTATATTTTAGCAAAAAGTATCATGTCCAGAATTATTCATACCCTTCTCAATAATCAATAGAAAAAAGCCTTTATTGGCTATTACAGCAATCAAACGCTTCCTATGATTGCAGACCAGCTTTTTGCATGTCTCCACAGGCATTTTTGCCCATTCATCTTTAGCAATGAGCTCCAAATCTTTCAGGTTGGAGGGTCTTCTTGTCATCACCCTGATCTTTAGCTCCCTCCACAGATTCTCAATTGGATTCAAGTCCGGACTCTGGCTAGGCCACTGCAAAACGTTAATGTTGTTGTCTGCTAACCATTTCTTCACCACGTTTGCTGTATGTTTTGGGTCATTGCCGTGCTAAAATGTCCACTGGTTCCCAAGGCCAAGTTTTTCTGCAGACTGCCTGATGTTGTTGTTGAGAATCTTCATGTATTGCTCTTTTTTCATGGTGCTGTTTACTGTGATTAGGTTCCATGGTCCATTGGCTAAAAAACACCCCCAAAGCATTAGGTTCCCACCACCATGTTTGACAGTGGGGATGGTGTTCTTTGGGTTGAAGGCTTCTCCATTTTTATGCCAAATGAAGGCAACATCATTGTGACCAAATAATTCAATTTTTGTTTCATCTGACCATAACACTGAAGACCAGAAATCTTCTTCTTTGTCCAGATGAGCATTTGCAAAGGCCAAATGAGCTTTTGCATGCCTTAGAAGTGCCTGGAGAAGTGGCGTTTTCCTTGGTCTGCATCCGTGGAACCCAACAGTGTCCGTTGGACTGTCTGCCTTGAGACATTGCCACCAGCAGAGCCCAGATTCACCAGAATGGCCTTGGTGGTGATCCTTGGATTCTTTTTCACCTCTCTCACTATTCTCCTGGCCAACACAGGTTTCACTTTTGGCTTCCGACAACGTCCTCTGAGATTTTCCACAGTGCGGAACATCTTGTATTTTTTAATAATACTTTGCACTGTAGCCACTGGAACTTGAAAACATTTGGATATGGCCTTGTAACCCATTCCTCACTTGTGAGCAGCCACAATGCACAGCTGCAGGTCCTCACTGAGTTCCTTTGTCTTAGCCATGAATGTCCACAGACCACCTGCAGAGAGCTGCTGTTTTTCACCTGCTGAGTTGATCAAAACAGCTATTTCCAATTAATCAGGGTAATTAGGATGCTTTAGAACAGCTTTGACTATTTTGAATGGTATGGAACTTTGGATTTTCCCAGAGACTGTGACAGTTTGTAAAGGGTATGAATAATTCTGGACATGATACTTTTTGCTCAAATGTAAATAAAAGCTGAGAAATATGTTTTTTCCACAATGATGCGTCTTGTACATCATCTTATTATCTTTTGTGAGACGCCTGTGTCATTTCCAGTCAAAAAATAACTTGCTAGTTGAATAAAAGTAACTTTAAGTCAAAATTTGCCAGGGGTATGAATAATTATGGGCTTAACTGTATATATAGAAAGAGAGATAGCGAGAGATAGATATGTATAGATATATAGATATACATTAACGTGCACACATGTACACATACATACACAAAGGCGTATAAACCGACCATAAATAACCTAAATCTAAATCTTATATACATAAAACACATGATTACAGAAATGAAATGAATACCAAGGAATGTACGTAAGCTGCAGCTGCAGTCTAGCAGTTTGAGCAGTGTGACAGGTCAACTGTTTAGGAGGGAGATGGCGAGGGGAAAGAAACTGTTCAAATCAAAAACACGAATCTATGTCGCGTGGTCCTGGTCTGCAGGCTTCTATATATTGCTGCCAGAGGGCAGCAGGTCAAAAAGTCTGTGTCCAGGGTGTGAGGGGTCTGTGATGATTTTCCCTGCCCATTTCCTGGTTCTTGAGAGGTACAGGTCCTGGATGGAGGGCAGGGGGGCGCCGATGATTTTTTCTGCTGCCTGTACAGTCCGCTGCAGTCTGCTCCTGTCCTGTTTAGTGGCTGCACCATACCAGACTGTGATGGAGGAGCACAGGACAGACTCAGTGACTGCAGTGTAGAGCTGGATCAGCAGCTCCTGTGGAAGGCTGCACTTCCCCAGTTGTCTCAAGAAATACATCCTCTGCTGTGTCTTTTTGGGGATGGAAGAGATGTTAGTCTCCCACTTCAGGTCCTGGGAGATGGTGGTACCCAGGAACTTGAAGATCTCCACAGTCAACATGGGGCTGTCTGATACGATGAGGGGGAGCAGTGTTGAGGGATGTCTCCTGAAGTCCACTGTCATCTCTACAGTCTTAAGCGTGTTCAGCTCCAGATCGTGCTGACTGGACCGGAGTATCAGCCGCTCAACTTCCTGCCGGTATGCAGACTCATCACCATACTGAATGATGGTGGTGTCATCTACAAACTTTAGGAGTTTAACAGCCGAGTTCTTGGAGGTGCAGTCATTGGTGTAGAGAAGGAACAATACTGGTGACAGGACACGCCCTTGAGAGGCACCAATACTGAGGGACCGAGTATCAGAGGTGATCTCCCCCAACCTCACTTGCTGCTTCCTGTCTGTCAGGAAGCTGATGATCCACTGACAGGTAGCTGGTGACACGCTGAGCTGGGAGAATTTGGAGGAGAGACTTTCAGGCACAATGCTATTAAAGGCCGAAATAAGTAACAGGACCCTGGCATAAATTCCCGGGCGGTCGAGATGTTGCAGGATGTAATGCAGCCCCGTGTTCACTGCATCATCCACCGACCTGTTTGCCTGGTAGTCAAATTGCAGGGGATCCAACTGGTGGCCTGTAATGTCCTTCAGATGGGCTAACACCAGGCGTTCAAAGGATTTCATGACCACAGACGTCAAGGCGACAGGTGTGTAATCATTCAGTCCTGTAATGGTGGGTTTCTTGGGGCCCCGGATGATGGCAGAGCATTTGAAGCAGGAGGGGACTTCACACAGCTCCAAGGATCTGTTGAAGATGTGGGTAAAGATGGGAGCCAGCTGTTCAGCACAGGTTTTGAGGCAGGAGGGTGAAACACCGTCTGGTCCGGAGGCTTTCCTGGGGTTCTGTTTCTGAAACAGTTCACCTGCATCCTGAGTGAGTTCCAGGCAGGAGGAAAGGGGGGTGAGAGGTGTGATGGTGGTCGTTAAATCTGGATTGGGGAGGGTGATGGTGGTCGTTGAGTCTGGATTGGGGACGGTGAGGGGGGAGGGGGGAAGGGGGAGAGGTGTGTTGGGGGTCAATATCTGAAACAATGTCTCTGGGGGAGGGGTGAGTAAGAAGTGGTGGTCTGTCCGTCTCAGACTTGCAGTAGAATGTATTCAGCTCGTCTGCCAGGTCTTTGTTTGCTTCAGCAGTGGGTGGGGGGCGTCTGTAGCTGGTGATTTCCCGCAGGCCCCTCAACACTGACGCAGGGTCGTTGGCTGAGAGCCGTTCTTCCAGCTTCTGGGAGTAGGTCCTTTTAGCCGCTTTGATCTCCCTGGTCAGTGTGTTCCTGGCCTGCTTGTACAGGGCCCTGTCACCACTTCTGTAGGCGTTCTCCTTGGCCTTACAAAGATGTTGGAGTTTAGGAGTGAACCATGGTTTATTGTTGTTGTATTGCATACAAAGAAATAAAAGAAAAAAGAACCTGTCATGCATAATTTGCAGTGCTGTATTCAGCAGCTGAAGTTGGATGTAAAGACCTGGAAAGGGTATTTTTGGTGCAGATGTCCATTAGTTGTTGCGTGTACTTGAACATTTATATTTGGTGATACAGAACAGGAGAAAGTATAAATGGAGTAATGTTTTCTAAAGTGTCAGATAATTTCAAATGAAACATTTCTATCAGATCAGCAAATATCAAAAAACACAGAAACTGTTCCTGTGCAGTTTGTCACACAGTGCGTCTGCCAGCTAAAGTTACAGCTGCTGTATTTCCCAGAGAGAGAAAATAATGAGAATTCTGTTTCTCTCTCAGAAGTCAAGCAAACATTTTGGGAACCCCCCCACCCCCCAAAAAAGTATTTTAGACAGAAATTTAAATAACCCTTAATTATTTGTCACGCTTTCATTATTAATGTTTACCTACAGTACCTGAATGTTAATAACAGTCTAGTTGCAAATCTCTGAGAGGAGGAGTTCATGAAAAAACACAAATTTTATTTCTGGGAGTCTATTCTTTATTCATTGTTTCTATGGTAAGAAAATTTGCTGTCCTTGAAAAATGAAAACAATGGTGAACTTTTTTTCTTTTTTTCTTTTTCCTGCTGTTTCTTTTCAGCAGGAAATAAATCAATTTTGAACAAAAAAGACTTTTATGGACTCTGTGTTTAAAATGATAAAATGTAAGGAAGGATTACTGTTTTTAACTCTCTGCATGGTAGGTGAAGATATTCTTTTTTGTTAATCTAAAATATTGCAGCCTATGTTTTTGAGTTTTGCAAATGTTTTTTTTTTCTTAATTGACAAATGTTAATGGTTAGACTGGTTAGAATCAGTTCAGGACAGAAGTAAAAACTCACAGTGGACTTTCCCAATAACAATAAACATAAAACACATCAGTTAACGCATTAACTGATTGTACATTTGCAGCAACATAACAATCTGTTTGTGAAGTAGCAGGAGACAAAACAAACAAACAAACAGAAATAAATAAATAACAATCTCTTCATTTTGTCCTTGACTCCTTTCAATGCTCATAAAGACAGCAAACAAAAGAAAAAGTTGTCTCACAATTCAACTGTTAACAAAGAGATGTGGGCATGAACACAGACTGATCTGCGCAGCCTGTGGATTCATATTCAGCAACTACTCTATGCTCTGTGTCAGACAGGCTCCTGGAAAAAGGACCGGGATGGATTGGTGTATAGGGACTTTGTGTTTTCCTACTACTCCAGACATGATTCCAGCAGTAAACTCTATCTACAGATGAACAGTTTGAAGACCGTGTTTCCCTCTGAGAATAAAAAAAGACCTAGCGGAGAGTGAAGATGTCACGTATCCTATCTGGTTATAGCTCAGTGAGTTGCAGTACTGGCTGAATATGACAGAGAGGAGGAAGAGCCATCGAGTGGATTGGGTAAATGGGCACAGGCAGTCTTCAAAAACGTCCTTTTGTAATTTGAATTCTAAGTTTTAATATTAATTTTTAATATTAATTAATTTCAATATTTTGTTAAAAGATGCAAAAGCCCTTTACTAACATACACACACACTGCAATATAAACAGGTCTGTGAGACACAAACTACAGTATGCTCACACTCACACACGTACTTGAACCTGAAAACTATTCACAAGACCATAATGTTAATCCTAAGCTTTTCTTACTGTCTGCATTGCGATTAATATACATATTTTTTTTTTAATTTCACTGAGAGAAACCGAAATGCAATTGTTTCTGAGTGTAATGATAGTAAATAAATTATAGTAATTAATCTCAATTGTAAAGAGCAATTATAGAATACAATAATGAAATGTTTACAGTGAGCACCAGCATTAAAAAAGTCAACCTTTTGTAGCTGGTACCTGTAACCTAATAAAGGTTTTGTGTTTGTAAAACAAGAGCATTATTACAATGAAAAAAAAAAAAAAAAAAAAACTGTGAGGAGGAGTCAATGCAAAACCTGGATGTCTTAAACCTACTTTAGCTGCAGAGGGGTTGACAGAGACAATTGTTCACACAGTTTAACATGATGGCCATAAAAACAGGAATGCTTCTTTTTATTGCTTTATGGGCAGGTGAGACCTTTCACTGATGCTGAATCAAATTTGTCTTTCAAGAATAAACAATTTACAGCATGTAACTATTGTCCTGTTCTGACAGGTGTTGATGGTCAGACTCTGACAGAATCTGAACCAGTGGTTAAAAGACCTGGAGAATCCCACAGACTGACCTGTACAGCCTCTGGATTCACATTTAGTAGCTATGGTATGGCCTGGGTCAGACAGGCTCCTGGAAAAGGACCGGAGTGGATTACTTATATCAGCACTTCAAGTAATAGTTATGCTACATCTTATTCCCAGTCATTCCGGGATAGATTCACCATCTCCAGAGATGATTCCAGCAGTAAAGTCTATCTACAGATGAACAGCTTGAAGACTGAGGACTCAGCAGTTTATTACTGTGCCCGACAGACACAGTGAGAGAAAGCAATAGAAATGCCATACAAAAAATACTTCCTCTTTTTCCTAACTCCAGTGAATATTTGGTAACTCAGGGCCTTTTTCCTACATTTTTAAATAATGATTGTAAAAATGTCATTATTATTAGTAATACAATGTCTCTTGCCCAATGTCACCTCGCTTGAATTTAGGGTCCAAATATACAGCAATAATTTTGATGTATGGTTAAGTTAGGAAAAGTCAGTGAAGAAATTAAACCAGATATGTTTACCAGTTTAGAGAAGGTCCCATTAAACTCACACTAGCTTCATCATCAAAACAGGGAGAGTTTGGCACGCCCATTAAAAGACAATATAAACACAATTTCTAACAAATTAAAAAAGAAGAACGTATATGCTTTTAAAAAATAAATTTAACATACACTGTCATTATCACTTATAGTATAGATTACTGATAAATATGTCACTATCTAAACACTTATAAGCAATCAAGCAATAAATTATTACAGAATTTTATCATGTACAGTTGTGATGAAGACATTCACAAAGTTATAGATGAAGTGTCATGGATCATTCTACATTTGCAAAGTTATGGTGTGGTTTCAGAAGAGCTTGTCTGTAACTATTATTTGATTTCAGTGAGTCAGTTGGTCAGGGTGTAGAGAAGTGTGCTGTTTGAATATTAAACAATAATCTGCAGGCTGAAGACAATCCATCACCTCTTGAGTAACAACATCAAAAGCATGAATCTAAATAAAATAAGCTAATTTTCTTTCATTTCAAAATAAAATATATCGCTATTACTTGGTTCGAAAGAACTGGCTTGAGATTAGAAGTTTAAATAAACAGTGAATCCCACTGAGAACAGTTACAAAATACCAAAAGTAGTGAGGACAATAAATTGACAGCTCCACAAACTTATTTTTAGAAATACTACACATAAGAGACACACTGAGAGAGAGTTCAATACAAAACATACTTCCTCTATTCATCATCACCAGGGAATATTTCGTAAATTGAAGCATTCTTTCCCATAATAAGACATTTTACTTTTAAATGTTCACTTCCAACACATCATCAAAGAAGAAATAGTATTTGTTAAACAATAAAACATACAGATCCTGACAGTCGTGGTGAAGAAGAGCTCTTGAACAATTAGTTTTAATAATTAAACATGAAACAACCATAAAAACTATAAAAACCTTTATGTACCAATCGATTTGGGACAGTTTCCACAAGGGAAAAGTGAACGGTCAAAACCTGTCTCACTTTGGAGCTCTGTAAAAATGTAGACATAACGTAGGGTAAAAATTCAGACCTGTGACAATGTGAAACTTTAGTAAGTGTATAAAACTATATGTATCAGTGTGGGAACGTAGAACCAACTACTGCAGTTTAAACTAAGCATCAGAATAAGGAAGAAAGATGATGACTGAACGTGCATGGTTGTTGATGTTAGATGGTTTGAGTGAGTTTTTCAGATACTGTTGATGTGCTGGGTTTTTCCCACAAAGCCATCTTTAGTGTTTAAATTACATGGTCTGAAGAAGGAAAAAAATATCTAGTGAGCAGATTATTTAGTATAAGATACAACAGTATTACTTCTTTTACAAGGATTGTTTCAGAAGGCAATGTGAAGTAAATCCCAGAGAGAACGCTTACTCAGTAAAAAAAGTTGGAATGAGACTAATACTGTTTATACTGTTTGTCAATAGTGTTTATGTCTTATGTGAAGATTATTAAACAAAGCTAAAAGAGACTGTTCACAACATTGTATGCCATGGGTAACTGAGTTTTTTTGAATAACAAACAGCTCCTGTAGAGGGAGGTCTATGCAAAGTTTAGCTTCTTTATCAACATGTTACAAACAACTCTCATTTAGTTTGTTACAGAACAATCTGCAGGACATTTTTTAACCATACAAATAATCAAGTGTTCTAAATTATGGAATATATGATTCTTTGGAGTTTATTATTCATTTGTTTTCTCCAAGGTAGGAAAATTATTTATTGTTTATAATATGAAGACAAGTCTGATTCATAATGACCAAACCTTTTTGTTTGTTTGTTTGTTTTTTGTTTTTTTTACTTACAGGAGTTTGGAGTGAGATCAAACTGGAGCAGTCTGCCTCTGAGGTGAAACGACCCGGAGAGAGAGTGAAGATGTTATGTACCCTTTCTGGTTATAGTCTGACAAGCTACGATATAGTTTGGATACGGCAGAGGCCAGGCAGAGCTCTGGAGTGGATTGGATATATGAGCACTGGCGATAATTATCCTGACTATGCCAGTTCTTTTCAAAGTCGTTTCATCATCACTGAAGAAGACTCCAGCAGCAGACAGTATCTTGAGATCACAAGTCTGACAGCTGAAGATTCAGCTGTTTACTTCTGTGCCCGAGCAAGCACAGTGACACACAACAGAGGAACAGCTGTACAAAAACACTGAAACAGCCATGTGACTTAGATGACTTTGAAGTTTCCCTTGACATGCAGTAAATAAATAAATAAAATAATAAATTAACAAATTAAAAAAACTCTCTCTATATATCCTTTTACTGTAAGAAAATGCGATTGTATTAATTATGCAACTAATGCTAAATTGACAGGGTAAAAGGGACAGTTGAATTTAAGCAATAGCCTGAAAAAAGACAGGATAATTTTGAGAAGTAAAATGATTAACTGATGTGTGTGGGAGGTGTCTGGATGACCCTCTTTGTTCGATTAAGATGTATTCCTTATTTTATTTGCCTTTATTTTCTCTTTTTGCATCTGTTAACGGGACCCATATACTTTTGTAGACCGATATACTTATAAATCATTAATTAACTGACAGTAAGCTGTTAAATGTGTCACTTATATAAAGCAGAAGATGCCAGCCCAGTTATCCCAGAGAAATGTGAACACTGACCTGTTCAGTTTCTGGATCGTTGTTTCATTGATGTGTTGTATATGAATGAGTTATAAAATCTAAATATCATGTGCATTTTCCACTCAGCCTCAAATGAGCACTTCTAATTAATAAAAATGATTTTTCATATGTGTGATTTTGTGCAAACGCACTGGCCTCTTCTATTATACAGCTTATAAAATCTGTGGAGTTCACAGGACATCCAAAAACTATATTTTTGGATTTCTTACTGCTGTTGGCAGCTGGATATGAACAGCTGACACATCCAGCCTCTGTGACTGTGCAGCCAGGTCATCACCTGACTATCATCTGTCAGGCCTCTTATTCTGTTAATGATTACTACACAGCTTGGACCAGAAAGGCAAGATGAGATGGTCTAGAGACAAGGTTTCATCTTGAGTATATTAAACTGTAATTAACAACAAAAAATCACAGAGTCCTCCATCATTGTTCATTGTTTTGTTTATGCTGCATTTTTATTTTTTGCAAACAATAATTACTGGGTAATGTTAATGATAAATATTCTGACAATGATGATAAAATTATAAATCAATCAATGAAAAAACTATATTTTAAAGAACATTTGTTTTTGCGCAGAATCCAAGGACACCAAAACAATCAAAAAAATTAGCCAGTTTGAATGACAAAATACCACGTAAACTGAACTACAGCTGTCAGTGAAGTTTGTTTGTATTTTTGTCATTTTGGCTCTTGTCCCAGCAGCTGTTTTATCCCACTGTATTTTATCCAAACTTGCCAATCAGTCCAGGCAGACTTGACATTTTATAAAAAGTAAATGATCCTCTTTAAGCCACAATTTTAGGCTGCAACAAATAAGTAGAGAAGTACGATAATATAGAGATGAATTAATGAATGAAAATCATTTTGAAGCTTTGTCTAAGGAATGTGTTATTGAAAGTAGAAAGTGGGTTTTAACATGCCAAAATATGTTGAAAACATGCTTTAATGTAAGCAGTAATCCTGGAAAAAGGTCTCCATTTGTTCTTATTATTGTTATTGCAATGTCTTTTTATTGATTTTTTTTTCTTATTTCTGATGAATTCTTTATAAGCGTATTCTTTTTCAGTGAATGAACACTGAAAATCCTCTGATACCTTTTTTTAAAAATTGTGTTAATGCTAAAATTAAATCTTTGGTGTTAAAATTAGTGACTTGTTTTACTGCTATTACAATTGTATGATCAATCAAGTTAAAGTATTTTTTATGCTTGGTTCGCTCCAGTTAGAATTAAAGTTTCTAGTTATGAGTTATGTATTTGACTCTATGCAAACGCGTTGTCTTCCTGTATCATTCAGCTATAAAAACTTGACAGACTGCAGAGGAGAGTTTATGTGAAAGAACATGTATCAAAAAATGTTTTCTTTAGCTCTGTTATTGCTCTTAGCAGCTGGAAGTAAGAATGTTTTTTGTTTCTTTGTTTGTCTTTTGTTTGTTATATAATTATATAAATGTTCAAAGAATAAATATTTCCTTTTACAACAGATGTGAAGTGTGAACAGCTGACACAGCCAGCCTCTTTGACTGTGCGGCCAGGTCAACCTCTGACCATCACCTGTCAGGTCTCTTATTCTGTGAGCAGCTATTGGACTCACTGGGTCAGACAGCCTGCAGGAAAAGGACTGGAATGGATTGGAATGGGACGTACTGGACAGACAACATACTACAAAGATTCACTCAGAAACAAGTTCAGTATTTCCACAGACTCTTCCAGCAACAGAGTGACCCTAAGTGGACAGAATCTGCAACCTGAAGACACAGCTGTGTATTACTGTGCCAGAGAGTCACAGTAACACAAAGCATCAGCAGACCTGAACAAAAACCCTCCAGTGCCTGAACAACTGAAACCACAAGAGGAGCCCATCGACTACTGTTGCTTTTAAATGCCAGTTCACGGTTAAAGAGGGAAACTCTGATATGTTGATGATGATTATTATTATTATTAAGAATAATAATAAAGATAATGCATTTTTTTTATTTCTCCAGGATAAGTTTACATTGAATATGACCAAAATATATCCAGCATATTCTCTTCCAGGGCATGAAATACCATTATTCTAATAGAAGCTACATATAGTCTCAAAAACTGCTTAATAATTGTTCTATTTTAGTTGGATGCCTGTGTGGTAACAGCTTTTCACTTTTACTTACTCACTAGACATATAACACTGTTTGTGTTATGTATCAAGCTTGTGCCATAATGCAGCCCATCAAAACATTAATTCACATACTAAGAAATGTCTTTATTATAAGGACCTGAACACATAACACTATTTCAATCATGAGTGATGACTTGGAAGAATTGAACATGATTTATTGAATTAGAGAAGTTAATGTATTTGGCGATTAGACTCAAATGACCCATCATGGCAGAATGGAATCCCAGCAATGATAGGATTTAGGACAGGACCCCCCGGAGTCGAGACGCTATTGATGGTGGTGACGATGAAGACTGAGGCTTGAATGGAGCTCTGGCTGAGGTCTCTGAGGCGTAGTTGGTGAGGAGGTGGGTTGCAGGAAAGAGAGAGAGAATGATGGAGAGCATAGATTTAAACCACGTGAAGATTGAGGCTGATTGTCTCTGAGAAGGCGGTGAGTAGATGATTGGACTAGAATAATGACAGTAGTATTGAGGTTGACAGTGTGGGAAAGCAGCAGTCATGTAAAGAACTGAAAAGGAGTTGAATACCCAGGAAAGCAGGCAGATGAGTGATTGTAGATCTTCCTTATTGAACTTATGCATAAGCTTCATGGAGAAGAGTATAACCCATAATCCAAATAGTTAAGCTAAAGACAGGTAACAGTGCAGCGAATAATCAAAAAAGCAGGGAACAGGTTAAAGACGAAGTTGATGAAACCATGCAAACTATAATACATAAGAGTATAATTTGGAAGACTGTACTGCACTGTACATGATTATACAACAAACAAGAAAACAAGGAATATTGAGAAATGCATGAAAAGCTTGAATGAAAGGAGACAAGTTTGTATGACACATCTGAGGTGAGGAAACATCTTTTCTTAGGCGGCATCACTTTATTATTAGATAATGTGACATGAAGCACAGCTACTCCATTTAAAGTTTGAGTCCAGCAGCTGGCTGAATCTTTCTGGTTTGAGAGTTTGGATGTTCTCTGTGAACTTCCGGTACTTTGGCTTCCTCTCTTAGTCCAAAGACACTCTTGTTAGGTTAACAGACAGGGTGTCATATTGTAGAGTATTTACAAGTGAGGACACAAAATGCAGGATCCTAACCCTAACTCAAAAAGGTGAGCCTTTTATTTTGGCTGAAAAAAAGTCCAGCCCAAAATATAACAGATTGTAACACAATGCGACAAATCCAGGCAACACAGAGAAACACATATGAAAACAGATAGGGTAGGAAAACAATACAACTGTCATGGTTTTTGGTTTTGATCCAGTGTTTTGAGTTAGTGGATTTTCTGGTTTTTGTTCATTATGAATTTTACGGTCGGTTAACGTTTATATTGTTTGTTGCTGTCATTTCCTCTTTATATTTAATCTTGTTCTGTTTTACATTGTGTCAGACTAATTCCTCCCTGTGTGTTCCCCGTCCTCTTGTGTCTCTCCTGTGTTAGTTATTGGTGTTTCTCTGTAAAGTCAGCCTTGTCTCCATGTTTTAGCTCTTTTGCACATAAATCTATTTAATACTTCAATTTTTTGTCTCCATTTATTTATTCATGCTATTTGTATTTAATCTATTTGTACATATTAACCAGCATCTACGTGTGGAAAGCAGAGAGAAATGCTTTTTCTTTGCACACATGACAATAAACGCTTTGAATAATTAAATCTTGAATGCTAGTTTGTCTGTTTCCCCAGTCGGGTCTCTGTGAGGTCTATCATGTCTGTTTATGAATGTCAAGCTTGGTCTCGCTCTCTCTGCCTCTGTCTCTCTCTCGTCCCTCACTCTCTAGCTCGCTCTCTTTCATCTCTAGCTCCCTGGCTCTCTCTATCATTCCACTCTGCCATATCTATTTGCCGTATGTTTGTTATACTGTTCCCACATCAAGTTGTGTGCCCTAGTCTGTGTATCCGTGTGTTTCCTGTCTTATTTTGCCTCTTGTGCTTTGTGTTCAATTTGGCTTCCCCTGTCTCATCAGTCACATTTATGTCAGCTGTGTTTTCACCTGTGGCCTGATCCCTAATTAACCCTTCTGTGTTTGTATTATCTGCATCTCCCTCATCCCTCAATGCTGTGTATTCTGCCAGCCTAGTGTCTTCCCAGTTTTAGTTTTGTTATGTGTGAACTTGCAATAAAGCTGCCTTTAAGTTTAGTTTTCCTGTATGTCCTGTATTTTTGGGTCATATTGTGCCTGCCTCACACAGCAACAAACAAAAAATATAAACAAAAAAATAAACAAAAAAGACAAAAATTTACAAGGAATAACTTATGTAAAAGAAACACAATTAATAATTTTCATAACTGATCTGAGTTTGATATTTAAATTATACACAAACTACATATTCAGAGTATCTGTGATATGTACTGTACAGTTATCACCTTCCTATGAGGAGGAGTCAATGCAAAATTTCAAAACTCATCAAGTCTACTTAACTGACTGCAGGGAGAACAGTAGCAATCAAGCAATTCAACACGATGGACTACAGGACAGGGCTGCTTCTGTTTACTCTCTACTGGGCAGGTGAAGATTTTCTCTTCTTTTCAACTTCAATATGCATAAATAATATTTTTTTTTCCGACACAAATTAATTTACATAATTTTTGAAAACCAGGTGTCAATGGTCAGACTCTGACAGAATCTGAACCAGTTACTAAAAGGCCTGAAGAGTCCCACAGATTGACCTGCACAGTCTCTGGATTCACACTCAGCAGCTACGCTATGGCCTGGATTAGACAGGCTCCTGGAAAAGGACTAGAGTGGATTGCTTATATAGGCACTTCTAGTTCTCCTATCCGTTACTCCCAGTCAGTCCAGGGTAGATTCACCATCTCCAGAGATGATTCCAGCAGTAAAATCTATCTACAGATGAACAGCTTGAAGACTGAAGACACAGCAGTTTATTACTGTGCCCGATGAAGCACAGTGCAAGACAGCAATAGAAATGCCATACAAAAACTACTTCCTCTATTTACTTTCACCACTGGGAACATTTAACAATTTCCGTGTTACTATCCTGCATTTCAGCTTCTTTGAGTAGTGCAGCAAATTACTGCAATTTTAACCAATGCTTAACATTTCAATACTGGTAGATTTTTCTACCTTTGTGTTTTCTCATTTAAAGATAACCGTTCATCTTGTTTATTTCCAGCCTGTGATGTGGGGATGAGGAGGAGGTGGGTTGCATGAATGAGAGTCTAAAAGGGAGAATGACGAGAGCACTGAGATTTAAACCACATTAAGCAGAGGCTGATTTGCTCAAAGAAGGAGGACAAGAAGATGATTGGACTAGAAAAATGACAGCATTGAGATTGACAGCATTTTAAAATAAAGCTAATTTTCTTCATAAAGGACCAACCGCTTCACCTGAATAGAAGCTATTTAAAAAGACCAATTGTCACTGTCACTGTAGTGGCAGACTATGTGTTTTTATGAGGACCCAAATGCAGACCACAAGAGTTTCTCACTTGTTAGAAACAGTTTCAAAACCCTAACAAAGTTGTTAAAAAGGACAAAATGGCAAAAGGAGTAAAAGCAGGGCAGCCATGCTGGTTAATAGCATCAATAGCTTAAGATGAATATGACTGCAGTATTATTTTCACTCTTTAGTATAATAATCAAATATGATTATCTGATGAAGTCAGAAGAAGGAGCAAGAGAGATCAGTTTAGTTCAGCTTTAATCATTTTCCCTGTAGGTGTTATGCTGGATAGTTGGATATTGTAAAGACCTTAAAGTGGATTTATTTTAGTAACGTGCGTGTTTCTGAATAAACACTGAACAATCAGATAAGTGATCCATGGAGATAACAATGATTTTTTTAACATGATGGACTGTAAGACAGGGCAGCAATGTCTTCAAGTCTCTTTTTGGGAAGTGAAGCTTTCTTTGACGTTTATTTAACATGATCTGGTCTGTCCTGTTATGTTTGCATGTGTTCAGTGTCAGACAGAATCTCAACCAACAGTTTCAAAACTCTAACAAAGTTGTTAAAATGACTTGACTTGAAAGCAGGACAGCTGTACTGACAGCAGTCTCTAAATCTGTTTGCTTCATCACTGGTTTTCTTTAGGTGGGCACCACTTTTTGCACAATTTTAGTAGTAAAGAATTTGGAGAGATTAAAAAAAACAAAAAGAAAACTAAATAAATACATTTTAAAAAGTTTTTTTTAAGTTAATAGCATCAATAGCTCAATATGAATATGACTGTAGCTATTATTTTTACTCCTTAGTATAATAATCAAATATGATTGTCTGATAAAGTCAGATGAAAAGGAAAGAGAGATCAATTCAGTTCAACTTTAACCATTTTCCCTGTAGCTGTTATGCTGGATAGTTGCATATTGATAAGACCTTCAGGTGGATTTATTTGAGTGAGTGTTTCTGAATAATCAGATCAGTGATCCATGGAGATAACAATTATTTTTGCTTCCACTAGTGTGTTTAGTATCTGTCTCATCAGGCTATATTTGCAGTCTGGACACTCATTGGATGTCACCTGTCTGAGCTCAGATTTTTTCTGTTATAACAGCAACTGGTTAAAAAGAGATTATTTACTTCTTTCTTGCAAGATAAGAATAAATATATAAAAATAACGAACATTTCCTAGATCCTATACAAACACTATTCATTAATACAACTCTCAGTATTGTTATGAAAATGAAATTTGGATATTAGAGATTTTAGGACTGGTTGTGTGTTCTTCACCAGAGGTTCTATATCAACAGTATCTTAGCTTTCCTGCATTTGTATAGCGCTTTACACTACATTCAGTCATCCACCCATTCACACACACATTCACACTGGATAGACACCTTTGATGCTGTGTCTGTAATCTACTGAGGCCCGATCTTCCAGTTTTGGGGTTAATGTTCCTACATTCAGATAACTTTATTAATCGCAAAAAAGGCAATTTCTTCTGCTGCTTACCCTCACAAACTACTCACACAATCAAACTCACACAGCCTACCAAGGTTCAAAATAAATCATTAGCAGTAAACAGTAAATTTCAGAACCCATTCTGAAACATTACTGTAAATATAACTGAGAAGGCAGAAAAATCCATGTCTTGTTCAAAATATTGAAGAGTTGCCTCAAGATCCCGTGACGAGATTGTTTTACTGTAACAAACACAACAGAACGATTAAACAATGAATTCTTATATAATAATAAACACATAGTATAATGATGAGAAATTTTTCACCACCACTTATCCATATATCCACACAAATACGGTATTCAGCAGAATAAGTTGTGAGAGAAAGCAAATGGTAACACTATTCTTTTAAGATTTACAAATACTGTTTATGTCTTATGTACAGATTAACACTAGACACACAGCTCATAATCTTATATGATTTTATCTGCTTTCCAACATAGTTAAGTTGTGTGACTGAGTTTTTGAATACCAAATTCCTCCTGTAGAGGGAGGTCTATGCAAAGTTTTGCCTGCTTATAAACACATCAGAGCCATTTCTCATTTAATTTGTGACAGAACATCTTGAGAATATTTTTACCAAAACAAAAGTGTCCTTAATCATGGAATATATGACTTCTTGGAGCCACCCACTGACCCAGCCCGCTGAAACCACTGCCTCTGCAGCTGAATAACAGCCCACACCCCACCACATATATTTTTATCAGTCTGTTATGTTCTGTTGTATGTTTATTACATTAAAAAAAAGTGGAGCTGTATCTCAGGGTATGTTAGAATTTTTAGTCAACTCAAGCCTGTTTAAACATCTCCAGAGACAACAGCAAAAAATGTGTATCTGGAGATAAACGGTTTGAAAAATGAAGATTCTATTTGTTACTGTGCTCGAGGGTCACAGTGGCTGGACTGAACACAGTGACTCCGATCATGGACTCATTTAAAGGGTGATTAAAACATCCGGCACATACTTAGAACATCCTTACTTTGTCTTCCACAAAAATACACTTGTTATAACTGTTCTTACAGGCAATCTTACATATTACTATTTACTATTAACTTAATGATTTACAATATTTAGATGATACCAATTGAGTCACAATTTTATATTTATTTGAGAAGGACTTGGGTAGAGTACAGCAGGTATCTGAGAGTGTGTGTGTGTAACAGCAGTCTAATATAAGATTAACTGAAATAACTCTTATAGTCCCTTTTCACCTCACTGCTTGAACTTAAAATACAATGCAAAGTAACAACAGTAAAAAGAAGTCACCTTTCATAATGTATGTCTTACATCTGAGTGAGCAATGAAATTAGAATCTAATAGGGTAATTTTCCTTGCATGGTTTCATGTTGTTTGAATAGGCAGTTTTTTTCACCAGGCTTCAGTTAGACACTAATGAATGCTTTATGCATTTGTATGCAAATTCATTGACTTCTTCTGTTATGCAGGTATAAAAGCTTCACATCAGACTGTGTTGCGGAGTTCACGTCATGACACGTTCATCAAAAAACATGTTTTCTGTAGCTCTGTTATTGCTCTTAGCCACTTCGTGTGAGTCTTTTTTTTTTTTTAACATTCACAGTATTTGTTTTGTAATATAAACAATTTGTCACAAATTTGTCACAAATCTTTTTTTTTTTTTTTTTAACAGGTGTGAAGTGTGAACAGCTGACACAGCCAGCCTCAGAGACTGTGCAGCCAGGTCAACATCTGACCATCACCTGTCAGGTCTCTTATTCTGTGGGCAGCTACTACACAGCTTGGATCAGACGGCCTGCAGGGAAAGGACTGGAGTGGATTGGGATGGCAGCTGGATCTACAACATACTACAAAGATTCACTTAAAAGCAAGTTCAGCATTTCCACAGATTCCTCCAACAACAGAGTGACATTAAGTGGGCAGAATATGCAGCCTGAAGACACTGCTGTGTATTACTGTGCCAGATACCCACATTAACAAAAACAATCAGCAGCTCTCTACAAAAACCCCTCAGAGCCTCAACACTTAAATTCACCAGAGGAGGAGCCCCCAGGCCGCTTATTATGTTTTGACATAGATGATTGTTAGAGGAAGAGGCAGTCGATGAGAAAAAGAAAATCACTTGTAAAAATATACATTAAAAACACAAAAACTAAAAATATCTTTTTAGGTCTTAACTTCAGAATGCAACAAATAAATAAACAAGGTAAGGTTATAAGGAGTTAAATAAATCAGTGGCACAATTCTGGTGGAGGGTCTTTAGTTTCCATTTGTTGTCACTTTGCTCACAACATCTAGCCTAGTTTAGTTGGTCCACTAATTTTCTTCACTGTCTTATGCATGTCAATGTTCCTTCAATTCCTGCTGTTTTATGTTTTTTGTCTTTGTGCCTTTTAGACTCTCATGTCTGTGACCCTTTGACTCCCCATTTTAACCTCATCCTGAGCTTTATTCAGTTATTCATTGTTTATTATTCTGCATCTGGTTCAACTTCACATCAGCATATAGACTCTGGAGTTCTGTTTTACTTCCTACCAGTCTTGAGACTCAGCTTGCATGTTCTCCAAATGTTTTTTTGACTTCTCACCAGGTAACCGGCTTCCCCCCATGGCCCAAAGCCACAGAATTAGTGATGTCAGGTTAATTGGCAATTCTTAATTGAATTTGAGTACAAATGTCTGTCTGTGTTAGTCCTGTGACAGAAAGACAACACATCTCACCCAGTGCCAGCTAGTATAGGCTCCAGCCCTCTTGCAACCCTGAACTGGACAAGAAGAAGAAGAAGAAGACGGATGGTTTGAAGGCTGGATGTGTTCTCCTTTTTTGGTTTTAGTAGGAAATCTGGCTGTTGCATTTTTTGGAAAAAAATACCAACTTTTCCCAAATTCTAAATAAAACATATCCATCTAAGTCTCTGTTTTACAATTAAAGTTTAAACTCTCATGATGTCAAATTTAGATTTTCAGAAAGAAAAAAAGTCGCTGTCAAATCAAACTTCACTGTTTTATACTTTGTCAGTTCCCCAATGTTTTTTTCTCAAAAATACTGGTTACACTAAAATATAAAATATATTTTAGTGTAACCTGCTCTACTATATTTATATATATTATATTTTAATTTTTGCAAAAATTTCCTCCTATAAAGACAAAAATAAAAATTCTTAATAAAATGTAAAGTGTGAGGTTACATATTAGAAACAGTGAGATGCTTTTTCTTTAAATCAATCAATGGAATTTCTTTTTTTACAGATTTCCATAAAATTCTTTTGTTCTTATTTTGTCATTTTCTTTGTGTGTAATGTGAGGCTTAAAGCTGGTTATGTAATTAATTTTTTACCAGTTGTTACTTGAATAATGAGAGCCAAGAACTAACAGTAAGTAGCAAAAGTCTGTACATGTTTTAATATTTCACTCTAACTCCTATGGTCATTTCTCTATACTAAGTTTAGGTTTAGACAATATATTTCATTGAAAAAAGGCAGGTTTACATTTTGCACTTCTGTTTCCTGCTTATTACACAGAAACTACCACAGGTAATTGAGTGGTAATGGTTTGAAAATTACTCCATTATTACGTTCTTGTTTCTGCCTTGTTACCCTACTTTCCCCATTATTATGGAGCTAGAATAGAAAGTGCAACACAAATCCTGTCAGAAGCAGTTGATTCCTTTCTGTGAGGAGGAGTCGAAAATTCAAATACAAAAACTCAACTTCTACTTAACTGAGGGTTGAAAGGAACATTCAACACTCAGCTCACACAATGGCTTATAGGGCGGGGCTGCTGATTTTAACTATCTGCTGGGCAGGTGAAAATGTTCTTTCATGTTGTAAAGTTTATATTACAGTGTATATGTATTCTCTCTCTCTCTCTCTCTCTCTCTCTCTCTCTCTCTCTCTCCCTAATACATTTCTTTTTTCATTTGGGCAGGTGTTGATGGTCAGACTCTGACACAGTCTGAACCAGTGGTCAAAAACCCTGGTAATTCACACAGACTGACATGTACAGCATCTGGATTCACATTCAGCAGCTACTGGATGCACTGGATCAGACAGGCTCCTGGAAAAGGACTGGAATGGATTGCTATTATACGCTCTTCAAGTTATAGTTATGCTACGTTTTATTCCCAGTCAGTCCAGGGTAGATTCACCATCTCCAGAGATGATTCCAGCAGTAAACTCTATCTGCAGATGAACAGTTTGACGACTGAGGACACAACAGTTTATTACTGTGCCCGACACAACACAGTGAGAGAAAGCAATAGAAATGCCATACAAAAACTAATTCCTCTGTTTCCCAACACCAGGGAATATTTGGTTGACTCAGGGCTTTTTTCCTAAAAAACAGAGATAGTTTTGGCATGACCTTACAACCCATTAAAAGACAAACATTAAAAAAGAATAACATTTACACTTTTAAAAATCAATAAAACATACAGTGTCATTATCACTTACAGTAGAGATTACTGATAAGTATGTCACTATCTAAACATGTATAAACGACATCAACAAATTATTACAGCATTTCATCAATGGGTTGCCATAATTAGATATGATGGTGGCAGCACTTACTACTCTCAGTCAGACCAAGGCCGGTTTACCATCTCCAGAGACAACAACAAGCAGCAGCTGTATCTGCAGATGAACAGTCTGAAAACTGAAGATTCTGCTGTTTGTTATTGTGCTCAAAAGCTACAGTTACTGAAACTGTTCAAAAGCTGTACAAAATCCTGCCTTCCTCACTGTTATGCCAGTAATATTGTCAAGGTTATGTCGCAACTCTTCTCTTCTTACTTCCCTTTTTCATCAGATACATTAATAGAAATTTGATTCCGAACTAAAATGTTTATTTTTTTAAACAGATTTTTTGGTCATTTGGTCTTTTATTTAAGCAGTAAACCAGTCCAGGTTAGACTTAAGAGTTTTTAAAAGTTAAAAGAACTTTAGGAGGCAACAAATAAATCGGTGAAATATGATGATGATTAAAAGGAAATGGATAAATTATTGCACAGTTCTGTGCAGGGGGTCTTTAGTTTTCGATCTTTTCTTTCTAAAGTATGAAAACGTATCTATGTTTGTTTTCCACTAATACTTAAATTAAAAGCAGTGTAACAATCAGCAACTTGTTATGTGTGCCTATGCCAAGAGGCACACATATTACTATTCGTCGGATTTATTATTATTATTATTATTATTATTATTGTGTGGATGCCCTATAAGGGCTTCCACACTATTGAGTTCCTGTTTCTCTTTAATCTTTATTGTGTGGATGCCTCATGGCACTTTTCTACTTCCACAATTTTCAGTCGATTTTCACCGTTCAAATTTTAAACTATTCTGCTATTTCTGCTAATGTGTGCTATGACTTTTGGTATTTTTTGCTATTATACTTTTTAAAATATTACGCTTTTTTCCTTTAATTTGTCCTATTGAAATGAATGGGAAACTTCCGCAATTCTGCTAAAACTTGCTTGTTTTTGAAACTTAACTACTTCCTCATACTTTCACCTAGAACAACCATTCAAACTTTAAAATGTTCACAAATTTTTCTGCTATTGTTGTATGATTCAGCTTTTTCATATCTGTTACCATTTTCATCTTATCCCTCTTTAAGTTTTGAGTTTCATTTTTGTGATTTTTCACAAAATACATGCGTTGTTATGGTTGCTATGCACTTGGCTTTCAGTGAGCCACTGTAAGTTTTGCAGTCTTCTCTTCATGTCCGAACAACTTCTTGCTACTTGCTCAATTTTCACTCAACTTCCACAAATTATACATCAAAACGTAGGTATTTTTGCTGGCTTTCAGAAAATGTCACTGTCATTGTTGTGGGATTTATAGAATTTTGGCAAATCTCCTCAGACCAACTCAAGGTCGGAAAAGTCTCCATACAAAGTCAATGGAGAGTTTGTTCAAAACCACAGCTTGATTTCTGTCATGAGAGGCATATTCGAATCGTCATATCTCCCTAACGAAGCGAAGTTAAAACATGAGGCTTGTCCCAGTATATCTTTAGACACTCCTGACGCTCACAATTCAAGAATTTTTTTCTCAAATATTACCATTTGGCCATGAATTGGGTTTGTTTGAGGGTAGGAAATTTGTCCCTCGCTCAGATTTCTTCAGATTTCAAACTCTGGAAATGAACCACTTTTTTCTCTCGTCATAACTTTTTGTTGGATTTCCACAGAGACCTGAAAATTTCCATGACTGTTCACCAAAGCCTGCTGTCTCTTACGGTGAAAAAATGATATCGATACTCCAAATAGATTTAGAGTTAGAAAGCGTTGTTTGAGGGCAGGTCAAGGCAGTTTTCGCTTCGCCTCTACTCAGTTATGGTGCATTACAAGTCAAATATCTTTAATAATTCAAATTTTAATGATAAATCGTGAACACTTTAAGATTCCCCCATCTCTTCTGAACAAAACGGTGTAAGAATGACCATTCTAGCCCCTACGGTTAGGAAATTATGGCCATTTGTTTGAGGGGAATGCTCACTATGACAAATACACTGCAGAAATCCTGTCTCTCTCTGTGTCTGTGTGTGTAAAAGCCTGCACTTGGTGCACCAGTTTTGGCGGGAAAAAGCACACAGCCTCTCTGATTGGTGAATTCAAATTAAGCAGCTCCCAGGCTGCTTGACTGACCTAGAGTCTTGCTTGTCTCTCCCTGTGTGTGTGTGTGTGTGTGTGTGTGTGTGTGTGTGTGTGTGTGTGTGTGTGTGAGAGAGAGAGAGAGGGAGAGCCTTTTTATGGGAGCATCTTACTGTATGATTTAAATTCAATATATTTAGACTGGTTGACTGAATTTGGTCCTGTGTGTGTCTCTCTGTGCTTGTGTGTTTCTATATGTGTCCATCTTTGTGATTGTGTGACTGTTATACTTTTTTTTACTGATTTTTTTTTCATTTAACAATTACATTTGAGGGACCCTTAGCATGTTCAGGATTTTTTCAGCTGTCCACTTTGCTTTTCCAATTTTTCTATTTAAGTTATTACTATTGTGCTAAGTCATAACATTTCTGCTGCTTTTCAGTATTTGTGCTAAATACAGCATTTCTGCTAAATCATACTGTTTCTGCTATTTCATAAGATTTTTGCTACATGTAATGTTTCTGCTAAAAAATACAATTTCTCCCAAATATAGTATTTTTGATTAATTATAGTTTTTCTACCAAATCATAGTACAGTTTTACTGCTTTTTATATGGCTTCTAAGACAACCAATCATGTCTGAGGGCTTGCACATTCAAATTTGCATATTGGGGCCCTCGTGGCTTCTTAGATAACCAATCATCTATGTCATATATCTGTGATATTTCATATTTTTATTTTAAATGGTCAACATTTCAAGATTCTCCCATGTCTTCTGAACAAAACGGTCTAAGAACGACCATTTTAGCCCCTACGGTTAGGAATTTATGGCTGTTTGTTTGAGGGGAGTCCTCACTATGAGAAATAGACTGCAAAAATCCTGTCTCTCTCTGTGCTGTAAGAGCCTGCACTTAGTGCACCAGTTTTGGTGGGAAAAATACACAGCCTCTCTGATTGGTGGATTCAAATTAAGAAGCTCACAGCTGTTTGACTGACCTAGAAACATGCTGTTAACAGCCCTGTTCACTTGTTGATGCTGCTGCTGTGTGTGTGTGTGTGTGTGTGTGTGTGTGTGTGTATGTGTGTGTGTGTGTGTGTGTGAGAGAGAGAGAGAGACAGAGAGAGAGAGAGAGAAAGACACACACACAAAGACCCTTTTTAGGGCAGCATCTCATTGTTGGATAAAAATATAATATATTCAGACTGTTTGACTGGCATAGACCCTGTGTGTGTGTCTCTCTCTGTACATTTGTGTATCCATATTTGATTTTCTGTGTATTTGGTGATTTGTGTATCTATATTAGATTTTGTGTATATCTGTTGGCTGTTCGTATTTGTTTTTTTCTAAATGTATTTTTATTTATTTTTTTTCACAGGTGAACAAAAATTAGTTTTGAGCTTACTTAACCATCTTCCTTTTTGTTCAGCTTGTCATTTTACCTTTCCAATGTTTTCACTTAAGTTATTACTATTCTGCTCAATCATATTATCTGTTCTAAATCATTGTTATTAAGCTATATTGTAGGATTTCTGCTAAATCATAGTATTTCTACAATATTATATTTTCCTTTCTAAATTTAGCATTTCTGCTATAGAATAGCATTTCTGCTATGTTATAATACTTGTGCTAAACTGGAGTATTTTTGCTAAAACATAGTATTTATTTAAAATTACAATATTAATAGTATATTATAGTGTCTCTTGTAAATCACAGCATTTCTGCTATGTTGTACTGTTTTTCTAAATCATAGTATTTCTGTAATGTTTCAGATTGTTTGGCTAAATTTATTCTTTCTGTTATCTTATACTATTTCTCCTAAATTCTTGTATTTTTGAGAAGTTATCGTGTTTCTGGTAAGTTAAAATATTTCTGCTAAGTTCTGCTATGCTATTGTATTTCTGCCGAGTATTATGTTTCCTCTAAGATATTACAGTTCTGCTAAGTTACTACATTTTAGCAAAGTTCATTTGCTTCTGCAAAGTTTTTACAATTTCTGCAACTTTTCAGCTTTTTCAGCTAGTTTCAGCAGACAGCTTTAGCTGTAAAGCATCCACACTGCATTTTCGCAGGAAATACAAATTGTGTGGATGCCCTCAGAGGGCATCCACACTATTGAGTTCCTGTTTCTCTTTATTCTTTAATTGTGTGGATGCCCTCAAGGGCTTCCACACTATTGAGTTCCTGTTTCTCTTTATTCTTTATCTTTATTATTCTTCATCTGCAAGTTGCTTCCGTACGTTTTTCGGCACTTAACTACTCCCTCAGTTTTCAGCCGATTTTCACCGTTCAAACTCTAAACTGTTTTACTCTTTCTGCTAATTCCAGCTATGACTTTTGGTATTTATTACTATTATACTTTTTAAAATATTACACTTTTTTCCTTTAATTTGTCACATTGAAATGAATGGAAAACTTCCACAATTCTGCTAAAACTTGCTTGTTTTTGAAACTTAACTACTTCCTCATACTTTCACCTAGAAACTCCATTCAAACTTTAAAATGTTCTCAGATTATTGGGCTATTTCTGTATGATTCAGCTTTTTCAGATCTTCTACCGTTTTAATCTTATACCTCTTTAAGTTTTCAGTTGCAAAATTGTGATTTTTCAGAAAATACATGCGTTGTTATGGTTGCTATGCAATTAACTCACAGTGTGCACTTGTCCTTTCTGAATTTTCTCTTCATGTCTGAACAACTTCTTGCTACTCGCTCAATTTCCACTCAACCCCCACAAATTATACATCAAAATGTAGGTATTTTTGCTGGCTTTCAGAAAATGTCACTATCATTGTTGTGGGACTTATACATTTTTTGCAAATCTCCTCAGAGTAACATGAAGTTTGAAAACTCTCCATAGAAACTCAATGGAGAGTTTCTTCAAAATCACCGCTGGATTTCTCTAATGACAGGCATTTTCAAATCGTCATATCTCCTTAACAAAACAAAGTTGAGACATGACGCTTGTGCCAATATATCTTCAGGCATCCCTGATGCTCACAATTCAAGAATTTGTTCCTCACCTATTACCGTTCTGAGATGAATTACACTTGTTTGAGGGTAGGAAATTTGTCCCTCGCTCAGATTTCTTCAGATTTCAAACTCTGGAAATGAGGCACTTTTTTCTCTCGTCATATCTTTTTGATGGATTTCCACAGAGACCTGAAATTTTCCATGACTGTTCACCAAAGCCTGCTTTTTCTTACGGTGAAAGAAGGGTTTTGATGCTCCATATAGATTTAGAGTTACAAAACGTTGTTTGAGGGCAAGTCAAGGCAGTTTTGCTTCGCCTCTACTCAGTTACAGTGTATTACAAGTCATATAACTTCAATAATTTATAATTTATCTCTGAATTATGAAGACCTGCTGATTCCCCCATCTCTTCTGAACAGAACAGTGTTAGAATGAGCATTCTATCCCCTACGGTTAGGAAATTATGGCCATTTGTTCGAGGGGAATCCTGAATGTCAGAAATACACTGCAGAAAACCCATAGCTCTCTCTGTGTCTGTGTGTGTAAGTGCTGATTACAGCAGGTGCAGCCAATTTAACTGACCTAGATATACCAAGCCCAGACTCTTAACAGCCACTGCTCCCTTTAGACTCTGTGTATGTGTGTGTGAGTATCAATATTTCTCCCATGTTAAAGTATTACTCCTCCATAATATTATTTGTGCTAAATCAAAGTACTTCTACTACATCTTAGTACTTCTGCTCAATCACATTATTTCTGCTAAATCATAGTATTTTTGAAAAATCATGGTATTTGTGCCAAATCATGGTTTTGGGGCCAAACCAATAATATTTATTTCATGTTATGAGATTACTACTAAGTGGAGGAATGTCTGTTATGTTATAGTATATGTGCTGAATATAGTATATCTGCCAAATCATAGTATTTATCCCAAATCATAGTATTTATGCAAAATTACTGTATTTCAGCTAAAAATCAGAAATAGTACCTTTTAGCAGAAATTTCTGTCAAAAGATATTATTTATATTAAAACATAGTATTTCTACTAAATCATACTATTTGTGCCAAATCATAGTATTTGTACTAAGTCATAGTACTTGTGCCAAATCATAGTATTTGTACCCAATCATAGTATTTCTGCCATATCATCGTATTTGTGCCAAATTATGGTATTTTTTTGCCAAATCATGGTATTTGTGCCAAATCATGTTATTTGTGCCCAATTAAAATTTCTGTTATGTTATAGTATTACTACTAAGGCATAGTATTTCTACCTAATCATAGTATTCCTTCAAAATCATAGTATTACTGCAATTTTGTAGTATTTGAGCAAAATCGTAGTATATGTGCAAAAACATACTATGTCTGCTAAATCACAGCATATCTGTTATGTTATTGTATTACTACTAAGGCATAGTATTTCTACCAAATCATAGAAATCCTTCAAAATCATAGTATTACTGCAATTTCAAAGTATTTGAGCAAAATCCTAATATATGTGCAAAAATATACTATGTCTGCAAAATCCCAGTATATCTGTTATGTTATAGTATTACTACTAAGGCATAGTATTTCTACCAAATCATAGTATTCCTTCAAAATCATAGTATTACTGCAATTTCATAGTATTTGAGCAAAATCGTAGTATTTGTGAAAAAAACATACTATGTCTGCAAAATCACAGTATATCTGTTATGTTATAGTATTACTACTAAGGCATAGTATTTCTGCCAATAACAGTATTTGTACTAAATCATAGTACTTGTGTCAAATCATAGTATTCCTTCAAAATCATAGTATTACTGCAATTTCATAGTATTTGAGCGAAATCGTAGCATATGTGCAAAAACATACTATGTCTGCAACATCACACTATATCTGTTATGTTATAGTATTACTACTAAGTCACAGTATTTTTGCCAATTCGTAGTATTTGTACTAAATCATACTACTCGTGCCAAATCATAGTATTTGTTGCAAGTCATAGTATTCAAATCAAAATATAGTATTTGTACCAAAGCATTGTATTTGTACCAAAGCATTGTATTTGTACGAAGTACAGTATTTCTGCCAAATCATAGAATTACTGCAATTTCATAGTATTTTGAGGAATCCCTTTTGTTGTAGTATTACTTCTAAGTCATAGTATTTGTACTGAAACGTAGTATTTGTGCCAAATCATGGTTTTGGGGCAAAACCATAATATTTATTTCATGTTATAGTATTACTACTAAGTGGAGGAATGTCTGTTATGTTATAGTATATTTGCTGAATACAGTATATCTGCCAAATCATAGTATTTATCCCAAATCATAGTATTTATGCAAAATTACAGTATTTCTGCTAAAAAGTAGAAATAGTACATTTTAGCAGAAATTTCTGTCAAAAGATATTATTTATGTTAAAACACAGTATTTCTGCTAAATCATAGTACTTGTGCCAAATCATAGTATTTGTACCCAATCATAGTATTTCTGCCATATCATAGTATTTTTTTTGCTAAATCATGTTATTTGTGCCCAATTAAAATTTCTGTTATGCTATAGTATTACTACTAAGGCATAGTATTTCTACCAAATCATAGTATTCCTTCAAAATCATAGTATTACTGCAATTTCATAGTATTTGAGTGAAATCATAGTATTTGTGCAAAAACATACTATGTCTGCAAAATCACAGTATATCTGTTATGTTATAGTATTACTAGTAAGGCATAGTATTTCTACCAAATCATAGTATTCCTTCAAAATCATAGTATTACTGCAATTTCATAGTATTTGAGTGAAATCATAGTATTTGTGCAAAAACATACTATGTCTGCAAAATCACAGTATATCTGTTATGTTATAGTATTATTAGTAAGGCATAGTATTTCTACCAAATCATAGTATTCCTTCAAAATCATAGTATTACTGCAATTTTACAGTATTTGAGCGACATCGTAGTATTTGTGCAAAAACATACTATGTCTGCAAAATCACAGTATATCTGTTATGTTATAGTATTACTACTAAGGCATAGTATTTCTACCAAATCATAGTATTCCTTCAAAATCATAGTATTACTGCAATTTCATAGTATTTGAGTGAAATCATAGTATTTGTGCAAAAACATACTATGTCTGCAAAATCACAGTATATGTGTTATGTTAAAGTATTAGTACTAAGTCACAGTATTTCTGCCAATTCGTAGTATTTGTACTAAATCATGGTACTTGTGCCAAATCATAGTATTTTTTGCAAATCATAGTATTCGAACCAAAACATAGTATTTTTACGAAGTCATAGTATTTCTTCTAAATCATAGTATTTCAATCAAATCTCAATAGTTGTGCTGAAATGCAGAATTATTGCCAAGTCATAGTATTTGTACTGAAACATAGTATTTCTGCCATTAAGAGTATTTCTACTAAATCATAGTACTTGTGCCAAATCTTAGTATTTCTGCCACATTGTGCTAGTTGTGCAAAAACATAGACTCTCTGCAAAATCATAGTATATCTATTATGTTATAGTTTTACTACTAAGTCGTAGACTCTGTATTTTGTTAAAGTATATCTGCTGAATACAGTATATGTGCCAAATCATAGTATTTATAGCAAACCATAGTATTTGTGCTAAAACATAGTATTTCTGCCAAATTGTAGTATTTGTGCAAAAACATAGAATGTGTGCAAAATCATAGTATATCTGTTATGTTATAGTATTACTACTAAGGCATAGTATTTCTACCAAATCATAGTATTCCTTCAAAATCATACTATTATTGCAATTTCATAGTATTTGAGTGAAATCGTGGTATTTGTGCAAAAACATACTATGTCTGCAAAATCACAGTATATCTGTTATGTTATAGTATTACTACTAAGGCATAGTGTTTCTACCAAACCATCGTATTCCCTCAAAATCATAGTATTACTGCAATTTCATAGTATTTGAGTGAAATCTTAGTATTTGTGCAAAAACATACTATTTCTGCAAAATCACAGTATATCTGTTATGTTATAGTATTACTACTAAGGCATAGTAATTCTACCTATTCATAGTATTCCTTCAAAATCATAGTATTAGTGCAGTTTCATAGTATTTGACCGACATTGTAGTATTTGTAATAAAACATACTATGTCTGCAAAATGACAGCATATCTGTTATGTTATAGTATTACTACTAAGTCACAGTATTTCTGCCAATTCGTAGTATTTGTACTAAATCATGGTACTTGTGCCAAATCATAGTATTTTTTGCAAATTATAGTATTCGAACCAAAACATAGTATTTCTACAAAGTCATAGTATTTCTTCTAAATCATAGTATTTCAATCGAATCTCAGTAGTTGTGCTGAAACGCAGTATTATTGCCAAATCATAGTATTTGTACTGAAACATAGTATTTGTGCCCAAAGAGTATTTCTACTAAATCATAGTACTTGTGCCAAATCATAGTATTTCTGCCACATTGTGCTAGTTGTGCAAAAACATAGACTCTCTGCAAAATCATAGTATATCTATTACGTTATAGTATTATTAGTAAGTCGTAGACTCTCTGTTTTGTTATAGTATATCTGCTGAATACAGTATATGTGCCTAATCATAGTATTTATAGCAAATCATAGTATTTGTGCTAAAACATGTCTGCAAAATCATCATGTATCTGTTATGTTATAGAAATAATACCCCGGCATAGTATTTCTGCAAAATCATAGTATTTTTGCAGAAACATTGTACCTCTGGTAAATCATAGTATTTCTACTAAATAATAGTATTTCTGCCAAATCATAGTATTTGTTTCAAATCATCGCATTTGACAGTTCAACTTATTTAACTCTTCTCAACAGCTCAACACCTCTTCTTCACCCCGTTTCAGCAGAATTGTGAATTTTTTCACCCCTTTTCAGGACAAATCCCAGCTTTTTCAGGTGTTTTCAACAGAAATCTGTTTTTTACAGACATTCTGCTTTTTCACCTGTTTTCATCGCAAATACTTCTTTACCTCTTTTCAGTAGAAATTCTTCTGATTCACGTATTTTAAGCAGAATTTTCAGCCTTTCACCTCTTATCAATACAAATCTCAGTATCTTCTGCTCATTTCAGAGGAAACCCTTTCACCTCTTTTCAGTACAAATTTGAACTTCTGTACCCCTTTGAAGCAGAATCTTTGCCTTTTCACCTCTTTTAAGCAAAAGTTTCTGTTTTTTCACTTGTTTTCAGCATAATTTTTCAGTTTCTTTAATGCCATACAATATTTGCAGCTTTTCATCTTTTTCAGTCATTTTCAGCAGACAGCTTCAGCGTTCCGGCATCCACACAGCATTTTCGCAGGAAATGCAAACTTTTTCTAGTTGTGTGGATGCCCTAAAGGGCTTCCACACCATTGAGTTCCTGTTTCTCTTTATTCTTTATTATTCCTCTAGTTGCTTCCGTACACTTTTTGGCACTTAACTACTTCCTCAGTTTTCAGCCGATTTTCTCAGTTCAAACTCTGAACTGTTCTGCTCTTTCTGCTAATGATGGCTATGACTTTTGGTGTTTATTACTATTATACTTTTTAAAATATTACACTTTTTTCCTTTAATTTGTCCCATTGAAATGAATGGAAAACTTCCACAACTCTGCTAAAACTTGCTTGGTTTTGAAACTTAACTGCTTCCTCATACTTTCACCTAGAAACTCCATTCAAACTTTAAAATGTTCTCAGATTATTGGGCTATTCCTGTGTGATTCAGCTTTTTCAGATCTTCTACCGTTTTAATTTTATACCTCTTTAAGTTTTCAGTTGCAAAATTGTGATTTTTCAGAAAATACATACGTTGCTATGGTTGCTATGCAATTAACTCAGAGTGAGTGCTGGTCTGTTCTGAATTTTCTCTTCATGTCTGAACAACTTCTTGCTACTCGCTCAATTTACACTCAACCCCCACAAATTATACATCAAAACGTAAGTATTTTTGCTGGCTTTCAGACAATGTTACTGTCTTTATTGTGAGATTTACCGTTTTGTCGCAATTTGCCTCGAAGTGACACATGGTTAGGTTACTCCCCATTCAAAGTCAATAGGGAGGTTTTGAAATTCAGAGCTGAAATTCTGTAACAGGAGGCATTTTCAAATCGCCATATCTAAATAACAAAGCAAAGTTAGGACATGAGGCTTGTGCCAATATATCTTCAGACACTGCTGACACTCACAGTGGAAGCAGTTTTTACAATTATCTTACATTTGAGCCATAAATTACGTTTGTTTGAGGGGTGGAAATCTGTCCTCCTCTCAGTTCTCACACTCTGAAAATGAAGCCGTTTCTTCTCTCGTCATATCTCCGCGACGGAGGTACAAAGAGCTATGAAAATCGCAGTCAAAATACACCAAAGTCCGCTGATTCACCCAGTACAAGAATTATGCTGCTAGCCCTCCTAGTTTTGGAGTTACACGACGTTTTGTAACTCCAAAAAACGGCGCTTTTCGCCGCTCACCGCGATCTATTTTCTGACTGGTCATGTCGATGTTTTTCAGCCGCCCGCCCCCTTCCCAGGTGGCGCAATCAGTAATGACACGGCTCTGCACCTCAAAGGTCCTGGGTTCAATCCCACCTTGCTTCAACATTTATTTTCATTACAAATTTAAACACTATCACAGACCTGTCATTTATATTGATCATTTATTACAATTCTGCAAAGTTTTATCATTTTAGCAGCTTTTCTAATATAGACCGAAATACATACAAGTACCCAGCCTAATGAAGCAGACAGAGGCAGTAGCTCTGATTGGTGAATTTGAGCAGAATCAGGTTGTTCTTTCATTTCATTTCTTTATTTATTTCACACATGGTTCATCGTGTTTCTTTTTCTACATACAGAACCTTCTGCCTCTTTTCAGCAGAAATTCTGCTCATTCACCTCTTTTCAGCGCAACGTTCTGCTTCTTTGCCTCTTTTCAGCAGAAATTCTGCTCATTCACCTCTTTTCAGCGCAACGTTCTGCTTCTTTGCCTCTTTTCTGCAGAAATTCTGCTGATTCATCTCTTTTCTGCAAAATTTTCAGCCTTTTCACCTTTTTCAATGCTTTCATCTTTTTCAAATCAGAGAGTTCAAATCAAAATATAGTATTTTTACCAAAGCATTGTACTTGTACGAAGTACAGTATTTCTGCCAAATCATAGAATTACTGCAATTTCATAGTATTTTGAGGAATCCGTTTGTTATAGTATTACTTCTTAGTCATATTATTTCTGCTTTGTCATAGTATTTGTACTGAAACATAGTATTTCTGCCAAATCATAGTATTACTGCTATTTCATAGTATTTCCGCTGTATTACGTAGTGGCAAAGTAGGAGGCTGACTGTTACTAAGTGCATCAGTGTACATAGGTCATCTCTTGTGTTGGAGTGCCCTCTTGTGGCGCCTTTTGGGTAGTGCCTTAGTAAACGTGAAGTAGTGGTATCAGACTGGTTTGTAGTAGAGGAATTTGTTGCCAGTTTCTTTCATCTTTAATCCGTATTCATGTTGTAATGTAGTAGTACCACAATATGGAAGTTTTGGCACAAATACTTTGATTTGGTATACGTTAGCTTCTTCACCCCTTTTCAGCGAAATTTTCATTTATTTTTCACCCCTTTTCAGCACAAATTCCAGCTTTTTTGGCTGTTTTCATAAAAAAAAAATCTTTTCAGCAGAAACTCTGCTCATTCATCTCTTTTCAGTGCAAGTATCTGCTTCTTTGCCTCTTTTCTGCAGAAATTCAGCTGATTCACCTCTTTTCTGCAAAATTTTCAGCCTTTTCACCTCTTATCAGCACAATAAATTTGCAGAAATATATACAAGTACACAGCCTGATGGAGCAGACAGAAGCAGTACCTCTGATTGGTGAATTTGAGCAGAACCAGGTTGTTCTGCCTCTTTTCAGCAGAAATTGTGCTGATTCACCTCTTTTCTGCGAAATTTTCAGCCCTTTTACATGTTATCAGGACAATTCTCAGCAGCTTCTGCTCATTCCACCATAATTGTCAGTCTCTTCATCTCTTCTTTTGTCAGAGTGACTTTGGCACAGTTAGATGAGTTGCTGCCTTGAGCCCAGGAGGGCCAGGTTCAAATCCTGCTTAGGACAACATTTTTTTTTCACCACCATACAACTTTTGCTACTTTTCATCTTTTTCAGTTTTTCAGCCGACAGCTTCAGCGTTAAGGCATCCACACAGCATTTTCGCAGGAAATGCAATTTTTTCTAGTATTCTTAAAGTTGCTTCCGTACGTTTTTCGGCACTTAACTACTCCCTCAGTTTTCAGCCGATTTTCTCAGTTCAAACTCTAAACTGTTCTGCTCTTTCTGCTAACGACTGCTATGACTTTTGGTGTTTATTACTATTATACTTTTTAAAATATTACACTTTTTTCCTTTAATTTGTCCCATTGAAATGAATGGAAAACTTCCACAATTCTGCTAAAACTTGCTTGGTTTTGAAACTTAACTGCTTCCTCATACTTTCACCTAGAAACTCCATTCAAACTTTAAAATGTTCTCAGATTATTGGGCTATTCCTGTGTGATTCAGCTTTTTCAGATCTTCTACGGTTTTCATTTTATACCTCTTTAAGTTTTCAGTTGCAAAATTGTGATTTTTCAGAAAATACATGCGTTGCTATGGTTGCTATGCAATTAACTCAGAGTGTGTGCTGGTCTGTTCTGAATTTTCTCTTCATGTCTGAACAACTTCTTGCTACTCGCTCAATTTCCACTCAACCTCCACAAATTATACATCAAAACGTAGGTATTTTTGCTGGCTTTCAGACAATGTTACTATCTTTATTGTGCGATTTACCGTTTTTTCGCAATTTGCCTCGAAGTGACACATAGTCTGGTTACTTCCCATTCAAAGTCTATGGGGAGGTTTTGAAATTCAGAGCTGAAATTCTGTAACGGGAGGCATTTTGAAATCGCCATATCTCCTTAACAAAGCAAAGTTAGGACATGAGGCTTGTGCCAATTTATCTTCAGACACTGCTGACACTCACAGTGGAAGCAGTTTTTACATTCATCTTACCGTTGAGCCATAAATTACGTTTGTTTGAGGGGTGGAAATCTGTCCTCCTCTCAGTTCTCACACTCTGAAAATGAAGCCGTTTCTTCTCTCGTCATATCTCCGCGACGGAGGTACAAAGAGCTATGAAAATCGCAGTCAAAATACACCAAAGTCCGCTGATTCACCCAGTACAAGAATTATTCTGCTAGCCCTCCTAGTTTTTGAGTTACACGACGTTTTGTGACTCCAAAAAACGGCGCTTTTCGCCTCTCACCGCGATCTATTTCTGATTGCTGATCTATTTGTTTTTCAGACGCCCGCCCCCTTGCCAGGTGGCGCAATCAGTAATGACACGGCTCTGCACCTCAAAGGTCGTGGGTTCAATCCCACCTTGCTTCAACATTTTTTTTCATTACAAATTTAAACACTATCACAGACCTGTCATTTATATTGATCATTTATTACAATTCTGCAAAGTTTTATAATTTTAGCAGCTTTTCTAATATGGACCGAAATACATACAAGTACCCAGCCTAATGAAGCAGACAGAGGCAGTAGCTCTGATTGGTGAATTTGAGCAGAATCAGGTTGTTCTTTCATTTCATTTCTTTATTTCACACATGGTTTATCGTGTTTCTTTTTCTACATACAGAACCTTCTGCCTCTTTTTAGCAGAAATTCTGCCTCTTTTCAGCAGAAATTCTGCTCATTCACCTCTTTTCAGCGCAATGTTCTGCTTCTTTGCCTCTTTTCTGCAGAAATTCTGCTGATTCATCTCTTTTCTGCAAAATTTCCAGCCTTTTCACCTTTTTCAATGCTTTCATCTTTTTCAAATCATAGAGTTAAAATCAAAATATAGTATTTTTACCAAAGCATTGTATTTGTACGAAGTACAGTATTTCTGCCAAATCATAGAATTACTGCAATTTCATAGTATTTTGAGGAATCCCTTTTGTTATAGTATTACTTCTAAGTCATAGTATTTCTGCTTTGTCATAGTATTTGTACTGAAACATAGTATTTCTGCCAAATCATAGTATTACTGCTATTTCATAGTATTTGAGTGAAATTACAATATTTCTGCTAAAACATTGCATTTCTGCTACTGTATTTCCGCTGTATTACGTAGTGGCAAAGTAGGAGGCTGACTGTTACTAAGTGCATCAGTGTACATAGGTCATCTCTTGTGTTGGAGTGCCCTCTTGTGGCGCCTTTTGGGTAGTGCCTTAGTAAACGTCAACAATGCAAAGAAGTGGTATCAGACTGGTTTGTAGTGGAGGAATTTGTTGCCAGTTTATTTCATCTTTAATCCGTATTCATGTTGTAATGTAGTAACTTTTGTAGCACAAATACCACAATATGGCAGAAATACTGTTTTGGCACAAATACTTTGATTTGGTATACTTTAGCTTCTTCACCCTTTTTCAGCAAAGTTTTCATTTTTTTCACCCCTTTTCAGCATAAATTCCAGCTTTTTTGGCTGTTTTCAGAAAAAAAAACTATTTTCAGCAGAAACTCTGCTGATTCACCTCTTTTTAGCGCAAGTTTCTGCTTCTTTGCCTCTTTTCTGCAGAAATTCTGCTGATTCACCTCTTTTCTGCAAAATTTTCAGCCTTTTCACCTCTTATCAGCACAATTCTCAGCAGCTTCTGCTCATTTCAGCAGAATTGTCAATCTGTCCACCTCTTCTTTGTATAAATGAGTTTGGGTCAGTGAGATGAGTAGCTTCTCTGAGTCTGGCGGGGCCAGGTTCGAATCCTACTCAGGGTGACATTTTTTTTTCACCACCATACAACTTTTTGCAACTTTTCAGCTTTTCAGCAGACAGCTTCAGCGTTAAGGCATCCACACAGCATTTTCGCAGGAAATGCAAATTTTCTACTTATTCTTCAAGTTGCTTCCGTACGTTTTTTGCCGCTTAACTACTTCCTCAGTTTTCAGCCGATTTTCTCAGTTCAAACTCTATACTGTTCTGCTCTTTCTGCTAATGTTTGCTATGACTTTTGGTGTTTATTACTATTATACTTTTTAAAATATTACACTTTTTTCCTTTTTTTTGTCCCATTGAAACGAATTGAAAACTTCCACAATTCTGCTAAAACTTGCTTGTTTTTGAAACTTAACTACTTCCTCATACTTTCACCTAGAAACTCCATTCAAACTTTAAAATGTTCTCAGATTATTGGGCTATTCCTGTATGATTCAGCTTTTTCAGATCTTCTACCGTTTTAATCTTATACCTCTTTAAGTTTTCAGTTGCAAAATTGTGATTTTTCAGAAAATACATGTGTTGCTATGGTTGCTATGCAATTAACTCAGAGTGAGGGCTGGTCCGTTTTGAATTTTCTCTTCTTGTCTAAACAACTTCTTGCTACTCGCTCAATTTCCACTCAACCCCCACAAATTATACATCAAAACGTAGGTATTTTTGCTGGCTTTCACAAAATGTCACTATCATTCTTGTTGGATTTACACATTTTTTGCAAATCTCCTCAGAGCAACACAAAGTCTGAAAACTCTCCATAGAAAGTCAATGGAAAGTTTGTTCAAAATCAGCGCTGGATTTCTCTAATGAGAGGCAATTTCAAATCATCATATCTCCTTAACAAAACAGAGTTAAGACATGAGGCTTGTGCCAATATATCTTCAGACATCCCTGATGCTCACAATTCAGTAATCTTTTCCTCACCTATTACCGTTTGGCCATGAATTACACTTGTTTGAGGATAGGAAATTTGTCCCTCGCTCAGATTTCTTCAGATTTCAAACTCTGGAAATGAGGCACTTTTTTCTCTCATCATATCTTTTTGATGGATTTCCACAGAGAACTGAAAATTCCCATGACTGTTCACCAAAGCCTGCTGTTTCTTACGGTGAAAGAATGATTTTGATGCTCCATATAGATTTAGAGTTACAAAACGTTGTTTGAGGGCAAGTCAAGGCAGTTCTGCTTTGCCTCTACTCAGTTACAGTGTATTACAAGTCATATATCTTCAAAAATCTATATTCTATCTCTGAATTAAGAAGACCTGCAGATTCCCCCATCTCTTCTGAACAGAACAATGTCAGAATGAGCGTTGTAGCCCCTACGGTTAGGAAATTATGGCCATTTGTTCGAGGGGAATCCTGAATGTGAGAAATACACTGCAGAAAACTTAACCCTCACTGTGTGTCTGTGAGTGTAAGTGCTGATTACAGCAGGTGCAGCCAATTTAGCTGACCTAGATATACCAAGCCCAGACTCTTAACAGCCACTGCTCCCTTTAGGCTCTGTGTATGTGTATGTTTGTGTGTCTGTATCAATATTTCTCCCATGTTAAAGTATTACTCCTCAATAATAGTATTTGTGCTAAATCAAAGTACTTCTACCACATCTTAGTACTTCTGCTCAATCACAGTATTTCTGCTAAATCATAGTATTTTTGAAAAATCATGGTATTTGTGCCAAATCATGGTTTTGGGGCCAAACCAATAATATTTATTTCATGTTATGAGATTACTACTAAGTGGAGGAATGTCTGTTATGATATAGTATATGTGCTGAATATAGTATGCCAAATCATAGTATTTATCCCAAATCATAGTATTTATGCAAAATTACAGTATTTCTGCTAAAAATCAGAAATAGTACCTTTTAGCAGAAATGTTTGTCAAAAGATATTATTTATATTAAAACATAGTATTTCTGCTAAATCATACTATTTGTGCCAAATCATAGTATTTGTACTAAGTCATAGTATTTCTGCCATATCGTCATATTTGTGCCAAATCATGGTATTTTTTTCCCAAATCATGGTATTTGTGCCAAATCATGTTATTTGTGCCCAATTAAAATTTCTGTTGCGTTATAGTATTACTACTAGGACATAGTATTTCTACCTAATCCTAGTATTCCTTCAAAATCATAGTATTACTGCAATTTCCTAGTATTTGAGCGAAATCGTATTATTTGTGCAAAAACATATTGTCTGTTAAATCACAGTATATGACTTATGTTATAGTATTACTACTAAGGCATAGTATTTCTACCTAATCATAGTATTCCTTCAAAATCATAGTATTACTGCAATTTCATAGTATTTGAGCAAAATCGTAGTATTTGTGAAAAAAACATACAATGTCTGGAAAATCACAGTATATCTGTTATGTTATAGTATTACTACAAAGGCATAGTATTTCTGCCAATAAGAGTATCTGTACTAAATCATAGTACTTGCGCCAAATCATAGTATTCCTTCAAAATCATAGTATTACTGCAATTTCATAGTATTTGAGCAAAATCGTAGCATATGTGCAGAAACATACTATGTCTGCAACATCACAGTATATCTGATATGTTATAGTATTACTACTAAGTCACAGTATTTCTACCAAATCGTAGTATTTGTACTAAATCATACTACTCGTGCCAAATCATAGTATTTGTTGCAAATCATAGTATTCAAATCAAAATATAGTATTTGTTCCAAAGCACTGTATTTGTACGAAGTACAGTATTTCTGCCAAATCATAGAATTACTGCAATTTCATAGTATTTTGAGGAATCCCTTTTGTTACAGTATTACTTCTAAGTCATAGTATTTGTACTGAAACATAGTATTTCTGCCAAATCATAGTATTACTGCTATTTCATAGTATTTGAGTGAAATTACAGTGTTTCTGCAAAAACATTGTATTTCTGCTAAATCATAGTATTTCTCTCATCAGTGCTCAATTATAGTATTTGTGCCAAAGTTTAGCATTTCTGCCAAATGATATTATCTCTGCTAAATCATAGTGTCTGCCAAATCATAGTATTTGTGCCAAATTATGGGATTTTGCCAAAAAATGGTACTTGTGCCAAATTATAGTATTTGTGCCCAATTAATATTTCTGTTATGTTATAGTATTACTACTAAGTCGTAGAATTTCTCTTATGTTCTGCCAAATCATAGTATTACGGCTATTTCAAAGTATTTGAGTGAAATTACAGTGTTTCTGCAAAAACATTGTATTTCTGCTAAATCATAGTATTTCTGTTATCTTAAAGTACTTGCACTCAATTATAGTATTTGTGCCAAAGTTTAGTATTTTTGCCAAATCATATTATCTCTGCTAAATCATAGTGTCTGCCAAATCATAATATTTGTGCCTAAGCGCAGCATTTGTACCAAAACATAGTATTGCTGCTATATCATAGTATTTGAGCCAAATCATAGTATATGTCCTAAAACATAGTATTACTGCCAAATCATAGTATTTGTCCTAAAGCATAGTATTTCAACAAAATCACAGTATTTCTGCTATGTTATAGTATTTGTTCTTGTAGAAAAACCTGTGTTATTGTGAACTACATTACCCAGCAGCCTCTGAGCAGTGAGGGAATTCATGGGACTTCTGAGCTAGATGGTCTTCCTTCGTTCCTGGGCTAACGATTGAGGAGAGAGCTGCTGGGAAGGGGAGCAAATAGCCCATCCTGTATTTGTTGGGGATGGTGTGTGTCACATAAGCGTGAGTTAATGTTCCATGCTTAAGATGTTTACCTTGCTACTTGTGTGTATTGGTTTTAGTTACCTTTAGCGTATGTGCTAGTTAGCGATAGCTATTGCAGCCCAGTTATTTGATTGTTTTGGGCTTGTTCCTGCTTTGTTTGTTCCCCCTGCAAATTTATGTGAAATTGTACACTGTAATATCGCTGTATTACGTAGTGGCTAAGTAGGAGGCTGACTGTTACTAAGTGCATCAGTGTACATAGGTTATCTCTTGTGTTGGAGTGCCCTCTTGTGGCGCCTTTTGGGTAGTGCCTTAGTAAACGTGAACACTGCAAAGAAGTGGTATCAGACTGGTTTGTAGTGGAGGAATTTGTTGCCAGTTTCTTTCATCTTTAATCCGTATTCATGTTGTAATGTAGTAACTTTTGTGGCACAAATACCACAATATGGCAGAAACACTATGTTTTGGCACAAATACTTTGATTTGGTATACTTTAGCTTGTTCACCCCTTTTCAGCAAAATTTTCATTTTTTCACCCCTTTTCAGCACAAATTCCAGCTTTTTTTGGCTGTTTTCAGAAAAAAAAATCTTTTCAGCAGAAACTCTGCTGATTCACCTCTTTGGAGCGCAACGTTCTGCTTCTTTGCCTCTTTTCTGCAGAAATTCTGCTGATTCACCTCTTTTCTGCAAAATTTTCATCCTTTTCGCCTCTTATGAGCACAATTCTCAGCAGCTTCTGCTCATTTCAGCAGAATTGTCAGTCTATCCACCTCTTCGCTGAGAGAATGACTTTGGCTCAGTGAGATGAGTAGCTGCCTTGAGACCAGGAAGGCCAGGTTCAAATCCTGCTCATGGCGAAATTTCTTTTTACCACTTTTCAGCAAAAATTTCTCCGTCTTTACCCCTTTTCAGTAGAACGTTTGGCTTTTCACCACTTTTCAGCAAAAATTTGTGCTTCTTCACCTGTTTTCAGCAGAATTTTAAGGTCTTCACCGCCATACAATTTTTGCAACTTTTCATCTTTTTCAGCTATTTTCAGCAGACAGCTTTGGCGTTAAGGCATCCACACAGCATTTTCGCAGGAAATGCAATTTTTCTAGTTGTGTGGATGCCTCATGGCATCCACACTATTGTTTTCCTGTTTCTCTTTATTCTTTATCTTTATTATTCCTCTAGTTGCTCCGTTCTTTGCCGATTAACTACTCCCTCAGTTTTCAGCCGATTTTCTCAGTTCAAACTTTAAAAAATTCTGCTCTTTCTGCTAATGTGTGCTATGACTTTTGGTGCTCATAACTTCTATACTTTTTGAGATATTGAATATTTTTTGCAATATTTTTGCCCATTGAAATGAATGGAACACATTATCAATGTGGTCACTTGTTTCTGCTCGCTGGGCTGAGCTGTGTTTTAGCTCAGTGAGATGAGCAGCCGTTCTCAGACTGGGAGGCCTGGGTTCAAATCCCGCTTATGGCAACATTTCTTTCAGTTAACAATTAAACTTTTTTAACTCTTTTTAACTCAATTTCAGCTTTTTCACCCCTTTTCAGCAAAATTTTCAGTTTTTCCACCACTTTTCAGCACAAATCCCAGCTTTTTCAGCTATTTTCAGCAAAAGCCTCTTTTCAGCAGAATTCTGAAAAAAGTTCTGCAGAACTCTTTTCAGCAGAAATTCTGCTGATTGAAGTCTTTAGCAGAATTTTCACCTCTTTTCAGCCTAAATTCTGCCTATTCACCTCCTCTGCAAAATTTTCATTTTTTTCTGCTGTTTTCAGAAAAAAAAAGTCTTTTCAGCAGAAATTCTGCTCATTCACCTCTTTTCAGCTCAGTGTTTTGCTTTTTTCCATCTTTTCTGCAGAAATTCTGCTCATTCAACTCTTTTCAGCAGAATATTCAGAATTTTCACCTCTTTTCAGCGCAATGTTCTGCTTCTTTCCATCTTTTGCAAAATTCTCAGCCTTTTCACCTCTTTTCAGCACAAATCTCAGCTTTTTTCAGAAAAAAACTCTTTTGAGCAGAAATTCTGCTGATTCGTCTGTTTTCAGCGCAACTTTTTGCTTCTTTACCTCTTTTCAGCAGAAATTCTGCTGATTCACCTCTTTTCTGCAAAATTTTCAGCCCTTTCACCTCTTATCAGCACAATTCTCAGCAGCTTCTGCTCATTTCAGCAAAATTGTCAATCTCTCCACCTATTCTTTGTCAGAATGAGTTTGGCTCAGTGAGATGAGTAGCTGCCTTGAGCTCAGGAGGGCCAGGTTCGAATCCTGCTCAGGGTGACATTTTTTTTTTCACCACCATACAACTTTTTGCAACTTTTTATCTTTTTCAGCTTTTAAGCAGACAGCTTCAGGGTTAAGGCATCCACACAGCATTTTCGCAGGAAATGCAAATTTTTCTAGTTTTTCTAGTTCTTCTAGTTGCTCAGTTCTTTGCCGATTAACTACTCCCTCAGTTTTCAGCCGATTTTCACCATTCAAACTTTAAAAAATTCTGCTCTTTCTGCTAATGTGTGCTATGACTTTTGGTGCTCATAACTTCTATACTTTTTGAGATATTGAATTTTTTATGCAATATTTTTGCCCATTGAAATGAATGGAACACATTATCAATGTGGTCACTTATTTCTGCTCGCCGGGCTGAGCTGTGTTTTAGCTCAGTGAGATGAGCAGCCGTTCTCAGACTGGGAGGCCAGGGTTCAAATCCCGCTTGTGGCAACATTTTTTTCAGTTAACAGTTAAACTTTTTTAACTCAATTTCAACTTTTTCACCCCTTTTCAGAAAAATATTCAGTTTTTTCACCACTTTTCAGCACAAATCCCAGCTTTTTCAACTATTTTCAGCAAAAACATCTTTTCAGCAGAATTCTGAAAAGAGTTCTGCACAACTCTTTTCAGCAGAAATTCTGCTGATTGAACTCTTTTCAGCAGAATTTTCACCTCTTTTCAGCCCAAATTCTGCTTATTCACCTCTTCTGCAAAATTTTCAGCCTTTTCACCTCTTATCAGCACAAATCTCAGCTGTTTTCAGAAAATACACTTTTGAGCAGAAATTCTGCTGATTCATCTCTTTTCAGCGCAACTTTCTGCTTCTTTACCTCTTTTCTGCAGAAATTCTGCTGAGTCACCTCTTTTCTGCAAAATTTTCAGCCTTTTCACCTCTTACCAGCACAATTCCCAGCAGCTTCTGCTAATTTCAGCAGAATTGTCAGTCTGTCCACCGCTTCTCTGTGAGAATGAGTTTGGCTCAGTGAGATGAGTAGCTGCCTTCAGCCCAAGAGGGCCAGGTTCAAATCCTGCTCATGGCAAAAAAAAATTTTCACCACCATACAACTTTTTGCAACTTTTCATCTTTTTCAGCTTTTCAGCAGACAGCTTCAGCGTTAAGGCATCCACACAGCATTTTCGCAGGAAATGCAAATTTTTCTAGTTATTATTCTTGGGCCTTCCGTACATTTTTTGCCGTTTAACTACTTCCTCAGTTTTCAGCCGATTTTCTCAGTTCAAACTCTAAACTGTTCTGCTATTTCTGCTAATGTGTGCTATGACTTTTGGTGTTTATTACTATTATACATTTTAAAATATTACACTTTTTTCCTTTAATTTGTCCCATTGAAATGAATGGAAATCTTCAGAAATTCTGCTAAAACTTGCTTGTTTTTGAAACTTAACTACTTCCTCATACTTTCACCTAGAAACTCCATTCAAACTTTGAAATGTTCTCAGATTATTGGGCTATTCATGTATGATTCAGCTTTTTCAGATCTTCTACCGTTTTAATTTTATACCTCTTTAAGTTTTCAGTTGCAAAATTGTGATTTTTCAGAAAATACATGCGTTGTTATGGTTGCTATGCAATTAACTTACAGTGTACACTCATCCATTCTGAATTTTCTCTTCATGTCTGAACAACTTCTTGCAACTCGCTCAATTTCCACTCAACCCCCACAAATTATACATCAAAACGTAGGTATTTTTGCTGGCTTTCAGAAAATGTCACTATCATTCTTGTGGGATTTACACATATTTTGCAAATCTCCTCAGAGCAACACAAAGTCTCAAAACTCTCTATAGAAAGTCATAGGAGAGTTTGTTCAAAATCAGGGCTGGATTTCTCTAATGAGAGGCATTTTCAAATCGTCATATCTCCTTAATGAAACAAAGTTGAGACATGACGCTTGTGCCAATATATCTTCAGACACCCCTGATGCTCACAATTCAAGAATTTTTTTCTCACCTATTACCATTTGGCCATGAATTACATTTGTTTGAGGGTAGGAAATTTGTGCCTTGCTCAGATCTCTTCAGATTTCAAACTCTGGAAATGTGGCACTTTTTTCTCTCGTCATATCTTTTTGATGGATTTCCACAGAGACCTGAAAATTCCTATGACTGTTCACCAAAGCCTGCTGTTTCTTACGGTGAAAGAATGATTTTGATGCTCCATATAGATTTAGAGTTACAAAACGTTGTTTGGGGGCAAGTCAATGCAGTTTTGCTTTACCTCTACTCAGTTACAGTGTATTACAAGTCATATATCTTCAAAAATCTATATTCTATCTCTGAATTAAGAAGACCTGCAGATTCCCCCATCTCTTCTGAACAGAACGATGTCAGAATGAGCGTTGTAGCCCCTACGGTTAGGAAATTATGGCCATTTGTTCGAGGGGAATCCTGAATGTGAGAAATACACTGCAGAAAACTTATAGCTCTCTCTGTGTCTGTGTGTGTAAGGGCTGATTACAGCAGGTGCAGCTAATTTAGCTGACCTAGATATACCAAGCCCAGAGTCTTAACAGCCACTGCTCCCTTTAGGCTCTGTGTATGTGTATGTTTGTCTGTCTGTATCAATATTTCTCCCATGTTAAAGTATTACTCCTCCATAATAGTATTTCTGTTGAATCAAAGTGGAGAAGTTTTACAGTCATCTTACTGTTGAGCCATAAATCACGTTTGTTTGGGGGTGGAAATCTGTCCTCCGCTCACTTTTCAAACTCTGAAAATGAAGCCGTTTCTTCTCTCGTCATATCTCCGCGACGGAGGTACAAAGAGCAATGAAAATAGCAGTCAAAGTACACCAAAGTCCGCTGATTCACCCAGTTGAAGAATGATGCTTCTATTCCACCTAGTGTTTGAGTTACACGACGTTTTGTAACTCCAAAAAACGGCGTCTTTTGCCTCTCACCGCGATCTAAATCTGACAGGTCATCTGCCTGTTTTCCAAGTGGCCCCCATGTTCTTTCCCAGTGGCGCAGTTGGTAATGACGCCGGTCAGCAGCCCAAACATCGCGGGTTCAATCCCACCTTGGTCGACATTTCTTTTTCACTACAAATTTATACACTATCACAGACCTGTAATTTATATTGCTAATTTTTTTCACTACAAACGAGTAGTACAAAAACATACTATGTCTGCAACATCACAGTATATCTGTTATGTTATAGTATTACTACTAAATCACAGTATTTCTGCCAATTCAAGGAGGCTGACTGTTACTAAGTGCATCAGTGTACATAGGTCATCTCTTGTGTTGGAGTGCCCTCTTGTGGTGCCTTTTGGGTAGTGCCTTAAACATGAACACTGCAAAGAACTGGTATCAGCCTGGTTTGTAGTGGAGGAATTTGTTGCCAGTTTCTTTCATCTTTAATCCGTATTCATGTTGTAATGTAGTAGTACCACAATATGGCAGAAACACTATGTTTTGGCACAAATACTTTGATTTGGTATACTTTAGCTCTTCACCCCTTTTCAGCAAAATTTTCATTTTTTCACCCCTTTTCAGCACAAATTCCAGCTTTTTTGGCTGTTTTCAGAAAAAACCCCTCTTTTCAGCAGAAACTCTGCTGATTCATCTCTTTTCAGCGTAAGTTTCTGCTTCTTTGCCTCTTTTCTGCAGAAATTCTGCTGATTCACCTCTTTTCTGCAAAATTTTCAGCCTTTTCAAAAGGTTGAAAATTATTACCAAAAATATTATTACCAAACAGTATTATTACCAAATCATAGTATTTGTACCCAAACATATCTGTTCAACTTATTTAACTCTTCTCAACAGTCCAACACCTGTTCTTCACCCCGTTTCAGCAGAATTGAGTTTTTTCACCCCTTTTCAGCCCAAATCCCAGCTTTTTCAGGTGTTTTCAACAGAAATCTCTTTTATTTCTAATTGCTGATGTCTTTGTTTTTCAGCCACCCGCCCTCTTCGCAGGTGGCGCAATCAGTAATGACACGGCTCTGCAGCTCAAAGGGCGTGGGTTCAATCCCACCTTGGTCAACATTTTTTTTTCACTACAAATTTATACACTATCACAGACCTGTAATTTATATTGCTAATTTTTTTCACCACAAACGAGTAGTACAAAAACATACTATGTCTGCAACATCACAGTATATCTGTTATGTTATAGTATTACTACTAAATCACAGTATTTCTGCCAATTCAAGGAGGCTGACTGTTACTAAGTGCATCAGTGTACATAGGTCATCTCTTGTGTTGGAGTGCCCTCTTGTGGCGCCTTTTGGGTAGTGCCTTAGTAAACGTGAACACTGCAAAGAAGTGGTATCAGACTGGTTTGTAGTGGAGGAATTTGTTGCCAGTTTCTTTCATCTTTAATCCGTATTCATGTTGTAATGTAGTAGTACCACAATATGGCAGAAACACTATGTTTTGGCACAAATACTTTGATTTGGTATACTTTAGCTTCTTCACCCCTTTTCAGAAGTTCTGCTGATTGAACTCTTTTCAGCAGAATTCTGCTCATTCACCTCTTTTCAGCAGAAGTTCTGCTGATTGAACTCTTTTCAGCAGAATTTTCACTTCTTTTCAGCCCAAATTCTGCAAAATGTTCAGCCTTTTCACCTCTTATTAGCGCAAATCTCAGCTGTTTTCAGAAAAAAACTCTTTTGAGCAGAAGTTCTGCTGATTCTTCTCTTTTCAGTGCAACTTTCTGCTTCTTTACCTCTTTTCAGCAGAAATTCTGCTGATTCACCTCTTTTCTGCAAAATTTTTAGCCTTTTCACCTCTTACCAGCACAATTCTCAGCAGCTTCTGCTCATTTCAGCAGAATTGTCCGTCTCTCCACCGCTTCTTTGTGAGAATGAGTTTGGGTCCGTGAGATGAGTAGCTGCCTTGACCTCTGGAGGCCCCGGTTCGGATCCTTCTCAGGGTGACATTTTTTTTCACCACCATACAACTTTATGCAACTTTTCATCTTTTTCAGCTTTTCAGCAGACAGCTTCAGCGTTAAGGCATCCACACAGCATTTTCGCAGGAAATGCAAATTGTGTGGATGCCTCAAGGCATCCACACTATTGTGTTCCTGTTTCTCTTTATTCTTTATTGTGTGGATGCTGGAAGCATCCACACTATTGAGTTCCTGTTTCTCTTTATTCTTTATTATTCTAGTTGCTTCCGTACGTTTTTTGCCGTGGATCTACTCCCACAGTTTTCAGCCGATTTTCTCAGTTCAAACTCTAAACTGTTCTGCTCTTTCTGCTAATGATGGCTATGACTTTTGGTGTTTATTATTATTATACTTTTTAAAATATTACACTTTTTTCCTTTAATTCGTCCCATTGAAATGAATGGAAAACTTCCACAACTCTGATAAAACTTGCTTGGTTTTGAAACTTAACTGCTTCCTCATACTTTCACCTAGAAACTCCATTTAAACTTTAAAATGTTCTCAGATTATTGGGCTATTCCTGTGTGATTCAGCTTTTTCAGATCTTCTACCGTTTTAATTTTATACCTCTTTAAGTTTTCAGTTCCAAAACTGTGATTTTTCAGAAAATACATGTGTTGCTATGGTTGCTATGCAATTAACTCACAGTGAGCGCTGGTCTGTTCTGAATTTCCTCTTCATGTCCGAACAACTTCTCGCTACTCGCTCAATTTCCACTCAGCCCCCACAAATTATACATCAAAACATAGGTATTTTTGCTGGCTTTCAGACAATGTCACTATCTTTATTGTGAGATTTACCGTTCTTTCGCAATTTGCTTCGAAGTGACACAAGGTGTGTTAACTCCCCATTCAAAGTCTATGGGGAGGTTTTGAAATTCAGAGCTGAAATTCTGTAACGGGAGGCATTTTCAAATCGTCATATCTCTTAAACAAAGCAAAGTTAGGACATGAGGCTTGTGCCAATATATCTTCAGACACTGCTGACACTCACAGTGGAAGCAGTTTTTACATTCATCTTACCGTTGAGCCATAAATTACGTTTGTTTGTGGGGTGGAAATCTGTCCTCCTCTCAGTTTTTACACTCTGAAAATGAAGCCGTTTCTTCTCTCGTCATATCTCCGCGACGGAGGTACAAAGAGCTATGAAAATCACAGTCAAAATACACCAAAGTCCGCTGATTCACCCAGTACAAGAATTATGCTGCTAGCCCTCCTAGTTTTTGAGTTACACGACGTTTTGTAACTCCAAAAAACGGCGCTTTTCGCCGCTCACCGCGATCTATTTCTGATTGTTGATGTCATTGTTTTTCAGCCGCCCGCCCCCTTGCCAGGTGGCGCAATCAGTAATGACACGGCTCTGTAGCTCAAAGGTCGTGGGTTCAATCCCACCTTGTTCATCATTTTTTTTTCACTACAAATTTATACACTATCACAGACCTGTAATTTATTTTGCTAATTTATTACAATTCTGCAAAGTTTTATGATTTTAGCAGCTTTTCTAATATGGACCTCAGATTCTTGTTAACGCTCCATGGCAGAAACAAGTACACAGCCTGATGAAGCAGACAGAGGCAGTACCTCTGATTGGTGAATTTGAGCAGAACCAGGTTGTTCTTTCATTTCATTTCTTTATTTATTTCACACATGGTTCAACAGTGTTTCTTTTTCTACATACAGAACCTTCTGCCTCTTTTCAGCAGAAATTCTGCTCATTCACCTCTTTTCAGCGCAACTTTCTGCTTCTTTACCTTCAGCCTGAGCCAGCTTCAGCTCAAAAGTTCTGCAGAACTCTTTTCAGCCCAAATTCTGCTTATTCACCTCTTCTGCAAAATTTTCAGCCTTTTCACCTCTTATTAGCACAAATCTCAGCTGTTTTCAGGAAAAACTCTTTTGAGCAGAAATTCTGCTGATTCATCTCTTTTCAGCGCAACTTTCTGCTTCTTTACCTCTTTTCAGCAGAAATTCTGCTGATTCACCTCTTTTCTGCAAAATTGTCATCCTTTTTGCCTCTTATCAGCACAATTCTCAGCAGCTTCTGCTCATTTCAGCAGAATTGTCCATCTCTCCACCTCTTCTTTGTGAGAATGAGTTTGGCTCAGTGAGCTGAGTGGCTGCCTTGAGACTAGGAGGGCCAGGTTCAAATCCTGCTCAGGGCAACATTTTTTTTTTCACCACCAACTTTTTGCAACTTTTCATCTTTTTCAGCTTTTCAGCAGACAGCTTCAGCGTTAAGGCATCCACACAGCATTTTCGCAGGAAATGCAAATTTTTCTAGTTATTCTAGTTGCTTCCGTACGTTTTTTGCCGTGGAACTACTCCCTCAGTTTTCAGCCGATTTTCTCAGTTCAAACTCTAAACTGTTCTGCTCTTTCTGCTAATGATGGCTATGACTTTTGGTGTTTATTACTATTATACTTTTTAAAATATTACACTTTTTTCCTTTAATTTGTCCCATTGAAATGAATGGAAAACTTCCACAACTCAGCTAAAACTTGCTTGGTTTTGAAACTTAACTACTTCCTCATACTTTCACCTAGAAACTCCATTCAAACTTTAAAATGTTCTCAAAGTATTGGACTATTCCTGTGTGATTCAGCTTTTTCAGACCTTCTACCGTTTTAATCTTATCTCTCTTTAAGTTTTCAGTTGCAAAGTTGTGATTTTTCAGAAAATACATGCGTTGCTATGGTTGCTATGCAATTAACTCAGAGTGTGTGCTGGTCTGTTCTGAATTTTCTCTTCATGTCTGAACAACTTCTTGCTACTCGCTCAATTTCCACTCAACCCCCACAAATTATACATCAAAACGTAGGTATTTCTGCTGGCTTTCAGACAATGTTACTATCTTTATTGTGAGATTTACCGTTTTTTCGCAATTTGCCTCGAAGTGACACATGGTCTGGTTACTCCCCATTCAAAGTCTATGGGGAGGTTTTGAAATTCAGAGCTGAAATTCTGTAACGGGAGGCATTTTTAAATCGCCATATCTCCTTAACAAAGCAAAGTTAGGACATGAGGCTTGTGCCAATATATGTTCAGACACTGCTGATACTCACAGTGGAAGCAGTTTTTACATTCATCTTACCGTTGAGCCAGAAATTACGTTTGTTTGAGGGGTGGGTATCTGTCCTCCTCTCAGTTTTCACACTCTGAAAATGAAGCCGTTTCTTCTCTCGTCATATCTCCGCGACGGAGGTACAAAGAGCTATGAAAATCACAGTCAAAATACACCAAAGTCCGCTGATTCACCCAGTACAAGAATTATGCTGCTAGCCCTCCTAGTTTTTGAGTTACACGACGTTTTGTAACTCCAAAAAACGGCGCTTTTCGCCGCTCACCGCGATCTATTTTCTGACTGCTCAAATGTCTGTCTTTCAGCCGCCCGCCCCCTTGCCAGGTGGCGCAATCAGTAATGACACGGCTCTGCAGCTCAAAGGTCGTGGGTTCAATCCCACCTTGGTCAAAATTTGTTTTTTCACTATTAATTTATACACTATCACAGACCTGTCATTTATATTGATCATTTATTACAATTCTGCAAAGTTTTATAATTTTAGCAGCTTTTCTAATATGGACCGAAATACATACAACTACCCAGCCTAAGGAAGCAGACAGAGGCAATAGCTCTGATTGGTGAATTTGAGCAGAATCAGGTTGTTCTTTCATTTCATTTCTTTATTTATTTCACACATGGTTCATCGTGTTTCTTTTTCTACATACAGAACCTTCTGCCTGTTTTCAGCAGAAATTCTGCCTCTTTTCAGCAGAAATTCTGCTCATTCACCACTTTTCAGCGCAATGTTCTGCTTCTTTGCCTCTTTTCTGCAGAAATTCTGCTGATTCATCTCTTTTCTGCTCATTTCAGCCTTTTCACCTTTTTCAATGCTTTCATCTTTTTCAAATCATAGAGTTAAAATCAAAATATAGTATTTTTACCAAAGCATTGTATTTGTACGAAGTACAGTATTTCTGCCAAATCATAGAATTACTGCAATTTCATAGTATTTTGAGGAATCCCTTTTGTTATAGTATTACTTCTAAGTCATAGTATTTCTGCTTTGTCATAGTATTTGTACTGAAACATAGTATTTCTGCCAAATCATAGTATTATTGCTATTTCATAGTATTTGAGTGAAATTACAGTGTTTCTGCAAAAACATTGTATTTCTGCTAAATCATAGTGCCTGCCAAATCATAGTATTTGTGCCAAATTATGGGATTTTGCGAAAACATGGTACTTGTGCCAAATTATAGCATTTGTGCCCAATTAATATTTCTGTTATGTTATAGTATTACTACTAAGTCGTAGAATTTCTGTTATGTTCTGCCAAATCATAGTATTACGGCTATTTCAAAGTATTTGAGTGAAATTACAGTGTTTCTGCAAAAACATTGTATTTCTGCTAAATCATAGTATTTCTGTTATCTTAAAGTACTTGCACTCAATTATAGTATTTATGCCAAAGTTTAGTATTTCTGCCAAATCATATTATCTCTGCTAAATCATAGTGTCTGCCAAATCATAATGTTTGTGCCTAAGCGCAGCATTTGTACCAAAACATAGTATTGCTGCTATATCATAGTATTTGTCCTAAAGCATAGTATTTCAACAAAATCACAGTATTTCTGCTATGTTCTAGTATTTGTGCTTGTAGAAAAACCTGTGTTATTGTGAGCTACATTACCCAGCAGCCTCTGATCAGTGAGGGAATTCATGGGACTTCTGAGCTAGATGGTCTTCCTTCGTTCCTGGGCTAACGATTGAGGAGAGAGCTGCTGGGAAGGGGAGCAAATAGCCCATCCTGTATTTGTTGGGGATGGTGTGTGTCACATAAGCGTGAGTTAATGTTCCATGCTTAAGATGTTTACCCTGCTACTTGTGTGTATTGGTTTTAGTTACCTTTAGCATATGTGCTAGTTAGCGATAGCTATGGCAGCCCAGTTATTTGATTGTTTTGGGCTTGTTCCTGCTTTGTTTGTTCCCCCTGCAAATTTATGTGAATTTGTACACTGTAATATCGCTGTATTACTTAGTGGCTAAGTAGGAGGCTGACTGTTACTAAGTGCATCAGTGTACATAGGTCATCTCTTGTGTTGGAGTGCCCTCTTGTGGCGCCTTTTGGGTAGTGCCTTAGTAAACGTGAACACTGCAAGAACTGGTATCAGACTGGTTTGTAGTGGAGGAATTTGTTGCCAGTTTCTTTCATCTTTAATCTGTATTCATGTTGTAATGTAGTAACTTTTGTTGCACAAATACCACAATATGGCAGAAATACTATGTTTTGGCACAAATACTTTGATTTTGTATACTTTAGCTTCTTCACCCCTTTTCAGCAAAATGTTCATTTTTTTCCCCCCTTTTCAGCACAACTTCCAGCTTTTTTGGCTGTTTTCAGAAAAAAACTCTTTTCAGCAGAAACTCTGCTGATTCACCTCTTTTCAGCGCAACGTTCTGCCTCTTTGCCTCTTTTCTGCAAAATTTTCAGCCCTTTCACCTCTTATCAGCACAATTCTAGCAGCTTCTGCTCATTTCAGCAGAATTGTCCATCTCTCCACCTCCCCTTTGCGAGAAAGAGTTTGGTTCAGTGAGATGAGTAGCTCCCTTGAGACTAAGAGGGCCAGGTTCGAATCCTGCTCAGGGCAACAATTTTTTTCACCACCATGCAACTTTTCATCTTTTTCAGCTTTTCAGCAGACAGCTTCAGCGTTAAGGCATCCACACAGCATTTTCGCAGGAAATGCAAATTTTTCTAGTTTTTCTAGTTATTCTTCAGTTTCCGCCTGAAATTTTGCAGCGAATCTCGCCTCGCAGTTTTGAGACAAGCTTCATATATGTTACCTCATTTTGTGCGGCTGGATCAGGAATGGTGTGCTATGACTTTTGGTGTTTATGACTATTATAGTTTTTTAAATATTAATATTTTAGTGAAAATTTTCCCGCGCTTCTCTGCCAAACAGTTTTGACAATAGGGTTACATATGTTAGATCATTTTGTGCGGCTGGAGCTGGACTAGTATGGTATACACTTTTGGTGTTTATGACTTTTATAGTTTTTTAAATATTAATATTTTAGTGCAAATTTAGAAAGGTTCTTCTTTTGGCGCCATAGAAACAGACTTCATTTGTGGTGTGTTGGCTCCATCTTTTGGTCCCACTGATACAAATTTCAAACTTCATTTGTGGTGTGTTGGCTCTCTCTAGTGGTATGCCGGGAGTAGTACGGCCTGTCTACCCTTATTTGGATTACCGTAATGATGACAATATCAACGGTGCGCACAGCGTCGCTGCTTTCAGGAGCCATTGGAATTTTTAAGGTTGCGCAAATCATTCAAAAGTTACGGTAATGCTTGGTGGAAAACTCAATATCCCACAATTCATAGCACGCCTCTGCCGAGTCAAACAATGGCGGCCATCACTTAGTTTTTATTTTCCTCTTAATACTGTTTCTAGGTCACAAAATAAACTTTTAAGATATTTTCAGGCGAGAATATAGGTGTGTAAACTTCAAATATCTGCTCATTTTGTCAAAACATCCCATATTAGCGACAATGTTCTGACGATGTCGTTTCTGCTTGAGGCTAGCTGGCTAGTGTGGCTAGCGCGGCTTTGCTAACAAGCTACAGCCGGCCTGGATGACAGTGAGAGCGGCTTACTCTGGTTTCACACCCGGTCCTTCGTAAAGTCTCGTGGTCACAGCTGGACTTATTTTAAATAAATAAATGATTTATTTATTTATTCATTTTAGTAACGGTATAAACAGTGAAAGGTGGTGGATTGGCCAGATGTAAACTTCAAATATGTGCTCGTGTTACCAAGACATCCCATATTAGCTCTGATGGTTTCGGTGCCTGCAAAGAGCTAGACAGCTAGCTAGCTAACTGGCTGTCTTTTTGACTCAGGGTCATAGCTGGACTTATTTTTCGTTTTTATGAGCCGATGAGGGTTTTTTTTTAGTAACGGTACAAACAGTGAAAGGCGGTGGATTGTCCAGATGCTGGTCGATGTGGAAAAAATAACTGAGTTGTTTGGTGGTCGCTGACGCGGAGCTACAACCGAGGGCAGCTATCCACCGGTGTGTGTCAGACAGAGCATGCAGGGAACGAGGCGGCGAGGCGACCGCCGATCAACCGGTGGTAGATCGTGGATCAGGGAAACCGAAGGCAGGAGAAGCAGGCGGCTGCCGG